>NC_133331.1:104431273-104744607 GCF_042186555.1 Aquarana catesbeiana | reverse complement strand
TCAGTTATTGACAATCCAGATCCAGAAGCATATATTGTTCTTGCAAGAGCTTGATGAATTTTCTCCTGATTTGCAGGTGTAATTTTCTCTATAAATGAAGGGATTGTGTATTTTTGGGAGGCTGTGTATTGCCACACTCTCTTACTTGAAGATGCTGCTGGTGAAGAAACACTTTGTGATCATCCAGAAGCAGCAGAATGAGAAATCTGTGGGGAAAAACTCCTTGCACTTTTATTATGGCCTCATCATTTCATTTCATAAAGTATTTATTAGTGTCTTTAGTGCACCTCTATTGATGTGTTTTGTCAGCCTTGTAGCATTTGAAAAATAATATTTCTTCTCTCAATATTTGCAAATTGCAGCTTTGCTCTCAGCAGAAATCGCACTATATAAATGTTTGCAAACTCTAGATGTTGGTCTCACCATTTTACTGAGAGGAGGAAAAGAAAAAACAATTTCCTGAGTAGACTATATGAAAACATTATGCTGTAATGGTGCTGTAATGGTCTAGAACATTAAAGGATAAGTTTACCTTTTAGAAAAAAATAATAAATCTACATTTGTTTGCAGGTAAAAAAAATGTGCATTTAATTTTTTTTTTTGGACCCTGTTTTTGCATCTTCCCATACTGCTGCCGGGGGGGGATAATTTTAAGGTTAAATGAGATAAACTAATTTGTCAGACAAATTTGCTCTCTTACCTGTCAATTAAGACCAGAGACGACAGAAACTATCATCTACTGTATCGCAACCATCACCCAACTGTAAGAGGTACAAGATGGAGGCCTGAAGCAAACTAAACTGAAACCTGTCCCCTAGTGGCAGAAATACATATTTCTCTTGTTTGAGAACTTCATTGAGAAGTACAGTGTTACTTGAACTGTATTCCAGGATTTGCTTGTCTTCGGCTGAGAGAATTTGCAATATTTTAAGACTTTACATGTTATATACTGTAGTTTGAATACCATGTCATAGATATGTTACTTATCATTGTAAAATAACATAATCCACACTTCTTTTTTTTCCAATTTTTCTGGAAAAAAACAAAACAAAAAACGGCTTTGAAAATAAAACGGAAAAAAACCTTGTTTTTTTTTTCAATGTTTCAGTTTTTTTTCCAGGGCTTCCAATATCTAATTTGGTCATACGAGAATTTTCGTAACCTTAGTATCCTCTTCATTTTTTATATGAGACTAGCATGCAAAAAAAAAAGCAGATGATCATTCATACGAGGCTATAGGTTGGATTTTAATTGCTTTTGTTCATGTCCATTACATGGGGGGGTGGTAAAATTATTAGTTTACAATCGGAAAAATAGCATGCTTTGCTTTTAGTGAAGCTCAAAATCTGGCAAAATCAGTGGGTATTTTCTGTATTTCTTGGCCTGAAAATGGAAAGAAAGATCCAGCCATCACCTCTAAATGCTGGTAGGCTGTAACATATTAGATTTTTGCTTTTGGGTTTTCCATCCTTTAATGGTAACCCAACCAGCTGCACATACTTACCTTTCCTTCAGTCCTCTACACTGCATTCAACCACCAGGAGAGAAAGCGATGTGCAAGCTCCAAGATGTGTCTTAGAGGTTAAATAGGCATTACACTCCTACTATCACAATGTAGCAGTACTGGGTGCCTGAGCGAAAGGGTGTAAGTTACATGATCACTCATTACTGAAAGTACCAGGTATGTCTCTTGTTTCCCAGCAGCTGAATGGAGTAGGATAGAGCTAGAGAGTGTTGAACATTAGCGTATAATTCCCAGTCCCATACAAGGTGTCCCTTTCTGTGTGATGTTGTGAGAAATATTTCTTTGCTGTCAGTCTTAAGCAAATCTTGTTTCCATCACAGCTAGATATTATCTGTTTATGTTGTCCTATGGGTCATTACAGTGAGTAAGCAATACAGATAAATTGTCTCTAATCGTCTCCCTTTTCCTCATTGTACTGATTGATGGGGAAACAGCTCCTGTAATATAGGCTGAAATATTATGCTGATATTTGCATATGTTAAAAGTGAATACTAAAACTTTCTATGAAGCTGTGAAAAAAGAATGAGCTTTGGAAAAAAATGCTGCTAAAAAAGGCAAAGCATTAAAAGTATGAAATGACAATTTAAGTTTAAATAATAAACATTCATCACCATTATGGAGAAAATTGCTGTCTTAAAGAGACTCCCAATCAGAACAAAGTAGAAAGAGTCTCTTAAAAGTAGGGGTACCAGACATCCCCTGTTTCCAGAGACAGTGCCTGATTTTAGTGGGCTGTCCTGGGAAAAAAATGTTCCTGATTTCATCCCTGATAAAGAATGTGTCCCTGATTTCTTGCCAACTTTAAAGAAGCCCATGTGGCTGCAGGGTTTGTATGCTCAGATGGGAGAGGTAGGAATACGATACATTATTTTCCATCTTGCTCTTGCTTGTGATGGTGACCTGCAGTACACATCTGGGCCTGCACTCTTGACCCAGAGCAAAGTAAGCTCTAGTGTTATTAAATCATATATACCTCTTTAAGCTCCTCCCACTATGAGCACAATTTGGCTAAACCCAACATTTGGTGTGGTGAGCTTCACATGCTGTAATTATGCCCACCTCCTGCTCTATCCCTAATAAAAGTGGGTGCAGTGTGATCATTTTGAAAATCTGATCACTTCACTTTAAAGAACACTTGAAACTCACTTGCCTTCCCTGTGCTCCCTATGCATAAGAGCCTGAGCTACGCATACGCATAGGGAGCAGTGGACATTCTATACAGCCTAATATCTGGCGATAGGCTATTTTACTATGGTTGTGGCTTCTTTACTAGCCAAATTAACTGTAAGACTGCAAGCCTTTACCTTTTTACTGCACCTGAAATCTATTCACAGAGTATTACATGATGTTCATTTGGGCTTTACCAGCGACTATAGTGTAGGATACTCCCATAGTAATCTCAATAAATGCAGCAGAGGGTCCATAGTTCAATACCCACCAAGGACATTCACTGAATGGAGTATTTAAACCTTAAAGCAACAACTGCTCAAACTGCAACAAAAAACTGTCTGGTGTATATTATTAATAGATATCACTTTATGAGCTGCACATCTTAAAGCTAATTAAAGCTCCATATAAATGTTTTAAAAAAGGGACTGCGCTCTAAAAGCTAAATCCATAGTGTTTGGAAATGTGCATACAAACATAAACATATATCTCAAATAAAATAAATGGCACAAGTAAATTTATAGTCCATAGATCATGTGCTCTGTGTCTTTTTATTCATTCATATAGTGATAGAAAAATGTGCCACCAAGGATGGAAAGTATTTCCTCTCCAATATCAAAGCCACACCACACTCACCAGAGGAATTTGACCACCTTCTTTCAAAGTAAGGACAAAAATCGCTCAGGTATAAATCTCCTGGCGTGTCCGCTGTCTGTCCTCATTCCAGTATGGAATAATGATGCTCCTGCACAGCTTTCTGTAACAAACTCCCTCGCCAGGGATGAGGATAAAAGGTATATCAATTAGTATCGTTTTATTAAAACTTTTTAAAATGCACTTACATATTCCATGATTAAAACAGGTATCTCTAAATTTCTAAGATAAAAATGGAAACTGAAACTGCTACTGGCGCCATGCGCTTCACCTGCGCCTCAAAAGCCGGAAGTGGGCGGGGCTTCTGAAACACGTTCACTTTTGAGGTGCAGGTGAAGCGCATGGCGTCAGTAGCAGTTTCGGTTTCCATTTTCATCTTACGTATTTAGAGATACCTGTTTCAATCATGGACTATGTAAGTGCATTTAAAACATTTTAATAAAACAATACTAATTGGTATACTACACTATGAGAGGCCTTTTATCCTCATCCCTGGTGAGGGAGTTTGTTACAGAAAGCCTTAAAGGTGCAGAAGCATCGTTATTCCATACTGGAATGAGGACAGACAGCGGACACACCAGGAGATTTATACCCAGGGCAGCCATCAGAAATTTTGGGGCCCCTTACACAGCTTTAGGCCTGGCCCCCCTGGGCCCTGACCACTAACATTCCCCAGGGCCCGCCCACTGGCCATCCCACCGAATCCGCCCACTAGCCATCCCACTGAGTCCTTTGGTGTGGTGTGATACATGAATCAATCAATATAACAACTCTTGACTGTCTAAAGCACAATACCTTTATCCCCATCCACGGCCAGCATCCTGGAGAGAAATAGGTGATGCTGGGCGTGGATGGAGATACATTGTGGAGAGAGGGATGGGTGATGCTGAGTGGGGATGAAGATGATGGAGTTGCATTGTGAAAATGGATGAGGTTGACTCTGGGTAGGGATGAGAGTTACATAGTGAAGAGGCTCTCCACAATGAAACTCATTTCCACCCAGAGTCATCCTCATCCATTTTCACAATGCAACTCCATCATGAAAGCTTGGCAGCCTCAGGTGTTCCATCCAAGGAGAAGGATATTAAATAAAGTCCAAATATAAAGCACAGGGGGCAGTGGCGTCACTAGGGTTGATGTCACCTGGTATGGCAAAACATGGTGTCACCCCCCCATATTTTCAGGCTGGCAGTCCTGCATTTGGAGCTTGTTAAGTTGGTCAATAAGGCCTAGAAGATAGCAGGTTAGCCAATTCCTAATGGCTCAGTCCCCAGGAGCACTAATGGATAATGCCCAACAGGCCCTTTTACCAGACCCAGCGAAACTGCAGCAGTGATCCCTCTGGCTGGACGTTTGCTCACTCTGGGTTGCCCAGGTCGACTCTGGTCAGTAGTGTAGCATGTCTGTACCATGGCAGTGGCTCATCTTTCTCCCTCTCTGGTGGAGATGGGCAGCGCGACTCCCTCTCTGATGGCACGGGTACAGCGTGGCTCCCTTTCTGATGGCAATGGTACAGCATGGCTCCCTCTCTGATGACATGGGCACAGCGTGGCTCCCACTCTGATGGCATGGGCACAGCGTGGCTCCCTCTCTGATGGCACAGGCACAGCGTGGCTGATGGCACGAGCACACCATGGCTCCCTCTCTGATGGCATGGGCACAGCGTGGCTCCCTCTCTGATGGCAATGGTACAGTGTGGCTCCCTCTCTGATGGCATTGGTACAGTGTGGCTCCCTCTTTGATGGCACAGGCACAGTGTGGCTCTCTCTCTGATGGCACAGGCACAGGGTGGCTCCCTCTCTGATGGCACGGGCACAGCATGGCTCCCTCTCTGATGGCAATGGTACAGCGTGGCTCCCTCTCTGATGGCAATGGTACAGTGTGGCTCCCTCTTTGATGGCACAGGCACAGCGTGGCTCTCTCTCTGATGGCACGGGCACAGCGTGGCTCCCTCTCTGATGGCAGTGATATAGCGTGGCTCTCTCTCTGGCCTTCCCCAGCACAGTCCTCTCTTTTTCCTGTGTCCTGTAGCAATCACTCCCTCAGCTTCTTTCTGGGTTCCAGAATCTCTCTCTCCCCCAGCAGAGTGCATGCTGGGGGCTGAAGTCTGCTGCCTGCGCACAACAATGGGACAGTCAATCTTCTGGGACTACATGTCCCATGATGCTCCCCTAGACCTTAGTCTCTTCTGATTGGCTCTGCTGTGGCCAATGGGGAGGGAAACAGCTTGGGCAACAAGCTAAGCGGCGAACCAGGCGAGAGCCACTATCTCTTTTCCACTGCTGACTTCGAACAGAAACTTTTTCCGACTGAAAAATAGAGAACCTGCTCCCAATCTTTTGCTGGCCGGAATTCTGCCAGCAAAAGTCCGATGGAGCATACACACGGTCAGAATTTCTGACCAAAAACTCACATCCGACTTTTGCTGGCGGAATTTCTGATCGTGTGTACGGGGCATAACTGTGCTATACAGTGACCTTTATTTCAGCCAGTTTGAATATGGAATCCACTATCAGAATATCTGGGAATAGCAGCTTAGTATAGGTCTTACAGCACAGGTGCTGAAAGTGCTGGTAAGCATATCATTGGCCATATAGGGAACAGATCAGTGGAGATGATCAGAACCATGGCCAGCGGTAGAGCTCTGAGATGAACACACATGCTTATCTTCTGCCATTCTTGAATGGATAGTGAAATGCCACATCTTGCATGGTCCACTCCACAGAAGCATATGCTACAGTGCTGTCAGCAAAAGCCACTGAGTTCCATCTCATTTCTGTGAGTTGGGTTTCTACATGTCACATTTTGTCAGGATCTCCCTTTCTCAATCCTCAGCTGCTATGGGGATGACCGCTGGTTATGTAAAGATGTGGGATTTTCAGCACAAGACTGGTAGAGGAGAGACAGAGGACTTCATCTATGAGCACTACTGATGGCCATGGTACTGATCGGCTCCATGGAGATGTTAACCAGCTTGGATGCTGATATGCTTACCACCACCATCAGCACGTGTGAGTGCAATACTTTTTTTTCTATAATAAATGTTCATATTGATAATGTACAAGGTTGATTCGCTTTCACTGGGTTTTTTTCTTCCAAATATTAAATATTGAATACCATTTTTTATTTTCCCTTTTGGGCCAGCAAGTGGAGCTTTAGGTGCTCCCATTTGCTTCTTTGATGTAAAACCTGTTGTTTATAGAACTTAATAGCTCAACCTGAGACACACACACACTGAATTAGTCAGAGCAGTGACTCGTCCTTAAAGCAGTATATAACCCCAAAACAAATTTATATAACTAATATATTGCAGCTTTCCAGTCCTTAGATGAGGTGGTTACGTTGCTTTTCTTTTTTAGGCCCTTTTCCCTTTATTTTCACCTGGCAATCTAGGCAGTAAGTCTGTTATATTTCAACCTTCTTTAACAGACCAAGCTGTCAAGCAAAAGTGGAAATAAGGGGATTGAAACAAACCAGTTAACACCGATAGGGGTGCTTACAACGGTCAGCTTTTATTCATTTGTGTAAAACATTTATCCCAAATGGATAAAAAGTATTGCTTTAATTGCATAAAAAGTGTTAGCTGGAGTTCAGCTTTAATCTATTCGTCAAGTCTATCTAAATCTGCTAGTACACCTAATACTACCCCCCCCCCCCCCCCCCCATGGGCTGGCAATGCTGGTGTCTAAGGGGGGCGGCATTGCTCCTCCATAGATTGGGTTGAAGACACCAATGTCTTGATCACCAGGTAAAAATAAAGGAAAGAAAGCCTAAAAAGAAAAAAATGCAAAAACCACATTTAAGTGTTGGTAAGTTGCAATACATTTAGTTTTTGCTTTAGGCCCCTTTCACATGATCAGATCGTTCAGGTCCGCCTGTCAGTTTTTTTCAGGTGGACCTGAACGGAGGCTCCATGCAGGTCTATGGAGTGACGGATGTCAGCAGTTACCATGTCCGCTGACATCCGATCTGCTAAAATCAGACTATGGCGATACGTTCTCATCCATCCTGGCGGATCGGATGAGATCTAATGAAAATGGACATGCTGTCCATTTTCATCCGATTCCTCCCTAGGAATCAGCGGCGCTCTGACAGGCACCTCCCCGCTCAGTGAGCAGAGATGGATCTGTCATCCGCTGGCTCAGCGGAGATCTCCTGCTGAGCTGGCGGACAGAGCTGAGCGGATCCCCCTCGTGGGAATGAGGCGTTTGGGTTTAATATCGATTTAAGCAGTGTAAATGATCAAATAAATTTCGCACAATATTACTGAATAATAAATCAACATGTGTATAATCTGTGAAAAAAGCAAGCAAAATTATAACAATTAGGATAGTGGTTGCTAAGGCTATTGCTGCAAGGATCAAATATCTCTGTGTTGCAGCATATAGCTATGGCCACTATCTTCTGATTAAGGTGATAAATATTATATCTAAAATAGCCGTGAATGGTGGTGTCTCCTAATGTGGTCTCACAAACTACAAATTGAAGGTGAGGGTTCTGTGAGACCACATTAGGAGACACCACCAGCAGGGATACATATCCATTATACTTTATATGCCAGAATTGAATAGAAGAATTTTTTACAGACTGCTTCTACGCTGCTACCCATCGATCTCCTCTAAGAACTTTTTATTCTTAATATTTGCACTTTAATTGAGCACTGTAGCGGACTTTCCTTGCACATTTTTTTGGTATTATGCTTGATGTTTTATGCTAACATTTATTGCATTGTTTGCACATATCACCCATCATTAATTATTAATGGTTGCAGGAAGTTTTGTTTTTTATTCACGGCAATTTTAGATATAACATATATCACCACTGTAGGAAGTTTTGTTTTTTATTCACGGCTATTTTAGATATAATATTTATCACCTTAATCAGAAGATAGTGGCCATAGCTATATGCTGCAACACAGAGATATTTGATCCTTGCAGCAATAGCCTTAGCAACCACTATCCTAATTGTTATAATTTTGCTTGCTTTTTTCACAGATTATACACATGTTGATTTATTATTCACTAATATTGCGCGAAATTTATTTGATCATTTACTATACTAAGTGTTGGTGTGAACACCCTCATTTTGCTGCAATATTGTCACCTATTTGCTATGTGATTTTATTCACTTCAAAATAGCCTAGTCACTACCGGTATTTGTATTTATCATCCGACGAGCGCGAAGGACACTTTTTCGTTCGATTTAAGCAGTGTGCCAAGTCAGCAACTGGATTGCTTTAGGGAAACACAAAATGGTTGATGTGGCCACTCGCATGGTAAGAAACTCAATAGATAGCTGCTTTCTGCTGTGTGTATGTCTGGGAAGTTAGACTGCAAGCTTCTGGCAGGGCTGGTGTGAATGGTCTGTGTATTTTGTAAAGCGATATGAAAATGTTCAGTGTTCTATAAATAAGATAGACGTGAACATTTTGAAGTACACATCTCCAAATATGGGCAGAATGAGCCATATGAGTATATTTTTTAATGAGGAAATCTTTATTACTTGCTACTATATCCAGTCGGTTTGTCTTTTTTGTCCATTGAATGCATTACATAATCTGGCTGTACTATATAAAATAAATGAGACAAATAATCTTTTGGAACTACCACACATCAGATAATGTTCAGGTTATGCCAATTTCTTGCTTTAAAGCTAATTTAATTAAGTGTTTTTATTGGCCTAAGTTTCTCAGCTGTTGGCAAGCCGGTCTCTTACTATTTACAGAACAACTTAATAAGGAGAATGACGATGCACAGTCAAGGAGTAGCAGAAATATGAGGAAGATATGGAGCATCTGCTAGGACACCATCTCCTCCCTGCCTGTACAGTTTCTGCGGGGAGAACTCCCGATGGTGCGTTGGTTGGATCTCCGGCTAAGTAAAGATTGAACTGAACAGCGGATGTGTGGGCTTCTGGAAGGTTTCAACAGTCTCTCACTATCAGGTTTTGGATTATTTTTTTCAACCTTCCTTTTTAAATATGACATTTATTATTTTAGTAATGAAACTAAGAGGACATGTAAAACTGAAGAAGAAAACAGTCATTGGTAGAACAGCCTTAAAAAACAAAAAAAAAAAATAACAGAACTAATGTGTGGAATTGTTATTGCAAAAATTGTTGAAGAGAAGTGCCAGCTGCTGTGCCCCAGTTATCCTACAGATATAGTTTGATTTGTGGGCCTAGATTCTATTCGTGGGCTGTTCATCGAACTCATGAAAAATTCCAGAAATTGTGAACTTTAAGGTTTGTCACACAAAGGGCATGGGGAGCTGAGTACTGACGTGGGGTAATTGTATCAATGCAAAAAAAAAAAAATCCATTCTGGCATCACATATTTCACATGTGTAATATATTTTTTTTCATTGTTTGACTTTAATATAGCAGCAGCACTCCATTTTGATTCATTATTATAATTAGGGAAAAATTGCTCTTTCGGGTAGTTTTGGAGGTGATATCTGATTTTTTTTTTTTTTCATCTGCAAAAAAGGTAACAGGCATGAATTCACCAGTAAGAGTAGCAGCCACAACAGATCAAAAAGCTATAGGAAACTGTTCTCTTAAAAAGTATGTAAACCCAACATTTCATATTCCTGATATGTGCCTGCTGTACCATGTACTTATATGAAAATTTATCCTGTTCTATTTTTATTGCTTCAATTGTGTGAAATCCTTGGTATTCTTGCCAGCTCCTCTGCTTTCCTATTGAAAACCCACCACACTAAGCAGGAGAGCACAGCGTGGTCAGTTCTGGTCAGTAGCTATACTGGGAAATGAGCTTGCTCTCCTCCAATGTTCAGACTTGTCCTGACAGCCCCCCCCCCTGCATAGCCATTTACTGGGAAGTTTAGTGTGCTGCTGTTTCTCCTCCCCCCCAGCTCTTATGCAGCTGAGAACAGAGGGAATGTGTATAAATAAGGGAAACAAGGTATTCATAATGATTTTTATATCTACCGTATTTTGCCTTTCATTTCTATTTTAAACTGAATGAGTTGTTTTATGAGGTGAGGATTTACAATAGCTTTAAGTGGAAAACGATTAATGACATTGTACAGGATAACCAGATTTCCACATGGTATATGAGTGCACTGAACACATTTCATGCAGCATATGCTGGTGTGTGTGTGTTTCTATTTTGTAAAGATGAGGCTGCATAAAGTTCCTTATAAAAAGAAAGGCTAATTATGTGGGAATTACAGGCAGAAGCTATTTTGACTTGTCATTAACTGAATCATTGTTTGGAAGGATTTTTTTTATGTTTGTAACAGATGACAGATGGATCTTGTGATCCTCATGGGTCTTGTTGACTGTACTTAGTTCTGATATCAAATTAAAGTGGTTCTAAAGCCAAGACATTTTTTTTCTTAATGCATTCCATGAATTAGGGTAAAAAATGTCTCAGTAGCAGTATCACCCCCTCACCTCCCTATATACTTACCTAAGTCCTATCTCTATCCAACTCTGTGCTCATTTGCATTGGCAGTGGTCTCTGTGCCTCTCTTCAAAGAACACTGTAGTCAGTCAAATCCTGTGAGGAGGGAGTGTGTGGGGTGATACAGTGGATCTGAGCCAGGCTGTGTGTGTGTCTATAGACACACACACAGCCTGGCTCAGGAGTGAGATCACAGGCATGTTCCCAAAACAAGCGGCTTGCACACAGAAAAAAGGGTGGGTGGTGGGGAACTCCAGAAGAGGAGGTTTGGGTCCATTCTATGCAATAGCAACAATAATGCCCCATACACTCGATCAGAAATTCCATCAGAAAAAACTTGGATGGCTTTTCCGACGGAATTCCGCTCAAGCTTGCCTTGCATACACACGGTCACACAAAAGTTCTCTGAACTTTCAACCGTCAAGAACGCGGTGACGTACAACACTACGACGAGCCGAGAAAATGAAGTTTAATGCTTCCGAGCATGCGTCAATTGTTTCTGAGCATTCGTGATTTTTTTGCACGTCCGAATTGCATACAGACGAACGCATTTTCAGATAGGAACTTTTTCCAACCGAAAAATAGAGAACCTGCTCTCAATCTTTTGCTGGCTGGAATTCTGCCAGCAAAAGTCCGATGGAGCTTACATGGAATTTCTGACCAAAAGCTCACATCCGACTTTTGCTGGCAGAATTTCTGATCGTGTGTACGGGGCATAACTTTGACACAGATGAGCCCCTTGCTGTATCCTCTTACTGTGAGAAATTTGTGAATACAATTGAGCCAGTATCTTAGTCAAGAAGCAGACATTGATCTCAGATGAAGAGAGATGGCACAGTCCTTATTGAAAGAAAAGCAGATAAAAGGAATTGGCAGGGGAGTACTGAGAGATAATAAATACCCATGTTACAGTTTCACATTACATATCATGCACGTATTTACCTTGAAAAATATATATCAGAGCTAGGTCAACATGGCCATGATGATTTGACAAGTGAAGTGTCCCATGACAACCAACCTGTTATGTAATCAGCACAGTGAACAATTAATCTTTTTTGGCTGCTGAGGGCTACTTTATCCATTATTTTACCCATTGCTTTTTGCCGTATATATAAGATCTCTATTTGAATGTTTGACTGTAGTCACAGTAAAGGTGTAAAGTGCTGCCATAACATAAGCATCAAAACCTATACCATAAAAAATTCTACATTATACACCTCATTCTTATGGAAGGGGTTATTTTCCTAGAAACTGCACCAAAGATGCAGCAAGCAGATTTTGTGTGCAACATGCTGGTGTTAATCTAGTGTAAAATATTACAGCGTGAATTCTTATTTGCACTTTAAAATGTAAAGATGGCTTTATTTTTTTTTTTTACTTGGATAGAGTGGTGAGATCTTTAGAACTTGTGTGTGGAATTATATCCAGACACTCCTGACAGTGGCCATAGCCAATTCCACAGGCAATCTAAGAAGGTGATCCTCACCTAGACTGTGCAGTTGTGTTTCTGGCTCTGCTACATTTTTGGGTGAGTTTCTGCTCAGGGCTTTGTTAAGAGACTCGGTTTTATGTTGCTTGTTTTTTTTTTATTTATTGATTGGCTGGGTTTATCAGAAGTTCATTGTGTATAGAAAACATCTCACTTTATTTTCCAGATGTATTATTTTGCATCTGCATTGTCTCGTGTTATGCCAAGTAAAAGGCAAGATGCGTTCTGTCTTTGAGACAGCCATGTAGAGTACAAATCTTAAATAATCAATACGTCTCCCTAGTGTGACGGTTGGGTGCACCTCATTGAGCAGAATAAGAATGCGTGAGCACTATTTATATACTTGCCTGTTCACATAATATCGATGGGGTTAATGTTGTCTTTCCATTTATTAAGTGGACTGCCTGTCATTTAATGCTGTTGATAAGAATGCACAAGCATAATCAGGGCTCAGTCCAGGCAACGTTTTGAGTAATGTCACATCTACACAACATGTTGTTCTATACAACAGATCACACATGAACTGTTTGTAACATTCGCTTTATATATTGTCTGTTTACAGGCATATTATTAATACGGATGAGAGGGGTGATTTCTGCAAAAAAGATCACTGTGAAATTACTGATATCACTACAAACCTCAACTCTTGATGTCACTCACTGAGCAACTGCTACTTTTTTTTTCTTTTTTACATTTAGAGGGAGTAATACTATTGTGGGACTTCTGCAACCCTTGTGAGTTATTTAGTCCAGTGTACCCTTAAAAAAAATCAAAAAACACCTTTCACCTTCCCTTTTGACTCCAATGCATTGCTCCAAAATGGTAAAATTACTAAGAAACTCCCTAATTTTTCCTAAAATTTTGGGGAAATTAAAAATGATTTGACTTATCCCTAAATAATGATTTAAAAGATTAACCAGAAACCATTTCATGGAGTTGAATCCAGTAATTTAAAATCTCATTTGTTGCTATAGGGTATTACATGTTTCACATATTTTACAACTCTTTACTGAATAAAACAGCTAAATTCATAAAATTGGCTATACCCAGATAATAAATTATAGATTTGTTTTTTGCTACATGCTGTAGGTGGTATATGTCTGTTTAAACTGCCATATACAAATACTCTTATTAATGCTGGTGCCATTAAAATCCAAAAACAAGCATGCTCCCAGTGAAGGCTGCAGTTAGTTTAGCATTCAAAAGTGCTTCAGATAAAGTGCTCCATGTGCATGCAGCCCACCACTTCACAAGACCACACAGTGGATGATCTCCCACCAGGTTGCTCACTCACCAACAAGTCTGGACCCGCTGGGATTATACAGAGGTGGGTCTACTAGGCTTGAGTATACTGATGGTTCCCACACATGATACTTTTAAAGGTTGTGCAGCAATATTTTTCCAAAATTCATGCATGGTTAGCATATACCATTTAGCTGCTGCAACCCAGACACTAGTTTTTGCTTTAGTTTTTGGTTTTTAGTAAACCCAAGTTGTTTGTGTATAATTTTTTTATGCAGTGTGGACACATTATTTTATCTTTGTGCGAATGACACATACACATTTTTTTGCATAGTATTTGGTGCCTGAATTTGCAAGCTTCAACCAGTTTATGGTGAGGCCCAATCTGTATGGTGGTGCACTTAATTACCGTCTCATTAAACCTGCATGCAGTGGTTGGTTTTGGGCCTGCTAAGCAAATGGGCAGTCTCTACTTGTACTGCACAGCTGAAACCATTCACCAGTTCTGGCACCCTTCTGTCTCCACTCTCCACTCTCCTTCCCTCACAGGGGTTTTGTAACCCTTGTTGTTTGCAGCCTGATCCACTTCCTCTTCACATCTACATTTCCCAGTGTCCTGTGCGGCTGCAAACCCAGTCTATTTAAATCTCCTTGTTTTACTGCCACTCTAGACAACACTGGGTGGAGGGGAAGAGCAGGCAGAGGAGCACACAGCCCACTCTGATACAGAATCCCAGTGCTCCTCTAGCCAGCAGAGTACTTGCCTAAACATATCATTTTTTGGAAGATTTGTTTTTGGAATGAGTGGTCTGGTGACAGGGTCTCTTTAAATTCACTTTGAGCCTGTGTGCTCAGACGCACAGCAATATGAGAAGCCAATGATTTCAGAGAATTTAACGAAGGTTAACTGCTCATGGTAGCATTAATACAAAAAGTTATTTTTTCACTCTGTTTTTACATTGTTGTAAACTTGTTTCATAAGTAATAAATTGATCTAACCCCACCCCAAACCGTTTAAGCAGAGTTTTTCTTTGAGAAAAGTTGGGCAGTGTTCCTCCATAATTCTAAGATAGTCTTCCTGTGCTCATGTCAGCTGAAATCCTAAATAGCACAGCTACCAGGCACATTTTACCCATACATAACACTTACTTTGTGCCATTTATAACTGACATTACAAGTGTTTATGAACGGGTATTTGTTAAGCTATCAAAATGTCATCTCTTGCTGTGAATGCTATAAATTGATAGAAATTATCCATATTTGTAAACAGCAGTAAATCGAGATAGAGATAATAGATTTATTACTAGACGAGACAAAAATCCAATAAATTTACAATAAGAGATCATTAGCAAATGGAATTGTGTCAGCTTAGATTAATGGATCTGATTATTGTGCTTAAGTCAAACTAAATTACTGTCTTTGTATCTATTACCACATTAATAAAAGTGTCCATATCCTGACTGTTAGGTCTCTCAATGTAGGTGTACAATCACAGTAATTTTGATAAGTGAAAACAATTTCTTCCAGGGTAGGAACAAATGAAAAAAAAAAAAAGACTAAAAGTATGACTGGCGTGCTAAAATGGACATATTCATTTTTTAATCTTTTTTTCGTTATCCTTTGTAGCTGAAGCATTACGATACTTTGAAGGTTTGTATGGAAACAGATTATTTGGGGGTTGGTTCTTGAGCAGTGCAAAGAACAAAGATTGTGCAAAGTGTGATTATTCATAGAAACTAATTGGAAATTCTCTTTTAAATAGCCTGACTGTAATAATCTGAACTGTGATTTCTATGGGTTTCTGTATTTTGCAAATCCCGATCACACTAATAAATTAGTATCATACATTTATATAGAAACTTTGTGAGGTCAGTTTTATTATGGATGGGCATAACTACTTGTTTAGCTTAGTCTTTCAGATACAGTCATGTGAAAAAGTAAGTACAATGGAAATTGTTGACTTTTTCAACATGCTTGCAAAGACAAACATTAGCTTTTGATTAAAATAGTGCCTGCAGATAAAGGTGATATATAAAGGAACACATAACATATAAGATTGATATGGTGTAATAATTTTCATGTTCTAAATTAACAAAAATGCAGGTTTAAGTAAATACACCCCTACATTTACCAATTTGAAGGAATATGGGGAATATGCAGGTGGGACCTGTCTAAGTTTAAAATGATATACCTAGAGTCTGGTATTATTTTTACTTTTAAAAGGGGGTGTCATCATGCCAAGATCAACAGAGGTCTCTAAGGTGACCAGAAAGAAAGTTGTGAATGCCTATGAATTTGGGAAGTGATTTAAAATGATTGCCAATTGATTGGAATCAATAATTTCAAAGGAAAATAATCGAAAGTGGCTAAATAGTCTAGGACTAGCCAGCCCAGCAAATTCAACCCAAGAGCTGACTGGTTGATGCTAAAAGAAGTCTACAAAAACCAAAAAATGTCATTATGGGGTGTCCAGGTAGCTCTTGGAACAGTTGGGGTCACTGCATTTACAATCAGAAAGAGAATTCACCTTTCCATCTTGCAGCAGCGTTTTGGCAGAAAAAAATGCTAACCACGTTTAGGTACGTTTTGGGCATCAAGTGCTTGGACGTTAATTCATTTAATTGGCCAGAATAATAGTTTATTCGGGCTATTGAAATGAATGAATGCTCAAAAGCTAAACACGCCTAGCATTAATGCACATTTAAATGCATTTAGAGGGGTTTACATGGCGGTGGAAAAATACGTAAAATAAAGTATTGCATCCACAATCCACTAATTGCAGGTGCAATGGCATGCTCCCACAGACATTCCTATAGCGCTCTGCCTTTCAGTTACTGTGCTGCAGGAAGTGTCAGTGGAGTGGCAGAGCTTCACACATCAGCGCTGATTTTAAAAAGTGACAGCGGCCGCAGGGGAGAGGAATCCCTGTCCGCTGTCTTGGGCGTGGGGGGGGTTGATGTGCTTTAGATGCTTAGCAACATATTACAGTCTAAATACGGGTGTATCATGTTGCTGAGGTTGGAGGTGGTAGCCTTTAACATATAAGCAAAGATTAGCCCTTCTGGAATGTGCCGAAGACTGATTCATTAAAGTGGTTGCAAAAGCTCAAAGTTTTTTACCTTCATGCATTCTATGCATAAAGGTAAAAACCTTCTGTGTGCATCAGCCCTCCTCAATACTTATCTGAGCCCCATCTCGATCCAGCAGTGTGCACAGGAGCAGCTCTCCCGGGTCTCTTCCTCCTCATTGGCTGAGACAGCAGTAGGAGCCATTGGCTCCCGCTACTGTCAATCCCAGCCAGTGAGCCAATGAGGACAGAGCAGTGGCTGGGCTGGGCCATGCTCCATGGGTGAATAGACACATAGAGCAGTGGCTCAGGAGCGAGCCTGCTCAGATGTCCCCATAGCAAGCGGCTTGCTATGGGGGCACTCGGCAGGAGGGAGGGGCCAGGAGCGCTAGCGGGGAACCCGAAAATAGGAGGATCGGGGCTGCTCTGTGCAAAACCGATGCACAAAGCAGGTAAGTATGACATGTTTGTTATTTTAAAAAGAAAAAATATATCTGCCTTTAATATTACTTTAAATATAGAGCTGTTTGGTCAAAGTAACATTAGATATGTTTGTCACAAACTAAAGCCAGTGTTTCAGGAAATAAACCTCATAACAACTAAGAAGCATGCTGGTGGAAATGTTATGGTTTGGGGTTGCTTCTCTGCTTCAGGGCCTTGACATTTTGCAGTCATTGGTCAATTATGCATCCTGCATGATATCAGAGTGCTCTTAATGGGAATGTGTGGCCATCTGTCCAAAATTTAGGGTTGAACCATAAATGAGACTTTCGGTATCATAATGACCTGAAGCAAACTGTCAAAACCACCGCTTTCCAATGTACAGTGTTACAGCTATTAATAATTTTGTTGAATAAATGATGCAAAAGACACATTTTTCTTGTGTTCCTATTCGAATATACACCCAGGCCAAGCTTCCCTGTAACTGTCTGGCCAAGCCTCCTTGTAAACCTCATGTTAAACCTGCCCGTAACCCCCAGGCTAAGCCTTCCAGTAACTCCAAGGTTAAACCTACCTGAAACCACAAGATATCTGCTCAGAAGTCCCAGTTCCAGAACCTTCTATTTCAACAGAAAAAAACATATGGCAATTAGATCTTATGACCCTTGTCTTATATCTAGTCGTACTTAAGGATTAAGATGATTTGTTATAGGGTCTGTCACATCAGGAAATATCTTGTAAATTTTGTAAGCTATAGCTCCACTTTTATTGCCTCTCACTTGAAGACGAGGGTCTTTGGGAAAACGGTTCATTATTTTCAGCCCTACATAGTGCAAGATTTAGAAACAGAATGACATTCAATTAAAATGATATTAGCAGCACAGGAGTGATTTTGTTTAATTTACTCCCACTCTGATGTAAAAACATTAGCGACTTTTTTAATTGAACCTCATAATGTCTAACACCTACTCAAACGCAATGAAATTAAAGACTTTGGTGGCTAAATACCGCTTAATTTACTCTCGCCCAGCCCTAATGCCATTAAATATGCTTTAGGGTGGATATTATTTCCAATCAATTCTATTCAGAGGAAATCTGATCTAAGAGGCACCATTATTAGGCCAGTAATAAAATCAGACAAGAAATATAAACTGCAGGGCACGTGTTACTTGTCAATAATATTAAAATGTAATCATATTCTTTTCGGTAATATAGAGATATTAAAAAGTAACCCATTAGACAGACTTGTGAGTCCTTTATTATCACTGGCTTTTGTGTCACTTTAGCATGACATGACATTTCATATGCAGCGTCTAAATTGTTTTGCAGTATATTGATTGGTACATACATACACACACACACACACACACACACAGTATATATATGTGTATATATCAATTTTCTTTTTTCATTTCTGATTTAAAGAGACACTGTCACCAGGCAATTTAACAACAATCTTCCCATAAAATTATATGTGCAATTAATGTATATTAGGGATGTTATTTACCTGTAAAGTAAATCCCTGTGATTGCTGCTGGGTGCCGCCATCTTGGATGTAATGTAAGCAGTCCCAGATGATTTACAGCTGTCACTCAAGTGACCCTCTGTTGTATCCCTGTTGGCTACTCCCATAATTGCTACAAAAAAGATTTTGTATGGAGGTGAAAGGAGAAGCAGACGAGCTGGGCCAGCCCAGACAGTAGATAGACACTTCCAGAAAAGAAGAGGGCTATGGCAGGATATAAGGGGGTTGTTCTAGGGAATTGATACTTTCTGGGGTATCATTTCCCTAAAAAGTTCAGAAGTACATTGCTAATCACTAAAAAATGTTTATGGAAAGGAAAAATGGTGCAAGTAAGTATTTGAAATACCTGATTTTTCGGTGCTTTTACCTGCCATTTTCTATGCTGGTAACAGGCTCTCTTTTTAGGAAAAGTTTTCAGGGTAGAATTTCAGATTGGTGTTCTTGTATTTGTTTGCTTTTACTGATTGTTTCCCCTTTATTTAGTAGATTTCGATAAGCTGAATCCACACCAACATCTTTTATTTCCACATGAATGCTAAAAGGGGTTTGCTTGGTAGATGCCTTCAACACTTGCCAAGTGCACCCCATCCACTAAGATAAGACTTAAATCAGAAGTTCCCTCCCCTTGCTTTCTTAGCAGCACTGGCATCTTTGTCTGGTCTTTTTTATAGGCTCATGACTCTAAGGACATCTTGATTAGCCAGGCCATCAGAATTCATTGATTCCGGTACTGAGGTATGCTAAGAATGTACACAGAGCTGCGCAAGAGCCTGTTCACTCAATTTTTTTTAATGCTTCTGTTTAGTTCCACTTAACTGTGCTTAACTGCATGAAATATACTTACCTGTTCACTAGGAACAGTATTACTCCATGCTGACCCTGTCATGCTTTAGCCATTCAAGTACATTTTTACCTGATATGGAGTGTGAAACAGTTAGAGTCCCTTTCCTAATTTTGTATGCTCTCTGTATCCTCTTTGTGGAAATTCACCACCCATTATATAATTATTTGAAAAGTGAGGGGATTGCCAAATGTTACAGTTATAGTAGAGGGATCTTCCAATAAGGGTTTTTTCCAGCGACAAATGTCAAAGGTAAAAATGCTTCAACGTCTTGTTGTGTCTTTGAGGATAGGAAGTGCAGGGATACCAAACTGATGTAACTATAGATGGCAATAAAAACCTGACAAAGGTTCTTACCCTTCCATACACTATAAAAAAAAAAAAAAAAAAAAATTTCATATTCATATGGACATTCCCTTCAGTCTCCCCTAGTTGGAATGTGATTGAAGCAAACCCTGATAGTGGTTGAATATTTACCTATATCCACTACCCATGTGATCTAATCCATGGAGAGTTTGTGGAAAAATCTATTGTGCTTGTATTCCTAAACTTACCCACCTTTACACTAGGTACACAAGGGGCAAAAATCGTCTAAATTGAGGGTTGGTTCGGTAGTTACTGGCCGACTTTCAGCCTGTGTTAGACAGAAACCGGCTTCTGTCAAACGAGCATGCTTGAAAACCTGCAGCCATTCGATCAGTTAACCAGAGTATTTTTGCAGGGGCGGTCCCCCTGTCAGAACACAGTAGCACAGCTGTGGAGATTGCTGTACTAACATTGCATAGCTAATACAGTGATCTCAGTTTTTTTTTTTGTTTTTTTTTCGCTCAGCGTGGTTGAAGGAAAAGAAAAACTTCCTGTGTGTACCAGGCTTTAGGGCCATCATGTAGAACATTTACTCTCCTCTTTTAATTTATTTAGATGTTTTTTCCTTTGTTGTAGGGAGGTTAAGACTTTCAGATAAGGCAGAACTGAGGGAAGAAGTGAGAGTGAGGTTTAATGTAATTTCTGATAAACATCTGGATAAGAAGCTAGTGGCTAACTCAGCTAACAGAGTTTTGGGTGGAATGTCCTTCAAAGGTTTGTGCAGAGAAATGGATAGTTGGCTGGCTGTACACACATTTTCCTGTCCTCTGGACTGAACTAGATGTTTGACAGCATCCTTAAATTGTGTTGTTTTTTTTTTTTTATCCATATATGATAGCCAACATTTTTTGTGGTTCAGAAAAGTAGCCTGAAAACAAGATATGTTATTTGACCTTTCTCCAAATAAAAGCACAGCACAATCCGGGTTTACACCTCTGCAGTAAAAAGATGATTTAGGTTTAACATGTTTGTTCTTTTTGGGCATGGAACTGAAATATTTTCCAGCTTGTTGGGAGATTTGGAATACAGTCCATGCATTTTATTTCTGATCCATAACTGTTTCTTCTACATAGAGAACAACTTTGTAGAATAGTGCAATAAAAGGATCATGCTCTGCACATTTAAAAATCTGTGTGAATTGTTCTTTTCAACAAAGAAAGTAGGATGAAATTTCACTGTGCATGTACTCAGATCAGATAAATAAAAACCCAAGTCAAGTAAGTCTCATCATGTTTGGATGCTTGGCAATCCAAAAAGTGCATACTGTATGATCTTTTAATTAAGTTAATGAGATGACTGTCTTAATTACTGCATGCACCATTTTTACATTATAGAGACTGCAGTATCAGAGGCGAGGTGCTTGTTAGACTTCTTGATGGTCTTCCCTAGAGGAGGAGCTGGGAACTTCAGCAAGACCTTATCAGCCAAGTCCCATAGAAAAATCAAAAACCATTGGGTTTTTTAACATAGTGGTGACTACTCAGAAATAAGATGTCAGCTTTTGTTAATTTCAATGTTAATCGTTCTAGTTTGCTCCTGTGTGTGCTCTCAGCATGTCAGACAGTGGCGATTAGGCATGGTGACATCTCAAAAAAACGTTGAGACATCTGGTTGGTCCAGCTCTGTGTAGTTTCGTTTGAAAATGCCCAGTGGGATAATGCAGACATGAAATCTAAATACCTGAAATTTTCAAATGACAAATGAATCTTGCTGACACTTTCATCCCTGCTCAAAGGCTGATACAATGATCTGTGGGAGTTGAGTAGAAACACCAAAAAAACCTCTTCAATTGTTAGTAGTTGGCTCTTCACAGAAAGGTCTTCTCAATCTCTGTTGTATAGAAAGTTCAACCCACACATGATCATTATTCTGTCTTTCTGCTTTAGAGGCTTGTTTTTCACAGATGCACTCTCTCTGTTTGGCATGTGTAATAGAAGAATGCATTTCTTATTTGGCAAACATGTATGTCATTGGAGTATTATACGTCTGAACAGGAATTTGATTGTAAACTAAAAGTAATCATCAAATAAGCCTAAAAGATGGAGAGAGATTTTGTGGAATGTCTTCGTGTAGCCTATGTTTTTATGCAAGGTTGGATAATTCTGGCGTGAGAACTCACTGGTACGCTGATCCTCATTGCTTGTGCCAGATTTTGTCGCCTTTGCAGCACATGGGACATAGTCACTGATCACAGGTCTCATAATTTATGCTCATGTCATTTAAATCGCAATAATGACACAACTGAGAGGTGCTTACTGGCACCTCTTTGCACAAACTTTTAGGTACTAATCAGTGTGAATGAGTCTGAATGAAGGAAACGTCTTTATTGTACAAATACCATGACGAAAAATTCCAGGCCTTTCTCAATGTTCAGTGCTAATGTAAGTAAATGAAAGACATGCAGAAAAGCTGTAGGAGATCTATAATTGTAAACTGCTCTGTTTGCTACTTTTACTAAAAAGAAAAAAAGAGGAAATTCAGTAATTACAATATCATATACAACATTAAATGATATAAAAGGATTTTTTCGTTATAAAATAATTACATTTAAAATATTACTCAGAGCCATTCCTTACCTAATCTTTGGCAGTCCCCCATCAATGCTGTTTGATCCCCCCTCCTCCAAGTGCCTTCTTAGCAAGCTAAGTGCTAAAGAAATACCCGTGCGCATGTGCTCTTGGGCCAGGCACTGTGCGTCCTTAGACACACACAGCACCAGTAAGCCACACCCCCACTCATTTCTCACAGTAGTTTGACTGACAGCAGCTCTCAGTGTGTCATCTGTGAGATCAGGAAGTGAGAGGAGCAGAGCTGCAATTGGGAATGCACTGGAGCGGTGAGATTAGCCAGATATAGTAAGTGTTTAGGGATGGGCGTGTAGAACAATTAATAGTGTGTTTGTTACTGTAACCACTTGCCACCCGCCCACCATCAAATGACAGAGGGACAGTGCGGCTCTTGTTCTGAGTGGAAGTCATATGACTTCCACTCAAATGGCCTACCCAAATGGCGTACCCAAACGGCCTCTCCCGCACACCCACGGGGGCGCACATCGCGGAAATCGCGGTTGCTCTGTGTTGCTAGGACATGGCGCGACCCCGATCTCTGTAAAGAGCCGCTAACGCGGCACTTTAATCATGTGATCAGCTGTGTCCAAACACAGCCGGTCACATGTAAACAAGGAAGTGCCGGTAATCAGTGCTCCTCGCCTCACACTGACAGAGTGTGTGGCGAGGAGAGCCGATCGGTGGCATCTCCTCGCAGGGGACAGTAAGAGATGTAATCAGGGCACTGATTACATTAGAGCGCCAGAAGTGCCAGCAATCAGTGCCCACCAGTGCCAGAAATCAGTGTCCACCAGTGCCAACAATCAGTGCCCACCAGAGCTAGCAATCAGTGCCCATTAGGGATGCCAGTCAGTGCTGGCTTTCAGTGCCCATCAGTGCTGCCTATCAGTGCTGCTCATCAATGCCCATCAGTAAAGCCCATCATTGCCCATCAGTTCCATCCATCAGCGCCACCCATCAATGCCCATCAGTGCCCATTAGTGCCACCCATCAATGCCCATCAGTGCCAACTATCCATGCCACCTATCAGTGCCCACCAGTGCCAGCTACCAGTGCCCATCAGTGCCACCTATCAGTGCCCACCAGTGCCACCTATGAGTGCCCACAAGTGCCACCCATCAGTCCTGCCTATCAGTGCTCATCAGTGCCACCTATCAATTCCCATAAGGGCAGAATATTAGTGCCTCCTCATCAGTGCCACTTAACCAGTGCCCATAAGTGGCACCTCATCAGTGCCCATTAATGCCACCTCATCAGTGCCCATCAGTGCAGCCTATTGGTGCCCATCAGTGCCGCCTCATCAGCGCACATCAGTGAGGGAGAAAAATTACTTATTTACAAAATTTACTGACTGTCTTTTTTTTTTTTTTTTTGTAAAAAAATCATATCCTAGCAGTGATTAAATACCACCAAAAGAAAGCTCAATTTGTGTAAAGAATATTGTAAAAATTTTACATGGTTACAGTGTAGCATAGCCACGCAATTGTCATTCAAAGTGCAACAGCGCTGACAGCTGAAAAATGGCCTGGGCAGGAAGGGGTTGAAAGTGCCCTGTAGGTAAGTGGTTAATGTAGGGAATGCATTAAGGTAAACAAACGTTTTGACTTTAGAACCACTTAGAATGTATGTATTTTAAAGCTGAACTACAGATACAAAAACATTCATTAAATCATTTTTCTAAATGGTCACAAAGGACATAAATCCATTTTGTGTGCACCAAATGCCTTTATAAACCAACTCAGGTATTATCTTGTAGTAGTAACATCATCATTGTGCTGCAGAGAGTAGAGCCCTGGGAGGAACTGCTACTAATTACATTATTGGTAATATGCTTTCAGCAATTTTGGGCAACTTGTTAAAGTGGTTGTAAACCCTTTACTACCACTTTTACCTACAGGTAAACCTATAATAAGGCTTACCTGTAGGTACCGTGAATATCTCCTAAACCTGCACCGTTTAGGAGATATTTACTATATTCACTTGTGCCGTATCTTCAGTAGCTGTGCCGTGACCGGCGGCACCCGTGCGCATGCGCGGGAGTGAAGTCATCACGGCTCCAGACAATGACAGGGCCCGAGCCTGCGAACCTGGAAATAACTCTGGGAGGCATGATGCCAGTCACAGCGGTGTCTGGGGACCACTGCAACAGCTTCGTTCTAAGGTAAGGATTGCATAATGAGCTAGTTATGCCTTTGTTTTGCAGGGTATTTTTTTTCTTAGAGAGTTTACAACCACTCTAAGGAAGCTTGCTATTTTTATTTTATGCTAAGATAACAAACATGTCATACTTGCCTGCTCTGAGCAATGGTTTTGCACAGAGCAACCCTGATCCTTCTCTTCTGGGGTATCCCACCAGCAGTCTTGGCTCTTCCTCTTTTCTGAGTGCCCCCATAACAAGCCACTTGCTATGGAGGCTGTCTTGCAGGCTTGATCTTGAGCCGCACTGTGTGCATCTGTGGACACACACAATGTGGCTCAGCCCTGCCCCCTGTTCTCTACTCTGAGTTAATTGATAGTAGCAGGAGCCAATGGCTCTCACTGCTGCCGAGCCTCCTGTGAGAGAGGGGAGAGAAGAGCACTGCTGAAGATGTGCACATCGCTGGATCGAGATCGGGCTCAAGTAAAAGTTTTTCCGGGGGGGGGGCTTTCATGGAAAGATTTTTACCTTATTGCAGAGAATGCATTAAAGTAGTTGTAAATCCTTACATATACCCAATGAAGTGACTTGCCTCAGGTGATACACAGAGGTTAAACAAATCCTCCCACATAAGTTGTACTTGTTTATCTGTGGTCTTCTCCTTTCTACAGCTGTTCAAAGTCCAGAATTTATAAAGCATGTCTGAGCTTACAGAAAACTCTAGTTAGACAGCTGATGTTATACGCTGCAGAGGTCAGCGAGGAGAGCTCTGAGAGCTGATTAGAGGGAAAAGACACACCCCCTTCACACAGCATAGAGGAACAGAGCTGGGACTGTCAATCACAAGCTGTGTGCTGGAGATCCTTCCCTGTCACCTTTTTTTTCTTGGTGTCAGGAAAAATTGTCAAAAGTGACTCATTCTGATAGCAGAGGAAAGAACATGCAGACAGAAATGGCACATAGTGTTCTTAATGGAGCCAAATACACACTATAGAGGGATAGGATTTGTTCATATCTCATGTCTGAGGTTTACAACCACTTTAAGGTAAAAAAAAAAACAAAAAAAAAAAAAACCTTTTACCTTTACAACCACTTTAAAGTGTCTGTCCAACCAGATATTTTAGTCTTTTGTAAAGGCTGGAGAGTTAAACCAACTGACAATACCCTGCACTGTATCTCTCAGTGACTCATAAGGTTTCTGCATTAGAGATACTGGATTTGCACACCTCACCTGCTAATGATGAATGGAAAATGGTAGCAATTAAACCTGCTGCATTTTTGCTAAAGAAAATTTGCAGCATACTGCAAAATGAATAGTGTTTTGAAAATATAACATTCCCAATAGTAATGACTGATTGAGCTGTTAGCCATTTTTACTTCAGAAGTGTTCTATGAAAAACAGATACAACCTAAGCTGGTCTACCTGAAAATTAAACAATAGATTAATTTTTGCTAACTCTTTTTCCAAATACGGTACTGCAGCCATCCTGTGAGTTAAAATCCTATTGGCTCCTGTACAGAGCAAGGCCTGTTCTATCCTATACACCCTTAAATACCAAAGGAGCTGTGTATCGCGGTTCCTAGCAACAATTCTTTTGGAACCTCTGTCATGATTTTATTGCTGTCTGTCAGTGGCAGCTGGTGGGGGGGACTAACTACCCCCCGTGCCCACTGTCTGCGGGTCGGTCCTGCATTTACCCCATCTAGGAGGCGGGCTCCGGTGTCCTCTGCTTCAGCATGGCAGACCCAATTTATGTGGCTGGCGGCGGCTCCGGTGTCCCCACGGCAGCTTTCACCATGCATCTCCTCTCTCCTCCTCCTAGGTGCTAGGCATCCAATAGGATCATGACCCGCTTCCTGATTGGCGGGGAGGAGATGTAGTGTGAAAATAGCTAATATTCACCCACACAACTGGGTGAGACTGTGCCCCGAGCCCACCCTTTTTTGAAATCCTATTAGAGCTCTAATCACGTGCTTCAAACCCCCCAATTGGAATCCATAGTCCAGGGGCCAAACGCATGGATGGGGGGGGGGGGGGGGCGGCACCAGTGCGCTTCTAATGGATGGACCACCACTGGGCTATGTTTCTCTCACAATTTGTCCTGATGACAATGGTCCCTGGAACAGAAGGTAATAGAGAATACAAAATAGTTTTGTTGTTACCAGAACAAGAGGTGGAGGGAAATCTTACATTGGGAACAGTTGTTCATGTGACAGCAGTGTAAGCAGTTATTGCATAGACGTTTTCGTCCGAATTTCGGAGATTTTCGTGTTCGTTTTAACAAATGATAATGAACGCACAGAATCCGAAATCTGAAAATCTGAAATCAAATTTTTTTTTTATTTTCGTATCCATTATATTTGCGAAAACAGTTTGATATAGATAGATAGAAGATTCGACATGACAATATCGATCTTTGTCTATCGAACCTGCAGTTGAATGTGCCAACCTAACTCTATTAGTCCAAGATTATTCAACATAGAGAGAAAAGATTCGACATTATAGAGACATGAAGATTCGACGAAGCAGCTAAAAACATACAATCACCGCAAGCAGGCAATTACGGTCAAATGCTCCGCCCATAGGCTATAGAAGAATTCTAATGTTGTTTGACTAGTAATAATAATTAATAATTATAATTATTACTAGTCAAACAACATTACAATTCTACTATAGCTTATGGGCAGAGCATTCGACCAGAAATGTACGATCGTGGTGTCGTACAGTTTAGCTGCTTCGTCTAATCTTCTTAGAACATCCGACAGACACCATAAGCCTTCAATTGACAGATTTGACCTTAATTCATTCGGATTTTTGTACGAATGCATTTTTTTATAAAACAAAATAAATAAAAACAAATTTTGGGAGTAACTAAATAAATACATTTTTCGGACGATACCGAAATTCCGAAACAAAATATTTTAGTGTGCACATGTCTAGTATTGCAGTACATTTTCTTCTCACTTCCTGTTGTGTCTACTGAGAAGGAAGTAATGGTAAATCTCCCCAGTGGGATGCAAGCAGCAAAAAAATAAATAAAAGATAAACCTGACATCAGCTTCTCTATTCTCTATTGTATCTGAAAAAAAAATTGACATTTGATACACTTACATGAGTGTGTTTCAAAGAGCAAAGATGGCTGAGAAAAGAAGTAATGAAAAAAGAATAACATTAGCTGTATGTTTCTGGCAGATGTCTAGCCTTCCTCCTACACTCCATCTGAACTTTTTGTAGTTAATGCCAGTGTTTGTATTTTTTATTACTCAACTATCATATTCATGTCTGCTTTGTATCTGATTTTTCACCAGTCATAGAGGCACCAGTTCTTAATCCTCAGCTGATGGTTCATCCAGTGCTTGTTTATGGAGCCTCAAAGAATATCTAAAATGACTTCCAAATATTCAGTTATCAGTTGTAGAATAGAAATAGGCTAAACCAAGTTTTTGTTTTCCTGAAATTTTCAAGAGATTTCTACAAAATGTTGCCATTTGGCAAAATGCATGAGAGTCAATGGTAAAGGCAAAATGATGGTGTTTTTTTAGGGTGCAACAGACTTTAAAGACTCGTTGGAGTTATGGAAGCTTTGTTAAACTATCCTGGACCTGTTTTGTGGACACTCCATTAGTCTCAAAATTTTTATTTTTATTTTTTTTAAAGAAAGAAAAGAACTAGGTACACAAATAACAAACACAAAAAATGGGGAAAAAAACAAAAGAATAATAAGTAAAGTACTCTAACTATCCTAAATGCACCCCAGAAAATCAACCTGCACTTTCCAAAAAAAAAGAATCAATTGTTTTCTTTTCAGGTATATTGTGCCTAAGCAGGTCAGTGAATGAAACCGAAAACTTCTACAGGCAGCAAAGTTTGCTCATCTTTTTTCAAAATTTTTTTTCTTACCTGAGACTCGTTGACTATTATATTATTATCAATAGCTATTGCAAACCTGCACATGCTTGCATACAGCATCATTGAACCTATTGGCTGTGTAAGGCAGCATTAACAGACTAATTGGATTTAAAGTGATGTAAAGGGGCCCGAGGTAGTAGAAAGCAACAGGGGGCAATCACTTCTCTGCCCACCTTTTTAAAGTTGCTTTACTCAGCAACCTCCAAGCACAACACTTCAAAAGACACCAGACATTGTTTTTCCTACAATAGAACATGTATGAAGAGCTGAGCAAGGCACACTACTACAATGTGAACATTTCATAGTGTCTGAGCATTCAGAAACCCTGAATTTTGTTTCTAGGTCTGATAAATAGTTTTTAACAACAAAAAAAAAAAAATTACAGTTTGAATATTTTGTTAAATGTTTAAAAACTGTTAAAGCAGTAAGATTACAATGGTAGCCAATTGACCCATTCACCATTGTAGGTCCGGCCAAGAAGAAATTTACCATAGTGGGGCAGATGAAGCTGATCTTCACCATCGTAGGGCCAGACATTATAAAGTGTGATTTAGGGATTAAACCTTTAATAACTCCTCACATCTCCAATTTGTCTCATTCCCAAAATTGTTTAGTTACCAGCTCTTTGGGGTTTTTTTTTCCATAACCTATGATGAATTTCATGAACATTTTCAGAAGATTTGTTTTAAATAAATGTTTTGTATTCACTAAGTGTTCATAGATTTTGTAATCATGGTATTTTGGTATACATGACAACAGTTGACACATGGCCTGAACAGTTCTCATTTTGGTTGAAAAATGTTTGTGTTGTTTTCTTCCACTGCACCAGTAGAAGAACCATTAGAATGTTAATCAGCTAGAAATTACCTTTTTATAATTATAAGTTTGTTATATTTTTCAGGATATTTATGTGTATTGTATTTATTACTAATTATTTTATCTGTAGGTTTTTGATCCTCTTAGTCTCGTTTGCCCTGCAGGATACAGGTTTCCATGCTGTGTATTAAGTGTCCCATATTTACATACAGAATTTCCTACTTGTTTGTCTTTAGGCATCCCATAGATCGGTTCATCTATTGTTATTGCCAGCATTGCTTTACTTTTATTTACTGTCTGAACTGCCTTGTCATTCAAATATTTTCTTACATTCTAATTTTCTTTCAGCACCTGCATACAGGTCCATTATACATAACACCCACAGTTATGCAAGTATACAAGACCTATCAGATAGCAACAAAGCGTACGCAAAGCCTTTTTTTTTGTTTCAGTATAGTAGATCAAAATACCTGTCAGGTTTTTTTTTTTTCTGTGGGTTCCTTGCCAGGGAGATTTTCTTTATGTCCTCTTAGAGTCACAAGAGAAAGTGAGAGAAAATCTCTCCAAAACAACAAGCAGCTCTTCTAAGCAGTTATAACTGTAATAGGTGCCCCCACTGGACAATTTCCCCTCACCTTCTCTTCTGGTGTCAATTTTAAAATCTTGGATTTGGCAAAATGCATTAGTCAAATTAAAATGCAAAAACGATGGTGGTTTTTAGGGTGCAACATGCTTTAAAAGACTCTTTGGAGTTATGGAAGCACCTTTCAACTACTCTGGACCAGTTCTTGAGACAAAAAGGCTCTTCATTAATCTTAATATTTTAACGCTATATTCCACTAATTCAGAAACTTTGTAAAAAGTTCAGAAATACCATGAGTTAAGTCATAATAGCTGCCTGCCACATTGTGGGCTTATCTCTATTATTTAGATCTAATGTTTATGGCTCTGCCGCAGGAAACAACACACTTGAGTCTGTGAGAGAGGAGAGAAGCACAGAGAGCAGCTATGCCCGCCCCTCCCCTCTGCTGCCCACTCACAGAAGCCTTTTGATTTTGTGAACTCATTCAGACAATACAAAGGCTTCTGTGATTGGGCAGAAGGAGAGGAGGGGTGGGCATAATAGCTGCACCGACGCTACACTTGAAGGATCTAAGACCAACTGAGTCCAGTGTCAGAATTCCGGAAGCTATGCTGCTGGGGCACAATAATCTTGTCAGATATAAATAATAGAGATAAGCCCAGGAGGTGGCAGACAACACATTGGACTTAACTCATAGAGTGCCTTCACTTTTTACAACGTTGCTAAACTCCTGGAAAACACAAATGACCTTTTGTTCTGGTGTCAATTCTAAAATCTTGGATTTTCCTTCACTGTCTGTACTGGAGACAGGTTGGAGGTTGGAGGCACCTGCAAAAGTCCCATTAAAGTATGTGTCTAGTTCTCTGCACTGGATGCAGGAGAGCACCTATGTGGTGAGTTTCAATGGGCATTGATTGCTCTGCAACTGGATTACCTCCTGTTGGGAAAAGCCAGAAGAAACACTATGGAACTGCCATTATAGCAATGAAGATATCATTTGAGTCGCAATTCCTTTCCCACGCAACTTTAAAGTGTAAACTGTGCCATTTTGCTCAGTGTAATAGTTTAGACCTAGCATTTTCAAGGTTTATGTAGGTGTAAGACCCACCTGCCAAACACATGGACACCAATGAAAAAAACTGCACTCAGGGTTAATGGCCCTGAGTAAAGATACTGTACGTTAAAATTCAGACATTACAGATTACAGAGGGATCAGCAGTCATTATACAGATACCTGCTCCCCGTTCAGACCTACAGTCACAGCTTCTAGCAGTGGGAAGACTTCCAGCTCCAACTTTATTTGCAGTTTTGAGATGTCAAGTGAACAAATGCTGAGAGCGACAAAGGAAGTTCATGCTGAAAAATTTGAAAAGGTGTGTCACGATAAGCCTTAAGTAATAAAGTAATACTGACTTATCACCATGCCTGTTAATCTTTGCAGCACCATGCCACACTTTGTCAGAAAATTTTCCCTACTATGAAAGGGCCATGTTTGTTCCCCAGTCCAGGTCCACACACACACACACACAAACATTTATATATATTTGTATATACACAGTGTGTACTATTAACCACTTAAGGAAAATCCGCCGCAGTTATTGCCCCCTAGGCAAATCGCCGTAGCTGTACATCGGCTTTAAGACCACTAGGGGACGCGCGTGCCGCTGGCGTGACGACGGAGTCGATGTTCATGCCCAGCGGCCATGATGTCTGCCAGGCACCCACAATCACTCCTGAGAGAGACAGAACGGAGATCTGTCAATGTAAACAGACAGATCTCCGTTCTGTCAGGAAAGAGGAGACAGATCTGCTGTTCATACTGATTATGAACCGCGATATGTCTCCTCCTCCTCCTCCTCCATCCCATCCCCCCCCAGTTAAAAACACTCCCTAGGACACACATATAACCCCTTGATCACCCCCTAGTGTTAACCCCTTCCCTGTCAATGACATCTATACAGTAATCGGTGGCTATTTTCAGCTCTGATTGCTGTATTAATGTCACTGGTCCCAAAAAAGTGTCAAAAGTGTCCGATCTGTCCACCGCAATGTCGCAGCCCCACTAAAAATCACAGATCACCGCCATTACTAGTAAAAAAAAAAAAAAATTAAATAAAAATACCATAAATCTATCCCCTATTTTGTAGACGCTATAACTTTTGCGCAAACCAATCAATATACGCTTATTGCATTTTTTTTTAACCAAAAATATGTAGAAGAATACATATCGCCAAACAATGCAAGCAAGGATGAGTGCTCTCCACCACCAGTTTCACAGGCTGCTCACCTCATATCATGTTGCTCACTTCATATTGACCTCTTACTGAAGAACTGAACACCCTGACGATACGTGTCTAGGAGGCGGAACCTACGCACTGACGCCATCTTGAGAATTGGATGTTTGCTATGCCTTGCAGTTTGTACAAGCTGATTGTGCTATTCTTGTAAGTGTACCTAGTTACCTTCATACCATTAAATCTTTTGGAAACGGAGAGCACTAGATGTTACCTTTCTTTTGCATATAACCACTCTATTGGGCAAAACGATCGGGGTTCTTGGAACCCTATTAAGGAGCCATTTATCCAAAGGAAGTCTGTGATCTACAGCACGCCAGGTGTCATCATTTCCCCAAAGGGGACAACTGCTGATTTTTCTCTGATATGAGGTGAGCAGCCTGTGAAACTGGTGGTGGAGAGCACTCATCCTTGTTTGGTGAATTGATTTATGTCAGGATCCTCTTCAATCAAATATTTTTCACATGAACTTTCGTTTTAGATGTTTGCACTTAAGGATTTGAGTATTATTATTATTATTGTATTCATTTAATAGTGCAACATTTAAATGCATTGTATTTACACAGTTTATTGTTCACGGAAAATGCATGGTTTTAAGTACTCATTTTGGCACATTATATTATAGGCGTTAGTGAAATCTCTTAAAGTGACAGCGGCTACTTTCATTATTATATTTTCACATTTATTTTCACAGTATATTGCGCCGATTGATTTATTCAACAAGAATACATATCGGCCTAAACTGAGGAAGAAATTTGTTTTTGTTTTTTTGGATATTTATTATAGCAAAAAGTAAAAAATATATTTTTTTTTAATCAAAATGATCAGTATTTTTTGGTTTATAGCGCAAAAGATAAAAACCGCAGAGGTGATCAAATACCATCAACAGAAAGCTCTATTTTTGGGGAAAAAAGGACATAAATTTTGTTTGGGTACAGCGTCGCACGACCGCACAACTGTCAATTAAAGCGACGCAGTGCCGTATTGCAAAAAATGGCCTGGTGATTAAGGGGGCAAATCCTTCCGGTCCTTAAGTGGTAAATATATATTTAAAAAAAAACCACAGGCATGAATGTAGCCTTTTGAAGGTTCATGTTGATGATAAAAAAGCTTAATACATCATGTCATTTTTCATGCAGGTATGGTGGGGCGATGGGTTGCTTATGGTCTGATTATATAAACTACAACATTTGTGTCATAGAAGACACAAATTGCTTTTTTATTTTGCCAGGTTTTTAACTTGCACTTAGTAAGCAATGACATTAAATGAAATAAAGGCGATACCAAGTCACAGCTTCTTTACTTGTCATCTGCCATCTTAGTGGTGGGCGGTTGATGTTGTGACAGTTGAAGTGCTCATTTCAGCATGATGAACAAGAGACAATGTGGATGCTTTTGATTGTGATGATGGCAGCATAGTGGAGCAGACTTACACTGACAGGTGTGGGTGTCAGGAAGTTCCTCACTTACTGCATGTGTCCTGTTAGCTATGTTTCTAAATAGTGCTCCTTTGTCTGCCACGCTCTTTATACTGATTCTTCATTTGAGCTATATCCACCCACAAGCATCATTTCCACAACTAGCGCCCTGACAGTGCAGAGACCAGTGTTTATGAATGGCTGGAAAGTGTGTACTGCAGATGTACTGAAAGCAGTTTAATCTTGCCTGCAAACTACTCTTACATTGTCATGGATGTAAAAATAAAAACTGATATTTTTCTGACTGTAAAAGCTTGAGCTGTAGTGCTCAATAAGATTCTAATATCCATGTACCTTCACTGCAAACTAAATGTCATTTTAGTGTTACATTGGGGTCACTTCACTAAACTGATAAGAAGACTTGTTCCCAGCAATAGAAGACTGTAAATATTTGCCTCTCCAGCAAATAAATGGGACAAGCACTGCTGTCTTTAATCACGTAAACTGCATTTATAGGCAAACTTTTTTTTCTTTATCGTTTATTTAGGGACACAGCTTGTTAAGTAACCTAAGACTATACTGCCGTGTACAGGAGAATCAGACACTAGGCATATAGAAGCTGAAGAATTAATTTGCCTTTAATTTGTTAGTCAAATCCATGTAACAAAATGACAAATGTTGCTGTCCAAAAGGTGTCTCTGTTGCTTCTTCACCAGGCGAAAAAAAAGGGAAAAAAGCTTACCTGCTTGCCGACCGCCGCACGCAGATATACTGCTGCAGGGCGGTCCCTCTGCTCTGGATCATGTATCTGCTACATGATCAGCGCTTCCGGGGTAAGGAAGGTGCGTGCGCCCGCCGCCCCACGTGTGCTGTGATTTGTTACAGCACAACCCGATTAGCAGGTCCTGGCCAATGATTGGTCACCAGGACCCACTAATTGGCTCCGTCATTCACTGATGGGAGCTCTGTGTTGTAAACAACACAGGGTTGTGAACACTGACAGGCAATCTTTCTGTTTTTTTATTCCCCGAAGCAGGCAAAAAAGCAGCAAGATCGCTTCATCTTTTGCTTCTTTCAAAATTTTCCATCTTCTTTTTTTTTGTTTATATCGCTAAAAAATAAAAACCCCAGTGGTGATCAAATACCACCAAAAGAAAGCTCTATTTGTGTGAAAAGAAAATGATAAAAATGTTATTTGCATACAGTGCTACATAACCGCGCAACTGCCAGTTAAAGTAGCGAAGTGCAGATGGAAAAGCGTAGGTAATCCATAGTTCCCATATTTTAAGAAATGTAGATTGTGAGTCATTAAGGATACTAAATCATTTCTCATTAGATAGCATTGTAATCATGTGCTCTTTGGCTTCTTGAAAGTGGACTGTGGGCTTCTTCCAGGCTATGGCTATCATTTGTTTGGCAGCCAGGAACATGTGTGTGGCTTAATTTCTGCTGGTATGAGAAAAGTATCATATGGTGTAGAAGGGCCATCCTTGCATTCATAATATGAAAAAAAAGTTTGAAGGAAGCCAAACATTCTGGACCAAAACAAGGTCAGCTTCGAGCAGAATCCCCAGATGTGTAGTACATCCCCACACTGGCAAAACCCTCTAAACTAGCATTGGTCCCTGTAATTTTGGGTTAGCTTGAGCTATGAGAGCTGTTACCCAATACCACCAAAGGAAAATTGTACATGCCTTCTCCAGAATAGTTGTGTTACAGGAACGTTTCCCTATTCCAGACCATGCTCCAATTCCAAGGCGTCATTAAGATCCAGCTCCCAGTTCTGGATGTACGAGATAGATAAATGGGGCTCCCGTGCATATAGAGTGGATTATAGGAGCAATTAGAGTGTGAGGAATCCCTGAGAGTGCAGACATTAATGTTAAAAAATATATATATGGGAAATCTGCTTCGTTTCATTAATTCTCTATTTGTTATTTCAGAAGATCATAGAGATGATTCTTTGGTTTTCCGGTCTACTATTTCTAAATGAATTAGACAGGTTGTTGAACAGAGAGTTGCTAGATAAAGTACCTTCCCATTCAAGCCCACTCTACTAGAGCAGTAGTAACTTTTCATAAACTGGTTTCTGTGGCTCCGATCTGTACAACTGTATAATCTTCTATGCATATATTATTAAAGTCCTATATAGTCAATGCATCTGTCTCAGAAAATGCTAGTTTTGGTCAAAAGGTTTTACAAGTGGCTGTTGGTAATGTCCTTGGTAAGCTTTTTGTCTTTTGTTGGGCTGGTTGACCTGTATTTAAATTTGTTTGTCTGTCCCTCTGTTTGGACTGCTTTTGGATGCCCCTAGGTTGCTTACTTATTATCAAGTTTTGTCCCTCAATGGATGACAGAGAAAGCAAGATTTTTTTACTAATTGTAAAACCTTTTTCTTAGAGTCTATGGTGGGACAAAACCCCCTTCCCTCATATGCTACTGCTCTTATTTTGGGCTACTGGCTACTACTGAGCAGGTGTCAGGCTGTAGACCTTTAAAGGGGCAGACCTTCAGTTTCTATGTGCCTAGTGTCCATTTCTACTGTAGGTGGCAGTTTAACCCTAGGTCGTTTAACCATAAAGCTGTGTCCCTTAGTGGACACTGAAAAAAGGATTTTACGGTGCATCCTTTTCTTCTTTTTTTTTGGGAGGATGGGGAAGGATTACAACTTCTGTCAGGTTTACTGCTATCAGAAAGCTCTGTTGAAGAGAAAGCTTCACCTCCTGTCTGGTAAAAAGGTTTTCCCCTGGACAGGAAGTGAGGCCATGCATTTTTTAGTGCGTTTTCAGTTTTGCAGAAACATACTACAGTCCATTTAACATGGTTTCCTATGGTTGTAGTTCACATCTATGCATTTTATGGAAGGGGTCAGGGATTATTTTCTGGTTTTTGGTTCCATAGACTTTAATGTATCAAAAACGTGTATTGAAAAACGCAAAATGCACCTACAATATGCAAACTGAAACCTGCATACCTTAAAGTAAATCTCTCTAACAGCAACTAACAGAGAAATAAAGATGTTTTTTTCTTAATTCAGTAAGAGAATTCCTCAAATTTCTATCCACTTTTATTGTTGAGGAAAGAGGAAATATAGCAATGGAGTTATCTCACTAAAATTGCTATGTTTATCTCACTGAATTTGCAAAGTATTGATCTTAATGCAAATGATCTGTTTCCCAGGCAGGAAGCTTCTAGACTCCAGAGGATCTCCACGGTCTTTTTAAGTTGTAGTGTAATGCATAAAAAAATTAAATTCAAATGCTACACGTAAGGCTGACAATACATTATACAATTCTCTTGTACAATTGTCGTTAAGATTTACCAAAACAATATAATATGAGCTCAAACCTAATGCTTTCCATTTGCATGCTAGCAGGCCGGCCCTGGCACTACATAGTTGAAGGTAGATCTAAAGAAAATGGAATAAGAAAATTGTATAATATATGGTCAGAGTAAAAAAAGTCAGGGAGGCAATCCAAAAAGTAGCCAACGTGTTTTGGGGGTCCAAGAGTGCATCCCCTTCATCAGGGCTTAAAAAAGAAGTATGTTTTTGTTTTTTTTTGCCTATTCATACTTACCTAGGTGGATGCAACATCAGACCGATGCTGCATCTGTCCCCCGCCGCCTCTTCACTGAGAACTGAGCCACTGAACATCGGCGATGGCTCAGTTCTCACAGCTCCCGAGAGGAGAGCTACCGACTGTCAATCAGCAGCATTCCTGCTCTGCTCCTCCACACTCAATAGAGCGCTGAGCTGTGGAGGGGCGAGGAGCGGCCATCTCAGCGTCTTAGCGGCTCGCTGGGAGGCTGAGACTGCCATCAGTCCAGGCAGCTGGAGGATCCAGACTTCCTAAGTTGGGATGACGCACTGCCTGGACTGATTCCAGTGACATCAGCGGAGAGCGGACTTCAGACTGCTCTCCACTGAAAACGGGTCACAGGAGTGCAAAACTAATTGCACTCTTGTGACCCATAGGAGAAGCCCAGCCTAAAAAGCTCAGGCTGGACTTCTCCTTTAATTGACAACAAAGTGAATAAACTAGAAGTTACCTGGACCTTTATTGGTATTTTTCCAGTGTGATTAAAGCACGGGCCATGTCAGCAGCTGGATCGACAGTTTTTTATTGTGATCTGCTTACCTGTTGCAGATTTTCCCTCACATCTTGTTTGGTAAACAGTTATCCCCAGAACAGAAAGTGAGGGGAAATCTCTCTAATGGAGGCCTGGATAGCAATAAAACCATACCTCATCTATCAAAAACTAAAAAATGATGTGTGTAAATAGACTTTAAGCACCAAGCAAAGTCTTCACTGTTTGACACTTGTGCGAGTGTGGAATGCCCAGGTACTTCATAGTGCTGTGGTTCCTCGAGCCTATGTTACTTCGGTGATGGGGGGAGAATGCATGCATTAATAAGTGTTAGTTGCCATGAATTTAATTTTGTGATGATGAATTTTAGGTCCAAATGCACTAGTGTGAATGCACCATGTAGGGTAAAACAATGGGTTTGCATTATTAAAAAAACCTTCCCCAACAGCACATAGTTTAGCTTATGCATCACCTATCTGCCAATCTGATAAGCCACCAGGTGAAATCCTTAGTAATCCCAAGTTTGAAGGTGCATGCTTGCTCTTAGTGACTCACTGGTGGTTGGTGATTGGCCCAATGCTGTGTAAGCTCAGACTGAGGTACCTCAAAAATATACACAGCGTTGTTATTCTTCATTCCACGTAGCTAATCATAATGGGGGAGCAAAGCATAGTGAGTACATGTTACTGGGGAGGGAGGCTCTAAAGTGAACCAGTTGTTTAGCCTTGCATGGGCAAAGCATGGGTGCACTTTGAAGTGAATCAATACTTGCCCATAGAAAAGAAAAGTTTGTTTTTACAGAAGGGATTTTAACCACTTTCCACACAATCATGTATATTTACAAAATTGTGTTTAAGTGGTTATACCGGGGACATGGCTGCAGCTCTCCGGCACAGTTTTCCAGTTTCCTGGGCTTACCCTTATCGCTGGGGAGCCTGGGTTTTGATGCGTTGTTTGCGGCCCCTTAAAATAGAGCTGATCAGGGACCAGATGTGACAAACATTTTGTCAGTTGTCACTTTTGGTTAGGGCAGATGCAAACAGAGCCTTTTGGTGGGGGGGGAGCATGAGATCAATGTTTTTTTGTATCTCATGCTTTTAAAGGTATAGGAGAGATCCTGGGGGCCTTAAAGACCCCAGATGTCTCCATAAAGAGGACCGGTCATGCTTTATTGCTGTCACAAGGGATGTTTACTTTTCTTGTGACAGCAATAAAAATGATCAGAAAAAAGGGACAGTGTAAAAATGAAACATTTTTAAATAAAATAAATAATAAAAGCATTAAAAGCACCCTGTACCCCCCCCCCCCCCCCATGCTCGTGCACAGAGGCAAACACATACATAGGTCACGCACACATATGTAAATGATGTTTGCACCACACATATGAGGTATTGAGGCAAACTGATTAGCGAGAGCAATAATTCTAGCTCTAGACCTGCTTTGTAACTCTAAAATGGTAACCTGAAAACATTTTTAAAGCGTCGCCTATGGAGATTTTTAAGTATCGTAGTTTGTTACCACTTCACGAGCATGCAGAATTTGATACTTTACTAAAAAAAATTGCGTTATATATTGTGGGGTTTTTTTTGCATTAACATTCCTTTAAGTGTATTTTTTTTATTGCATTTGAAAAACTGCTGTGCAAATACTGTGTGATATAAAAAATGTCAACAATAACCATTTTATTCTACAGGGCCTCTGCTAAAATATATATATATATATATAGCGTTTGGGGGTTCTGAGCAATTCTCTAGCTACAAATACTGAATTTTAAATTTAAGCAAAAAGTGTCAGAATAAGCCTAGTCTTCAAGTACTTTAAAACGCAATCTCTGTCAGTCTGTCATTCATTGGTTCCTTTTGTAAGGTGAGACTTGTGTGAGATCTCGAGAGAATTCGATCGCTCTAATTATATTATAATAATAGAGACGGTTCCATTCCAACTTTGATGCTTATAAATAAAGTTTGTTCATTGTTTAGCGATGGAGAAATACTTAATCAAGTCTGGAACTCTGAAAGCGAAACTGTTAAATGAAAAGCAAGGAAGCTAGCAAAAGTAAAACTAATTTGATATGTAAAAATAAATAAGTTCTTCACAAAAATTGTTAAATCTTTTCAGGTGTGTCATGAGAATTTTTAGATCTTTTTGGTGCGCCGCAAGACAAAAAAGTTTGAGATATGCTGCTCTACATAATGTAACACTGTGGGGGTTATTTACGAAAGGCAAATCCACTTAGCACTACAAGTGCAAACTACAAGTGCAAAGTGCACTTGAAAGTGCACTGAAAGTGCACTTGGAAATGCAGTTGCTGTAGATCCGAGAGGGACATGCAAGGAAAATAAAAAACAGCATTTTAGCTTGCATGTGATTGGATGATAAAATCAGCAGAGCTTCCCCTCATTTCAGATCTACCCCTCAGATTTACAGTAACTGCACTTCCAAGTGCACTTTGCACTTGTAGTTTGCACTTGTAATGCAAAGTGGATTTGCCTTTCGTAAATAACCCCCTCTGTGCCTAAGTGGCCAGGCACAAGTCCTACCATATGTGTAGGGTTAGCCCTGTGTAGGTTAGAATAAAAAGGACCTTTGAAGAGGGCATAACTCTTTACACCAAACCAATGACTGCCTTTCTCCAGATGAGGACAGCAGTTTTATATAATCTGTTATTATATAATCTGTTTTAGACATGATTTTCACACTTCTTGATTGTAGAAATGCAAAACATTTTCCCAAACTGTGCCTTCTTCATGAACAAAGTATTGGATGGAAATATGAAAAATACACTGTAACTGTAATAACTGTAAGGCTGGGTTCACACCTATGTGAATTGGATGCGGTTTTTCTCCTCATCCAATTCGCAAAGCAGGAGAATGTAACCGGCTCTCTATGGAGCAAGTTCACATATCTCCGGGGCGGCAGCGGAGCGCACTGCACAGAAACGCTGTGCGTCTTTGGCTCCGTTTCAGGGCCGAATTCAGGCAAAGATTCGCCCCTGATTCATCCCTGAACCGGAGAATGTGGATGCACAGCGTTCCTGTGCGATCTGCAGCTGGTTCCAGTATGAACCGAGCCTCAGGGTTTGTCAACGAGGACAGCAATGGCCTCTCAGTAGGCAGACCAAGACCTCCTGAGTCAGTGTAATCCGAAATGATCATGATGAGCTAGAGTGCCTCTTTAGTATATGACTGCATCTTAAAGGAAGGCCATACGAGCCTGGTGCTTCATCAGTTTTCATTCAATTTAGCCATACTCATAGATATGTATGAAGCTCTAGGTGAAATCACTTCTGTATGAAGCTCTAGGTTAAATCACTTCACTTCAAATGTCAGAGAAAATGAAGCGAAAAGCCCTGAGTACTTTGTATGTTTTGGAAACCATACCCATTTAATAATCATTACTAATAGGAGGTGTGGGATATAAATGTCAAAACGCTTTCTTTTTTTTCACTGCTTTTTGCTATTTGTATTAAAAACCCATTGATTTTTGTATTACTTAATCATTGTCTGCCTTTGCCAATCTCGCAGCTGTCCATGGTACTGAGTGGGTGTGCTAGGATATTTTCCCACCCTCACACTTCCCATTTACCACTCAGAGTGTGGGTGGAAGGGTCACTATACTGAATGCTGAGCCAGACCTCTGGCTTCTGATCAGTGTCAGCAAAGGACTGATAATGCCTCGGGCTTTAAATAGTTAAATTCAATAACAAATCCTTATGTTCTGCACAAGTCTCAATGGCTGTACATTAAAAATAAAAGCATAGACAAAAATCCAAGTTACAAAAATGGCATGTTTTGACCCGTATGAGGACACTTCTTTTGTAGAACTGACTTTTATTTTTTCTATAGATTTTCTATATTTTAAAGAAAAGACGAGATGATTTACAGTATCTGTCATTGATACAAAAGTGCTGTGTTCTCACTGCAAACTCATCATGTATTAGGCCTACCGCATTCAACCTCATTTAACAATGTGGGCTAAATAAAAATTGTTTGTGCTACCCACAGGCACCAATCAAATTTTTCCATTTTGACAGCTGCAGTCTGATTAAATCTGGTTTAATGTTGTGTGTGATACTGGGAAACTTGAAATGAAACATCAATGCAGAGATAGAAAAATAGGTTGGAGTTAAGGGGAGATTAAGTTCAGATTGAGGAAAGGATATAAAATGTGATGAATAATCATGGGAAAGCCAAACTTTTCTTCTTTTTATATAGTGATTCATATATATGGCCTTAAACAACCTGCAGAGATTTCGGGGAAATTTTCAAACCCATTAGGAGTACAAATTTTAGGAAAGCGAGAAACATATGGATGAAGAATAGTTGATTTGAGTGTCCAGGAATAGCTGTTGTGTAACCAAATCACACAAGGGTGAATCACAGCCTGTTCTCATTTGTGTTTTATTCACAAGACTTTCATAAATATACTTTACAGGTCCTAAAATCTGTGTTCAGAAGGAAAATATACAGTAATATTGTAAAATATAGATTGATCCAAAACTGTATAATGAGAGCCTTTATACTGAGAATGAACATTTGGGCTATACTGGGGAGGGGGTGTCTGCACTAAAGGATTTGTGCTGGAGGGGTCTGTACTAAGAAGGGGAATTTAGGGATGTTAGGGAAGATATGTACTGTAGGAGATATGAGCTTTCTGGGGAGGAGGGGGGAGATTTTACTCCGAAGACAAGGTAATTTCTGTTTGTACTTTGTAGAGGACCTGTGCATTATGCACTCCTGAGCCTTGCACTATAGACGCTAGGGTTGATTTACTAAAACCGGAGAGTGCAAAATCGGATGCAGCTCTGCATAGAAACCAATCAGCTGCCAGTTTTTTTTTTTTGGAGTTAGAAGCTGATTGGCTACCATGCGCAGCTGCAGCAGATTTTGCACTCTGCAGTTTTAGTAAATTAACCCCACTGTCTTTTATATTTCATACTTCTGACCACTGCACTCTGTACACTGTATATGACAAGCTCCAGAGTACTGCACTCCAAGCACTGTTCATTACTTCTGAAATTCTTCACAAATGAGTGACTTTTTTAACAGCTCGTGAGTGCCTCTAATTTTCATCTCGTAATTTATCATCTGAAACAAACTGCCCTGCTATGTTCCTGTAGTTGATCTGAGCTTGCCAATAAAAGGCCAATGTGTGCACCCTACTTGGTACACTGGAGTATGAGAGGGAGGTTGCAGCACATCATATGACATATTCAGGCTTCCCTTTTCTCTCTAAGAGAAGCCAAATAAATAAGCTAGATCTGTGTTATAAACCAGTTGGGTACACAATGTGCAAAAAGAACAAGCAGCTCTAACAAGAAGAATAAATAATATGAGAATGCTTTCTTATTTTACTAAGACAATAATGTGTTTTTAAAGATGCATATGTAGCAGTAAAGAGCTCTTTGAAAACTTTGGCAATCAGGAAATCAAAATACAGCTGACATGTCTCTGCTCCATCAATAGTTGAAATGATGTAATTTTATTTAATTATGTTCAAGTCCTGTACTTAAGCTTTGCTTTGTAATCCATCATGCATTGAACCATAATGGTGTCAACAGTCTAGGAGCAGTAAGCTGTGAGCAATTAGCATTTCAATCAGTGTCACAAGAGGAGGGCAGCAGGGGGCAGTGCTGTTTAACAGCCCATGTTTTTTGTAAATAAGAGGCCACAATTGCAAAGATTCAGTTTAGACAGCATACTTTTCATATGTACTTGTCTATGCTGGCTTGGTTAAAAGCCATTTATTTAGTTTAATTAGAAGCAATCAGTAAGACATTTATTGGGAGGCAGGCATGCTGGGACAAACTTGGTTACTTATACAGTTGATATAAAACTTTTGGTGGTAAAACATTTTCTATGTAAAGAATTTCAAACTGACTGAAAAATTGGCCTGTGTTCCATTACTTAGAATATACTGTATAAGCTAAAAGCTACAAGTTAATTGGCATCATGAAGAGGAGCCACTATTTTTTCTATGGCTGTTGGCCCACTTAGCTAACTGGTAGTCCACTTTGAACATCGACTGCATAAGACCAGACACCACAAGTTGATTTTGATTACTTTTATTAGCCAGAAATGAGTCTTCTATGTTCCTCTCTAAATTTAGTTTCACTATATTACTTTGGCCTGATTTTTCCTGACCAGTGGGCTAAGCCCTGCCCAACTGCAATTCCACTGTCCAATAAGGTTACTTTGTTGTTCAGTCATTTAGTCGTGTATGACTTTTCGTGACCTCATGGACCATAGCGAGCCAGGCTTTTCTGTCCTCCACTGCCTCCCGGAGCTTGCTTAAAGGAGAAGTCCAACCTGAGTTTGTTTGGCTGGGCTTCTCCTATGGGTCACAGGAGTGCAATTAGTTTTGCACTCCTGTGACCCATTTCCAGCAGAGAGCGGTCTGAAGTCCACTCTCTGCTGACGTCACCAATATCAGTCCATGCACCGCATCATTTCAACTCTGGGAGTCTGGATCCGCCAGGTGCCTGGCCAGGTGCCTGGACTGATAGCCGTCTCAGCCTCTCAGTGAGCCGCTGAGAGGCTGAGATGGCCGCTCCCCGCCCCTCCACAGCTCAGCGCTCCAGTGAGCATGGAGGAGCAAAGCAGGAGAGCTGCTGATCGACAGGCAGCAGCTCTCTACTTGGGGAGCCAAGAGAACCAAGCCTTCGGCGATGTTTGATCGCTCGGTTCTCAGTGCAATGACGCTGGGGGACAGATGCAGCATCGGACCAATGCTGCATCCACCTAGGTAAGTATGATGGGGCAAAGAAAAAAAAAACATACTTCTCTTTTAACTTCATGTTTATTGTTTCGATGATGTTATCTATCCATCTTGTTTTCTGTTGTACTCTTCTCCTTTTTCCTTCCATGTTTCCCAGCATCAGGGTCTTTTCCAATGAGTCCTCTCTTTGCATTAGGTGGCCAAAGTAGTTTCAGGATTTGTCCTTCCAGTGAATATTCAGGGTTGATTTCCTTCAAGATTGACTGGTTTGATCTTCTTGCCGTCCAAGGGACTTTCCAGACAACAAATGTTCGATGTGAGCTTGTTGTCGGAAAGTCCGACTGTGTGTATGCTTCATCGGACATTTGCTGTCGGAATTTCCAACAACAAATGTTTGAGAGCAGGTTCTCTAATTTTCGACAACAAAACTTGTTGTCGGACATTCAGAGCGTGCGTACACAATTCCGACGCACAAAAGTCCAGGCATGCTCGGAATCAAGCAGAAGAGCCGCACTGGCTATTGAACTTAATTTTTCTCGGCTCGTCGTACGTGTTGTACGTCACTAAGTTCTTGACATTCGGAATTTGTGCGAAAGTGTGTATGCACACGGCGTTCAGGCTTCCTTATCGTCCAACTTTCACAAACATAGGTTACTACTGGGAATACCATAGCTTTGACTATATGGGACTTTTTCGGTAGGGAATGTCTCTGCTTTTTATAATATTGTCTAGGTTTGCCATTGCTTTCCTCTCAAAAAGCAAGCGTCTCTTAATTTCATGGCTACAGTCACTGTTTGCCGTGATCTTGGAGCCTAGGAAGATAAAATCTGTCACTGTTTCCATTTCTTCTCCTTCTATTTGCCAAGAAGTGATGGGACAGTTGCCATGATCTTAGTTTTCTTAATGTTCAAATTCTGGCCAGCTTTTGCACTCTCCCCTTATTCACCTTCATTAAGAGACTTTTTGGTTCTTCTTCACGTTCTGCTATTAATGTGGTATCCTCTGTATATCTCAGCTTGTTGATATTTCTCCCAGCAATCCTAATTCCGGCTTGTGACTCGTCGATCCTGGCATTTCACATGATGTACTCTGCATATAATTTGAATAATCAAATTTTTTTTATTTTTTTTTATTTTGAACCATTGAAGATTGCCTTAGTACATGGTAAAAACATTCTTATTGAATGGGGATGGCAGTTGAGGAAGCTTTGCCATGAAGGCAGGAAAAATCTGGACCTAATAATAAAGTGAAACTAAACCAAAGCATAGCATGCATAACATGGTGTCTACTCTTAGGCAGGAATTTTTAAAGTAAAAAGTTTAAAATGTAGCCTCAGATCACTTAAACTTAAATTGGCTCCATAAGTCTTTTCTGTAAGAGCCAGCTCAGATTGGAGGCACTGTACTAACAATCTGGCGTTAGTACAGCGATCTCCCCTGCTGAGCTATTGTATTCTGGCTGGGGGACGTCCCCCCCCCCACCACCACCAGAACACTCAGGTCAGGGCTCACAGCCATTGGCTGAGAGCACAGCTCTGGAGCTGGTCGGCAGACCTTTTTCAGTCATGAGCCTTCGACAAGAGAGGCTGCCATACACACGTTCTTATTTTCTATTGAACTGGCTGATGCCGGCTGACATTCGACCTGTGTATACTAGGCTTTACAGTAACAAGCCTTGTAAATTATAGCCCAGTGCCCACTAAAGCCCTATCCAGAACTTCACATCATGAAGCATAGACCTGAACTGGCTGACAGACTGCATATGCTTTTTCCTTTTGTTAGGGCAAGTTACTTCCTAGCGCACAGGAAGGTATGATACTTGTCATCAATATTTTATTTCAACAGGTTCTGAGAATAACCAAGCAGACTTAAGGTGGTATTAAACCCAAAAGCAAACATTCACTATATTGTAGCTTACTAAGATGTGATGGCTGCATTACTTTTCTTTTTTTCTCCCTTTATTTTCACTTGGTGATCCAGCCAGTAAGTCTGTTGTTGTCAACAGAAGAAGCTCTCCTGCAGATCTAGCAGTTAGTGTTGAGACAAACCATTTGAGACTGGCAGGGTTGCTTACAATGATCAGCTGTTATTTATGTAAAACATTTATGCCAAAAAACTGTTGCTGTAACTGCTAACAAAATATTATCTGGAGTTTAGCTTCAATTTGTTAAGCTGGTCATAGATGGATGGAAATTTGGCAGGTTCAGCAGGCTGATTGTACTTAATCTATCAATCAACGTGAGTACAACCAGCCTGTCAAGTTATCTTCAGCTTAAGCTGCCAGCAGTGATCATTGTATTCTGACGATGAAGAAACCACAGAATACAATAGTGCAGAAGGAGAGATTCCTCCATTAACAGTGACTGTGTTGATGGGGGAAGCAAGTGTTTTTTTGCCCTTCAACCTGTGGTTGAAGGACAGAAAATTGCAGGATTTATGACCAGCCTTAAGCCGGCCATAGACTATTTGAATCTCGACCGGTTAAGCAGGGACCAGCCGAGATTTGAACCATCTATGGGTAGGCTGATTGTACCAATTGGTCGATCAACTAGGGTATAACCAGCATATCAGATTTTTCATGTGATTATTGCCTGCAGCTACAGTATAACCACTAGCAATAACCCGTGATTGCAGAAAGGAAAATTGCACCATCTATGGATGGCTTTACTTTATCTAAATCTACTAAAACATCTAGTTTGTCCCAAGTTGAACTGTAAATGTTTGATACGATGGAGATAACATGTATTTAAATTAGCATGATGATAGGAAATCTCAAAGTTTGACCCTTTTTTAAATTATATGTTAAAAAGGGGTTTAATAGTAGACCCGGACAATAGGAGTAATATATCCTAAGGGAGTGTGAAACATTCTGGAATGAATTCTTACTTTATAAATCATATCAGGATGAGTCAAGTTTATATCGTTTTATTCTGGAGGGCACTGCATGATTTATATAATTCTGTATGACAAAATTCCCAGAAAACAAATGTCATGTACAGTAATGTAATCGATGCTCTGAAATCCGGTTATCTTACTTAACAACTCTTAAAATATACAACTACTTTAAATGCTATAGCATTAAAGTGATTGTAAGTGTTCATTTTTTTTTTTTTAAATAACAAACATGTCATACTTACCTCCACTGTACAGCTCGTTTTGCACAGAGTGGCCCTGAACATCTTCTTCTGGGGTCCCCCGGTGGCTCTCTCGGCTCCTCCCCACATCAGATAAGCTCCTAGGAGAATTGCTCTCCTCGGGGGGTTACCTTGCGGGTGCGCTCCCGAGTCCAGCATTCGGCGTCCATAGCCGCAGAATGTATAACTCGGCCCCGCCCCCAGTGCCTCCATCATTGGATTTGATTGACAGCAGCGGGAGCCAATGGCTGTGCTGCTATCAATCTATCCAATCAAGAGCCGAGAAATCTGGGCAGATAGACAGCGCGTCTATGCCAAGTCAAGTTCCAGGGCTCAGGTAAGTAAAACGGGGGGCTGGGGGGCCGGTCACTGCCAGGTGTTTTTTCACCTTAAGGTGAAAAAACATGAAGGTTTACAACCCCTTTAATACTGTACGGCTATCTTGAAAATGAACCAGTCACTATAGAAATTTGGGAAAAGCCAATGCTAACTTGTTTTTTGAAGGTCCGCTCCAGGGCTGTCATTCTTTTACTTGCTTAACCATTTAGTGAGCCACTGATTTATAGCAAGTGTCCATTCATGACCTGCATATATATCTGAGGTCATTTATACAGTAAGTGGTCAAACAATAATAAGTATGACTGAAATGGGCCCACGCTTTTAAAAAACAATTTAACAAGGGCAGTTCCCATAGCTCTTTCTAAACATGTTCCGTTTATGTGAAAAAAAGGGGCAAAATTGACCATTAAAAAAAAAAAAAAAAACTGGTCATAGTCATAGACCAGTTTTGCTCCCACTTTTAGTGTCGAGTCTTTATTGTGGAGATTAAACCTAAGATCTTAAGGTTTTAGTATGTAATAAAAAATAAAAAAATAAAATAAAAGTGCGCTGTCAGTTAAAAGATATCAAACTCTATCAATAGTGACCACAGTCACATAAAAATTTAAGCAGCCAATTTGTACTTATTTTATCTCATTTTTAAATAAACTGTATTACGCTATGGTCCGTTTCATGTTCATTTTAATGGTTTACCTGTGGTGGAGAGGAGGATCTCATTGAAAAAGGATTTCAGCTACATCTCCATTGGTTACCAGCAAGCCCACAGGTTTATCCAAACTGCCTGTTGTGACCTTCTTTTTAGCTAAAGAGGTCATGTCCATTTGGTGAGTAGGCATTTCACTCACACTCATCGGGTGATATTCACAAAGATTTGCCTTGGTGACTGTGTATGGATAAGAATCACAACAAGAATCACAACACTATTGCCCTGTACACAGGGTCGGATTTTCCGATGGAAAAATTGCGATCGGATTGTGTTGTCGGAAATTCCGATCGTGTGTGGGCTCCATCTGCCTTTTTCCGTCGGAATTTCCGACACACAAAGTTTAAGAGCAGGATATAAAATTTTCCGACAACAAAATCTGATTGTTTAAATTCCGATCGTGTGTACACAAATCCGACGCACAAAGTGCCACACATGCTTAGAATAAATTAAGAGATGAAAGCTATTGGCTATTGCCCCGTTTATAGTCCCGACATATGTGTTTTACGTCACTGCATTCAGAACGATCGGATTTTCCAACAACTTTGTGCGACTGTGTGTATGCAAGACAAGTTTGGCCCAAAATCCGTTGTTGTCGGAATGTCTGATCAATGTCCAACCGTGTGTACAGAACATAAGAATCTATATGGACTTTATATTTTGACTGCATATTAGACCGATGACTTCATCACCAATATCATCAATTGTTTATTATAGCACTATGCACTTTATCATGTTTGTTTAATCACAAATTGCATATCGTGTACTTCAAAGGTTTTTTTGTATAGCACTTTTACTAGCGCCCCCTATCACATACCATTTCAATATCAAAGTTAGCACATTGCACTTTAAGGGGAGCAGCTTTAACTAAATTTCCACTGAATGTATATTTTTTTCTGTAGCGCGAGGTTTCTATCATCTAATTGTTCTTATATATACTTTTAGTATGTAATGCCCACACTTTTTCATGCATTTTTCATAACTTCTGTCTTATGACATACTTTGCCTATTCCACCAAAATCAAAATGAGGATGACAAACTGTACATTTATTGTAGCTGAATTCTCTAACAAACTGGACAAGGTAGAAGTAATTTGCACTGATCTAGAGAGGGACAGACGTCAACATATGCCTAAAAACAGTTACAAATAATTGTATTTGTGAAAAACTCCATAGAGCACATTCACATTACTTATAAAAAAACTCCCATTTCAAACACTACCCCTTTAAAAAAAAAAATAGGAATTGCCAAAATTACCCATTTAATGCACAGTCACCCCAGTCAAGCAATAGAGATTCTCCTCGCGGCAAGGTGACGCCATATGAGTAAAGTTGGCAACGCAAATGCCATGCAAGTCAAATAGAGATACAATGTAGTACAGAACAATAAAAAAATAATGATAAACAGTATAAAATGAAAATGATTAAAGCATAACTAAAAGTAAAAACTTTATCTTTTGTTTTGAATACAGTGAGATTAGAACACCTATTAGGTTTTTATTGCCATCTGTACCCCGTTAGGGATATTTACCCTCTCTACTTGTCCTGTTTACCTTTATCATTGAAATTTTGGGTTGTCCATGGAAAAGTAATAGAGGGGAAATCTACCAATGGGGGGCACTAGTTCTGGTGACCTGTGGGCCCCAAGGGATTCCCTTAATTTTCAGGGCTTTCCTCTAACTTCCTGTCTCGTCTATGGGACAGGAAGTGGAGGTAAATTTCTCCAATGGAAAACCGATTGCAAAAAAAAAAAAAAAAAAAAAAGAAATCAGAGGGGTTATACATTTCCTTTACTCTATACAAAATTAGAAAAAAAAGTCATGCTTATAGTTCTACTTTAATAAGAACTATACACTATTGTGTATCGTATGTATGGCTTGTATACTATCTATCTATACTATACTATCAAGGCTTGTACCTGCACCCAGAAATTATACAACAATGCTGAATGGTACTACAGTATACCCAATAAGTCCAATAAAATAACTACTAAATAAAATAAAATGTTTTACATGTTGCGCTATCATTTGTCATACGCACACCAGACGCCTTTGTGAATACAAGCTTAAAATACATCCACTTTGTTTTCTATCACTAATATTTACATCCTCATTTCATTTTGAACACCATTCATATTAATATTCATGTTACAGGCTGTGAATTATCAATGGTCAGGAGGAGTAGGTGTCGAAAGACTCTAGGGATGAGCAAAACTTTTCATTACTTCCAAATTTCGGCATAATATTGCCAACTTGATGAAATGCATTGATGTTGATGAGGATGGTGTTTTTTTAATGGTAAAAGGGTCTTTAATTGACTTCTAAGATTTTCAGTACTCCTTCTACCCACTCTGGACTTGTATCTGTGGTAAAAATGGACCCTCATGAGCTTCGTTGTTATCATCCCTACAAGGAATGCTTCTCATTGACCATCAATAGTGAATAGTGAAACTTTATGTTTTTTGTCCATTAGTCTTTTGGAGAGATTCTTTAGATGAATGTTTAATGCTGGACCAACAGCAGCACTAAGCTGTACCAAGCCATTCAAACCTTTTTCAAACACAGTTTTTTCAAACCTTTTTTGTACAGTTTAGAAATTACAGTCAGGACCAAAGCTTTGTGTACTTTTATTAGGTTTGAATGCAACCAAGCTGTTTTGAGGTCACTTTCAGCAATGCAGCTGCACTGGATCCAAGGGACTGAATTAGCCCATTGTTGATGACTTTATTTTATCTTGCCGCTTACCTATGACATAATGTTAAGATTTGTTTTTCTTGTATGAGATATAACATTTCATACACATACATCATACATCTGTAAATATAGGCTTGACAGACATCCTCATTGTCTTCAATTACTAACAGAGAAAGGTTGTAGCATTATGGGATTTTTTAGGTGCCATACACAAAGAATATGAGAAAAAATAAAATTACATAGTTTATTGATATACAAGATTAAAATGCATTAAGAAATAGGAAGTATAAACAGATCTTGGTTACACTGTCATAGTATATTCACATATAAAACGGCAACGGCATGTTCCCAACATGTTTCACCTGTCAAGGCTTCTTCAGGGGATATTGATGACCACTGTTTAGTATACAAGCTATATCAAAATAAGTAACAGGATGTTACAAGATGTTAAACATAATAAATTATGTTACATCAATCAACTACATTACTAACATACATATAAATAATTTATTCAGTATGGGAGCAAGAGTGTGATACTGCTATATATTGTGAATATACTATGACAGTAACCGATATGTGTTTATACTTCCTATTTTTTATTACTTCCTATTCTTTGTGTATGGCACCTAAAAAATCCTATATTGCTAAAACCATTCTCCATTTGACTACTTAGGGATGTGGTGCATTTAGAGTTTATCACTTATCCACATTAAAAGACTATTAATATTTGCATATACACTTAAACCTCTCTATTACATTATAGGCTGTGAATTATCATAAATGTACTAATATGGCACATAATGTACAGATAACATGCAGTGTTTACACTGCAAACAATTTCTATCCTTTACTACTATTGTTATATTTCACTGCATAATTACACTATATTAACATGCGTGTTTCATTAATAATAACAATTCTAGCAAAATATATAGAATACTGAATGTTAGCACATATTGTATACAGACATTACAAACTGTACACCTAAAACAAGAGAAGGAAAAAAATGAAAATGTATTTTTTGATCTAATGTCCTTGCAGCCAGGCAGACCCCCGTACTTCTACCCTATTCATATAGAAGATCAGAGCAAGGGCTTGCTATACAAAGTTGTCATCGTTTATTGCAAAGTTGTAACTGCCAACAATTTCAGAAATCCTTTGATGGACTTGGGAAAGGATAGGGGTGCCCAAAACATATTTGGTTTTTATATATCTATACAGAGAGAGAATAAATGAATTAGAATATAAAATAGTGGATAGGGTACTGGAAAAAAAAATAAAAAGAAAGTAAAGTTCTACAAAGAAGATTACAATAATGAGGCACTCACATGTCATTGTATGAACAAAAAAATATTTAAATATATATTCATACATTTTTCTTTTCTTGTATAAATATACACATTTAAGTAGCAGTGTGTGTCTGATAACATAACCACAAATGATGAAATCAGGAAATGTGGGGGTGTTGCAATCTGTTGTGCTGTCTTTTTCTCCTTTACACATCTGGAAAAGTATTCCTACCAAATATAAAGGAGGGTCACACAAGTCAGAAAATACATTGTTCTTTGCAGTGTGCCAGGCTACGATGGAAACAGGATGGGGGCTCTGAAGACACCTCAGTGTTTGGTCAGGAATTTTGGTGTGGGAGGAGAGAGCAGAAGAGCCATTTACCTGTCTAATGCTGACTGAGGGACACATGATGAGCCAGCTTCCTCTGCTGTCACCCCCTTAGGAGACAGAAAATGTCAGCCCACACTTTGCTTAACACTCACTATTCCTTGATTGAGTCTTTGTGTCAGTGTGTTTTTTGCCTGGACTGTGCATTTTTTAGTCATACAGCAGCCAAACACTGGCTCCTTTTCGTTTTGTCATTGTACATGAAGCCCACATGGCCTCCCACACAGCACTCTTCCTCAAAGACACAAGCAGGATGCTGGCATTCTTTGAAGAAACACTTTTTTATTGAACAAAAGGATTGCCCAGTTCTTGATGTGCTGCACAATTCTTCTTTTCTCACCCCACATGTGAATATATTGGATAGATAAATATATGTCCATCCATTTCTGTCAGCCATCCAGCAGGTTGGGTCTAATAAGTTGCACTGCTTCTTAATTACTCTGAGGCATCATCTGTCGGTGAATACTGCACAAACCCCCATATGGCTGTCCGAAGTATAGATCGCCCATAGTTATGATGGAATTGATTTCAACTAGGGGAGTAAGCTAGGGGCTTTTAGCATACTTTTTGCATAAAGAGACATTGTACAGCTTTACTATTCTAAACGTGTAAGAACTATAAATGTGCAGTAACCATTGACTGTGAGTCATCTTACTAAAGATGTACATTCTGATATCTGATACGGAAATTTTCTATATCACTATAAACTTTCACATTGCTGCAAAAAATATAAGTAAAAGCTTCTGTACTTTATATGAAAGTTGTCTTCTTTTAAAGGAACGTTTTTTTTGGAAATTTGCTGACAGGGTAATTTTAAGACTAGCATTATGTGTTTTCATCCCACATTAGAGACTTTATAGTTTTCTGTTTTAAAGTGGTTGTAAACTCTGTTACACCACTTTTACCTACAGGTAAGCCTATAACAAGGCTTACCTTTAGGTACCCTGAATATCTCCTAAACTTGCAAAATTTAGGAGATATTCAGTATATGTGCTGCTGCCGACATCATCGGTGCATGCGCACTGAAGAAAGGGCTGCTGGTGCCATTTCTTTAGTAGCCATGCTGTGATCGGCGGCTCCCACGTGCATGCGGCTCCCACGTGCGACCAGAGAGCCATGGCCACGAACCCGAAAGTAACTCCGGTCGAAGATGTCGGCTGTGTACGCGGAGTGACGCCACCGATTTAGGGCATCATTCTGAGGTAAGTATTTCATAATGAGCTAGTATGCGATGCATACTAGCTCATTATGCCTTTGTCTTGCAGGGGGGTTTTTTGTTTTTGTTTTTTACCGAGGTTTACAACCTCTTTAATGTTTTTTTATTGAGATTTTAAATAGCAAGAAAAGACATTTTTGAGTAGCACAATTGAGTACAAAACCAAACTTTTCATCATAGTCAGTATAAATAAGGAAAATTGGTGACAATAAAAGATGGAAGGTGATGAGGGGTTCACTATGAACCCATGGAAAGTCCAAAAGTAGACATGAGAAGCTATATCCAAGTGGTCAACCATGGAGAGTCCAGTGTAATATTACATATTTGACAACGTTCTAAGAGAGGTCCAGTAATATGTGGGGCATACTTCAGAAGAACATTGTAGTTTTTATGTGCATAGCCATCGGTGACACAACCTTGGTACAAATACAGGAAGAGGCCAGCATTTTTGTTTTTACCTTACTGTAAATAGCAATCAACCAACGTTTTTAAGACAAAAGGTTCCTCAAAATGTCATGTCCTTGAAACAGTTGACTGTGATATGAAGTAAAGAAGTGATAACTATTTGTGAAGTGCTGGCCTCTTTCTATACTTGTTCCAAGGTCATGTCACCAATGGCAGTTCACCCAAAAAGTATAAGGCTTCTGAGGTACAGTGCATCCGGAAAGTATTCACAGCATTTCACTTTTTCCACATTTTGTTATGTTACAGCCTTATTCCAAAATTGTTTAAATTCATTATTTTCCTCAAAATACTACAAACAATACCCCATAATGACAACGTGAAATAAGTTTGATTCAAATCTTTGCAGATTAAAAAATCCCATGTACAAGTCTTTTTGAGTATGATGCTACAAGCTTGGCCCACCTATTTTTGGGCAGTTTCTTCCATTCTTCTTTGCAGGACCTCTCAAGCTCCATCAGGTTGGATGGAAGTGTCGGTGCACAGCCATTTTCAGATCTCTCCAGAGATGTTCAATCGGGTTCAAGTCTGGGCTTTGGCTGGGCCACTCAAGGATATTCACAAAGTTGTCCCATAGCCACTCTGTTATCTTGGCTGTGTGCTTAGGGTCATTGTCCTGTTGGAAGATGAACCTTTGCCCCAGTCTGAGGTCCAGAGCACTCTGGAACTGGTTTTCATCAAGGATGTCTCTGTACGTTGCTACATTCATCTTTCCCTCAATCCAGACTAGCCTCCCAGTTCCTGCCACTGAAAAACATCCACACAGCATGATACTGCCGCCACCACCATGCTTCACCGTAGGGATGGTATTTGCCAGGTGATGAGCAGTGCCTGGTTTTCTCCAGACATGACGCTTGCCATTCAGGCCAAATAATTCAACCTTTGTTTCATCAGACCAGAGAATTTTGTTTCTCATGCTCTGAGAGTCCTTCAGGTGCCTTTTGGCAAACTCCAGGTGGACTGTCATGTGCCTTTTACTGAGGAGTGGCTTCCATCTGGTCACTCTACCCTACAGGCCTGATTGGTGGAGTGCTGCAGAGATGGTTGTTCTTGTGGAAGGTTCTCCTTTCTCCACAAAGAAAAGCTAGAGCTCTGTCAGAGTGACCATCAGGTTTTTGGTCACCACCCTGACTAAGGCTCTAGTCCCCTGATCGCTCAGTTTGACCTAGCTGCCCACTCTAGGAAGAGTCCCGGTGGTGCCAAACTTCTTCCATTTACAGATGATGGAGGCAACTGTGCACATTGGGACCTTCAATGCTGCAGAAATGTTTCTGTACCCTTCCCCAGATCTGTGCCTCAATACAAAACTGTCTCCGAGGTCTGCAGACAATTCCTTCAAGGTTGGTTTGTGCTCTGACATGCACTGTTAACTGTGGGACCTTATATAGACAGGTGTGGGCCTTTCCCAACCACGTCCAATCAACTGAATTTACCACAGGTGGACTTCAATCAAGTTGTAGAAACATCTCAATGATAATCAGCACAAACAGGATCCACCTGAGCTCAATATGAGTGGCATGGCAAAGGCTGTGAATACTTATGTACGTGCGATTTTTTTCCTTTTTTATTTTTAATAAATTTGCAAAGATTTTAAAACAAACTTCTTTCAAGTTGTCATTATGGGGTATTGTTTGTAGAATTTCGAGGAAAATAATGAATTTAATTAATTAATAAGGCTATAACATAAAATGTGGAAAAATTGAAGCGCTGTGAATACTTTCCAGATGCACTATACATGTGTGTGATAGATAAACACACTCATAACTCCCAACTGTCATTTACATACAGATAGAGCTTTATTTTGATGGTATTTGATCACCACAGGGTTTTTTTATTATATAAATGAAAAAAGACTGATTTTTTTTAAAATGGATATTTTCTACTTTCTGTGGCATAAAGCATATGCAATAAAATCAAGTTTCTTCATGAATCTAAGCCAAAATGTATTCTGCTACATGTCTTTGGTAAAAAAAAATCCCAATAAGTGTAGTTTGTGGGAAAGTTATAGCGTCTACAAACTATGGTATATATATTTAAAAATTAATGAATCCTGATGTACTCATAGGGGTTGATTTACTAAAGGCAAATCCACTGTGCACTACAAGTGCACAGTGCAGTGCAGTTGCTGTAGATCTGAGGGGAAGCTCTAAAATGAGGGGAAACTCTGCTGATTTCTAACATCCAATCATGTGCAAGCAAAAATGCTGTTTTTTATTTTCCTTGCATGCCCTCCTCAGATCTACCGCGACTGCACTTCCAAGTGTACTTGTATTGCACAGTGGATTTGCCTTTAGTAAATAAATCCCATTGTCTATCGCATTTCTTGAGGTTCCAAAATGCCAGGACAGTACAAATACCCCTTTTTGGAAAACAGACAGTTTGAGGTATTTAGTAAGAGTTTTTTTAATTTGTAAGTTTTTGTAACTTTTTTTGGAAAATTAAGAAATTAAATAAAATTTGTGGAATTTTTTCACAATTTTTTATTTTTATGCATGGTCACCAGTGCAGTACAGCATTATATGATTGGTGTGGCGGTGGGATGCTGACTGGTGACAGTATGTATAGAAAAAAAATTCATAATTTTGTACTCAATATTCGATCCTAACCTGAAAGAGGCTCAATCACATATATACAGTCTTGCTCAAAAATTTGCATACCCTGGCAGAAATTGTGAAATTTTGGCATTAATATTGAAAATATGACTGATTATGCCAAAAAACTATTTTATTTAAGAATAGCAATCACATGAAGCCATTTATTATCACATAGTTTTTTTGGATCCTTTTTAAATCATAATGATAACAGAAATAACCCAAATGGTCCTGATAAAAAGTTTACATACCCTGGAATGTTTGGCCTTGGAACAGACACAGAAGGTGGCACACACAGATTAAAATGGCAATTAAAGGTTATTTTCCCACATTTGTGGATTTTTAAATCACAATTAGTGTCTGTGTATAAATAGTCAATGAGTTTGTTAGCTCTCACATGCATGCACTAATCAGGCTAGACACTGAGCCATGAGGCGGTAGAAAAGAACAGTCAAAACACCTGCGTGACAAGGTAATGAAACTTTACAAAGATTGAAAAGCATATAAAAAGATATCCAAAGCCTTCAACATGCCAGTCAGTACTGTTTAATCACTTATTAAAAAGTGGAAAATTAGGGGCATTTGGGTGATTTCTGTTATTACGATTTAAAAAGCATCCAAAAAACTATGTGATAATAAATGGCTTCATGTGATTGCTATCCTTAAATAAAAGACAGTTTTTTGGCATGATCACTCATATTTTCAATATTATTTCATAATTTCTGCCAGGGCATGCAAACTTTTGAGCACAACTGTATATCTTACTAAGCCTGCTCATGCTACCCCGCTGCAGCAAATGTACTGTGGCAGCACAGGATGTGGTTATTCCTGACACTGTAGCTTTAAAAGCGCATTTAGATCTATGTTTGTGCATAGAGGTGCATGTTTTCCATAGCATTAGACAGTGCATTGTCCTGCTTTTTCTCTGCGTGTTAACATGTGTTGTGATTTGCGTTGACACATTTCATTAAAACATTTTCATTAAAAATTTAATTTAACCACTTAAGGACCGCCTCACGCCGATGTACGTCGGCAAGGTGGCACGGGCAGGCAGAATCACGTACATATACGTGATCTGCCTCCCGCGGGCGGGGGGTCCGATCGGACCCCCACGGTGCCCGAGGCGGTCCGCTTTTGTCCAGCGGTGATCGGAGGTGAGGGGGAGGCCATCCATTCGTGGCCCCCCCTCGTGATCGCCGCCGGCCAATCAGATCATTCCTATGCTGCTGTATGCTAAACATCAGCAAAGGAAATGATGTCATCTCTCCTCGGCTCTGTATTTTCCCTTCCGGCGCCGAGGAGAGAAGACTGCACTGTGAGTGAAAACACTACACACACACAGTAGAACATGCCAGGCACACAATACACCCCCCTTTACCCCCCGATCCCCCCCCCGATCACCCCCCAATCACCCCTCCCCCCCCCCCCCCGTCACACTGACACCAAGCATTTTTTTTTTTTTTTTCTGATTACTGCATGGTGTCAGTTTGTGACAGTTAGTGTGGTGGGACAGTTACTGTTAGCCCCCTTTAGGTCTAGGGTACCCCCCTAACCCCCCCTAATAAAGTTTTAACCCCTTGATCACCCCCCGTCGCCAGTGTCGCTAAGCGATCATTTTTCTGATCGCTGTATTAGTGTCACTGGTGACGCTAGTTAGGGAGGTAAATATTTAGGTTCACCGTCAGCGTTTTATAGCGACAGGGACCCCCATATACTATCTAATAAATGTTTTAACCCCTTGATTGCCCCCTAGTTAACCCTTTCACCACTGATCACCGTATAACTGTTACGGGTGACGCTGGTTAGTTCGTTTATTTTTTATAGTGTCAGGGCACCCGCCGTTTATTACCGAATAAAATAAAGGTTTAGCCCCCTGATCGCCCGGTGGTGATATGCGTCGCCCCAGGCAGCGTCAGATTAGCGCCAGTACCGCTAATACCCACGCACGCAGCATACGCCTCCCTTAGTGGTATAGTATCTGTACGGATCAATATCTGATCCGATCAGATCTATACTAGCGTCCCCAGCAGTTTAGGGTTCCCAAAAACGCAGTGTTAGCGGGATCAGCCCAGATACCTGCTAGCACCTGCGTTTTGCCCCTCCGCCCGGCTCAACCCAGCCCACCCAAGTGCAGTATCGATCGATCACTGACACTTACAAAACACTAAACGCATAACTGCAGTGTTCGCAGAGTCAGGCCTGATCCCTGCGATCGCTAACAGTTTTTTTGGTAGCATTTTGGTGAACTGGCAAGCACCAGCCCAAGGCAGCGTCAGCTTAGCGCCAGTAGCGCTAACACCCACGCACGCAGCATACGCCTCCCTTAGTGGTATAGTATCTGAACGGATCAATATCTGATCCGATCAGATCTATACTAGCGTCCCCAGCAGTTTAGGGTTCCCAAAAACGCAGTCTTAGCGGGTTCAGCCCAGATACCTGCTAGCACCTGCGTTTTGCCCCTCCGCCCAGCCCAGCCCAGCCCACCCAAGTGCAGTATCAATCGATCACTGACACTTACAAAACACTAAATGCATAACTGCAGCGTTCGCAGAGTCAGGCCTGATCCCTGCGATCACTAACAGGTTTTTTGGTAGCGTTTTGGTGAACTGGCAAGCACCAGCCCCAGGCAGCGTCAGGTTAGCGCCAGTACCGCTAACACCCACGCACGCAGCATACGCCTCCCTTAGTGGTATAGTATCTGAACGGATCAATATCTGATCCGATCAGATCTATACTAGCGTCCCCAGCAGTTTAGGGTTCCCAAAAACGCAGTGTTAGCGGGGTCAGCCCAGATACCTGCTAGCACCTGCGTTTTGCCCCTCCGCCTGGCCCGGCCCACCCAAGTGCAGTATCGATCGATCACTGTCACTTACAAAACACTAAACTCATAACTGCAGCGTTTGCAGAGTCAGGCCTGATCCCTGCGATCACTAACAGGTTTTTTGGTAGCGTTTTGGTGAACTGGCAAGCACCAGCCCCAGGCAGCGTCAGGTTAGCGCCAGTACCGCTAACACCCACGCACGCAGCGTACACCTCCCTTAGTGGTATAGTATCTGAACGGATCAATATCTGATCCGATCAGATCTATACTAGCGTCCCCAGCAGTTTAGGGTTCCCAAAAACGCAGTGTTAGCGGGATCAGCCCAGATACCTGCTAGCACCTGCGTTTTGCCCCTCCGCCTGGCCCGGCCCACCCAAGTGCAGTATCGATCGATCACTGTCACTTACAAAACACTAAACGCATAACTGCAGCGTTTGCAGAGTCAGGCCTGATGCCTGCGATCGCTAACAGTTTTTTTGGTAGCGTTTTGGTGAACTGGCAAGCACCAGCGGCCTAGTACACCCCGGTCGTAGTCAAACCAGCACTGCAGTAACACTTGGTGACGTGGCGAGTCCCATAAGTGCAGTTCAAGCTGGTGAGGTGGCAAGCACAAATAGTGTCCCGCTGCCACCAAGAAGAAGACAAACACAGGCCCGTCGTGCCCATAATGCCCTTCCTGCTGCATTCGCCAATCCTAATTGGGAACCCACCACTTCTGCAGCGCCCGTACTTCCGCCATTCACATCCCCAACCAAATGCAGTCGGCTGCATGAGAGGCATTTTCTTTATGTCCTCCCGAGTACCCCTACCCAACGAACCCCCCCAAAAAAGATGTCGTGTCTGCAGCAAGCGCGGATATAGGCGTGACACCCGCTATTATTGTCCCTCCTGTCCTGACAGTCCTGGTCTTTGCATTGGTGAATGTTTTGAACGCTACCATTCACTAGTTGAGTATTAGCATAGGGTACAGCATTGCACAGACTAGGCACACTTTCACAGGGTCTCCCAAGATGCCATCGCATTTTGATAGACCCGAACCTGGAACAGGTTACAGTTATAAAAGTTAGTTACAAAAAAAAGTGTAAAAAAAAAATATATATATATAAAAAAATATATATATATTTGTCGTTTTATTGTTCTCTCTCTCTCTATTCTCTCTATTGTTCTGCTCTTTTTTACTGTATTCTATTCTGCAATGTTTTATTGTTGTTATGTTTTATCATGTTTACTTTTCAGGTATGCAATTTTTTATACTTTACCGTTTACTGTGTTTTATTGTTAACCATTTTTTTGTCTTCAGGTACGCCGTTCACGACTTTGAGTGGTTATACCAGAATGATGCCTGCAGGTTTAGGTATCATCTTGGTATCATTATTTTCAGCCAGCGGCTTTCATGTAAAAGCAATCCTAGCGGGTAATTAGCCTCTAGACTGCTTTTACAAGCAGTGGGAGGGAATGCCCCCCCCCCCCACGTCTTCCGTGTTTGTCTCTGGCTCTCCTGTCTCAACAGGGAACCTGAGAATGCAGCCGGTGATTCAGCCAGCTGACCATAGAGCTGATCAGAGACCAGAGTGGCTCCAAACATCTCTATGGCCTAAGAAACCGGAAGCTACAAGCATTTCATGACTTAGATTTCGCCGGATGTAAACAGCGCCATTGGGAAATTGGGAAAGCATTTTATCACACCGATCTTGGTGTGGTCAGATGCTTTGACGGCAGAGGAGAGATCTAGGGTCTAATTTTTTCAAAAAAGAGTACCTGTCACTACCTATTGCTATCATAGGGGATATTTACATTCCCTGAGATAACAATAAAAATGATTAAAAAAAAAAAAATGAAAGAAACAGTTTAAAAATAAGATAAAAAAAGCAAAGAAATAATAAAGAAAAAAAAAAAAAAGCACCCCTGTCCCCCCCTGCTCTCGCGCAAAGGCGAACGCAAGCGTCGGTCTGGCGTCAAATGTAAACAGCAATTGCACCATGCATGTGAAGTGTAGCAGTAGACCTCCTCTGTAAATCTAAAGTGGTAACCTGTAAAGGCTTTTAAAGGCTTTTAAAAATGTATTTAGTTTGTCGCCACTGCACGTTTGTGCGCAATTTTAAAGCATGTCATGTTTGGTATCCATGTACTCGGCCTAAGATCATCTTTTTTATTTCATCAAACATTTGGGCAATATAGTGTGTTTTAGTGCATTAAAATTTAAAAAAGTGTGTTTTTTCCCCAAAAAATGCGTTTGAAAAATCGCTGCGCAAATACTGTGTGAAAAAAAAAATGAAACACCCACCATTTTAATCTGTAGGGCATTTGCTTTAAAAAAATATATAATGTTTGGGGGTTCAAAGTAATTTTCTTGCAAAAAAAATAATTTTTTCATGTAAACAAAACGTGTCAGAAAGGGCTTTGTCTTCAAGTGGTTAGAAGAGTGGGTGATGTGTGACATAAGCTTCTAAATGTTGTGCATAAAATGCCAGGACAGTTCAAAACCCCCCCAAATGACCCCATTTTGGAAAGTAGACACCCCATGCTATTTGCTGAGAGTCATGTCGAGTCCATGGAATATTTTATATTGTGACACAAGTTGTGGGAAAGAGACAAATTTTTTTTTTTTTTTTTTGCACAAAGTTGTCACTAAATGATATATTGCTCAAACATGCCATGGGAATATGTGAAATTACACCCCAAAATACATTCTGTTGCTTCTCCTGAGTACGGGGATACCACATGTGTGAGACTTTTTGGGAGCCTAGCCGTGTACGGGACCCCGAAAACCAAGCACTGCCTTCAGGCTTTCTAAGGGCGTAAATTTTTGATTTCACTCTTCACTGCCTATCACAGTTTCGGAGGCCATGGAATGCCCAGGTGGCACAACCCCCCCCAAATGACCCCATTTTGGAAATTAGACACCCCAAGCTATTTGCTGAGAGGTATAGTGAGTATTTTGCAGACCTCACTTTTTGTCACAAAGTTTTGAAAATTGAAAAAAGAAAAAAAATGTTTTTTTCTTGTCTTTCTTCATTTTCAAAAACAAATGAGAGCTGAAAAATACTCACCATGCCTCTCAGCAAATAGCTTGGGGTGTCTACTTTCCAGAATGGGGTCATTTGGGGGGGTCTTGTGCCACCTGGGCATTCCATGGCCTCCGAAACTGTGATAGGCAGTGAAGAGTGAAATCAAAAATTTACACCCTTAGAAATCCTGAAGGCGGTGATTGGTTTTCGGGGCCCCGTACGCAGCTAGGCTCCCAAAAAGTCCCACACATGTGGTATTCCCATACTCAGGAGAAGCAGCTAAATGTATTTTGGGGGTGCAATTCCACATATGCCCATGGCCTGTGTGAGCAATATATCATTTAGTGACAACTTTGTGCAAAAAAAAAAAATTGTCACTTTCCCGCAACTTGTGTCAAAATATAAAATATTCCATGGACTCAACATGCCTCTCAGCAAATAGCTTGGGGTGTCTACTTTCCAAAATGGGGTCATTTGGGGGGGGGTTGTGCCATCTGGGCATTTTATGGCCTTCAAAACTGTGATAGGTAGTGAGGAGTGAAATAAAAAATTTACGCCCTTAGAAATCCTGAATGCGGTGATTGGTTTTTGGGGCCCCGTACGGGGCTAGGCTCCCAAAAAGTCCCACACATGTGGTATCCCTGTACTCAGGAGAAGCAGCTGAATGTATTTTGGGGTGCAATTCCACATATGCCCATGGCCTGTGTGAGCAATATATCATTTAGTGATAACTTTTTGTAATTTTTTTTTTTTGTCATTATTCAATCACTTGGGACAAAAAAAATTAATATTCAATGGGCTCAAGATGCCTCTCAGCAATTTCCTTGGGGTGTCTACTTTCCAAAATGGGGTCATTTGGGGGGGGGGGGGTTTGTACTGCCCTGCCATTTTAGCACCTCAAGAAATGACATAGGCAGTCAAACTAAAAGCTGTGTAAATTCCAGAAAACGTACCCTAGCTTTTAGAGCTATAACTTTTGCGCAAACCAATAAATATACGCTTATTGACATTTTTTTTTACCAAAGACATGTGGCCGAATACATTTTGGCCTAAATGTATGACTAAAATTGAATTTATTTTATTTTTTTTATAACAAAAATTAAAAAATATCATTTTTTTTCAAAATTTTCGGTCTTTTTCCGTTTATAGCGCAAAAAATAAAAACCGCAGAGGTGATCAAATACCATCAAAAGAAAGCTCTATTTGTGGGAAGAAAAGGACGCAAATTTCGTTTGGGTACAGCATTGCATGACCGCGCAATTAGCAGTTAAAGCGACTCAGTGCCAAATTGGAAAAAGTCATCTGGTCTTTAGGCAGCCAAATGGTCCGGGGCTGAAGTGGTTAAATTTAGAATTCAGAAGGATATTGTTTACAGCCATTGACTAAGGCCTGTTAATGACTTTAGCCAACAAATCAAACCTCATAAATCAAAATCAAAAACCTCATAAATCAAATCAACCAACAAAACAAACATCATATTATATGCATTATGATGTGCTGGCATTGATCTCAATGGGCTTCTATAGGCCTCCCAATTCACTAAAATGCAGAAATCAATTGACATGTCTTAATTTTCAAGGCACTCTGCCCTGCAGCACTAGGATGGGAACAGGCGATACAGTATTTTTATTGGGAGCAGTTGGACACATGCATTTTAGCATGTTGCAACATGTGCAACAGTGTAAATTGTCTCTAAACTATCCAAAATGCAAAAGATATTGTATCTGGCTCATATATGATGTTGGTATTCATGATATTTATAAAAGAGTTTCACAGGTTCATATGAATTCCCTTTTTCACTTTTATAACTTTTATATTTTTCTCCTAATTTACATGGGGACCAAGCTGTTTAGCAGAAGTCCAAGTCACTTACCTGATTGGATGTGGGTAAGATAGGACAATCACCAAGGCATTGTCTGTAGGGAGGAGTGAGACAAAGTTCATTTGGAGATCTGCAGATGGCAAGAAAACATTGTACAATCTTAGTAAAAGTCATAGCAGTTGGCGTGTGGTGTGGGGTCTTTAAAGGCGGGTTAATTTGATGGTATTATACATCTTCAATGTAGTGTCTTCTATTAGGTTGTATGTGCTTGTGCTTAGCTGATATCGTCCCTGATGTGGTGTATTGTACCTGAGGGCCTAACAAAGTTTACCAGTGCCGCAGATAAAAGGATTCTGTCTGGTTTCCATGGACCTGCAGCCCTATAAGAGATTTATACTGTTGTGTTATTGGTGGAAATTGGTGGAAATGTTTTAGTTATTAATAATAGAACTGCTATGACTGTTTTAACTCAACTTGAGTGCCAGTCAGGAGGGTGAAGGTAAATTGTTACCTCTGAACTACCCTGGTCATGTACAGTATGTATGCAAGTATGTACTATGTACTATGAATGTACCTGTTTCACTCTCTTAGACCAAATTTGTCAGTCAGGCTGTCAGTATATGATTTTTTTACTGTGAAAGGAAACTTGTGCAAGGAAAAGAAGGCTGTAACCAATGAATCAGGCTTTGTAATCTTACATCAAAGTCGCTGGAGAGTTCATAACAGTTCAGCACTATTTCTGCCAAGCATGTCCGTCACTTTAAATATTAAAAAAAAAAAAAGCTATTTTTTGACACTGGGTTCTAAAAGTAAGTGTATTTTGTGCATTTGAGTAAAGAGAAAGCACACTAACTAAACCACGGTTAACAATATATTGACGATAACTAGAAGCTGCAGTGGCTGTAAGGGTGTGCAACAAGATAATTGATGCACAGCTATATCAGTGGCTTGTTGCAAGCAGTGTTTCTCTGGTTCTCTGCCTAGCAATAGTGATCCATGAGTACTTACATTGGTCTCCTGAACAGTCAACAGCAGATTGTGCTCTTAAAAAGTCCTTTGCTAGACACCAATGCCATCAGTATTCATGAGCAGTAAACATCCCACGCTGATCACCCAGTATCCGAGATGTTGTACTTGCAGCACTTGTAGGCATCATGATGGAGAGCAACAAATATAACGTGGGCTGTCTGACCCTCCACCTTTCTATAGAAATAGTGTGTGGGCCTTACAGAGGCTCAAAGGCTACAGAAATACATGATACTGCTCCCACAGGTCTGCATTCACTTTCTAGGCTACTTGAAAATCACAGTTAGTGGTATTTGTACAACATGCCAGATGTCAGTGGTAATACCCTGTCATTATTTGGTAGAATGTATAACATGGTCATTTTTTCCGAAGTAATTCAACCACTCACGACTTGAGTGCCGTTTTCAAGATTAAAACCCATTTAGCTATTATAATTTTTTACTTTTAACTATTTCATTAGCAATCATTTTTATTTCATAATAGAAATAAGAAATAATAGGAACCAATATAGATAGCCCAAACTGGCAGCCCTTCACTTGTAGCTTGGTAGCCCTCATGAAGAAAGTAGTTTTGTTAAAGAGGAGCTCCAGCCAAATTTTTTTATGTATACGATTGAAGCAAATAACAGTGCAGCGCTAATGATACATCAATGAATAAACAAATTGCTCATAAAATTCAAATTTTGAAAAGTCCCCTTTAGTAAAAGAAAAATAGATGAAAAGTTTTGACAGGCAAGTTCTCCTCGGCGGTGATAAGGGTACATTCAAATGGTGTATCTTTATCAATGATTCCTCCACCATCTAGCCAAACTGCTCACTTCAATCACTGGACCCCTGAGTTAACAGATGGGTCATTCAGGCATTCACCACTAGAGTGGTCACAGATGGAAGCTTGAATAGCCAGATGAATGGGAATCAAAATCCAACCACTTTAAAAAACCGCACGTTGTCACTCTTTAATTCCAACCGTGGTACCTTACAATGTGTTACAAGTGTGAAAACGCTCCCTAAATGCCCTATGCGCAGTTTTGTAACGTTTGATGAGCGTTAAAACTGCTCCACAATGGAAAGCGACAGATTTTAACGCTCCGCAACCGCCCCAAAATCGCGCCAAAAATGCCTGCCAAGCGCTTGCGGAGCGTTACCATAGACTCGAATGGGAGGCGTTGAAAAGCTTCAACGCTTCCTGACTCGACATGAAGCTTGAATTTTGAAGCGAAGCAACGCTAACGCTTCTGTTTATGTAATGTGAACAGCACAATGTGCTGTGTATTGAATCTTGTGCATCAGCGTTTGAGGGGCATTTTTAACACCTGTCAAACGCCTCTTAAACGCCTGTTCTTAAGCCAGTGTGAACTCAGCCTTACTGCTGTCACTTGGACAGAGACTGAAGGGAAATCTAACATTTCAAAACAGCTGTAGAAGGGAAATGTTAAAATAGGAGCACCTGTTCTAGTGACAGTTGTCAAATGTAGGACTCCCCTTACTTTTGAAATAATCCTTATTATCCAGGCTTCCATTGATCACTTATTGCCTTAACTTCTCCAACATCTGATGAATGTTTTAATTTGCCAGTTTTCACATGTCATTTTTTTATTTTTATTTTGCACAAATACAAAAACACTTAGTAGGTTGTACTATCAGATAGACATACATAGACAGATAGATATACAGGTATGTCATTCTGAAGGGCTGGGCATTGGGCTCCCAAATGTACTGCCTGCTTTTCTTTACTGCTGACAATATATTCCAGTCTGACTATATAATCTTCATTATATCTGCTAACAGTTATATTCTGCAATGGTTAATAGAAATTATACTGATTGTGTAGGTAAACCTCACATTACATCATTTTGGTAAAAGGAGATTGTACAGATACTAAGCAGATTGTATTGTTTATGGCACAGTTTTATCCCTATATTGGAGCCCTATTAGGCGGAATATTTGATGTACAGTCAAAAATGTAACTACACTCCATGGAAATTCTTGACTTTTTCAACATATTGTAACAAGCAAACCAATCTTTATTCAAACCCTGCTTACAGATAACGATGATATACACAAAGAAAAACAAAGAAAATCATTTATTGAACCAATTTATTAATGTAATGTACAATTATAGCTAAAGCTGGTATTGCCCCCCTGTAACAAAAATGATTTCCTGTAGGCATTTTGTAAAACTGCCGACCAGTCTATGACACCGACTAGGTGACTTTCTGATCACTTCGCCATAAAAAAGTTCTTAAGTTACATGATGTTTGTGGGTTTCCTTTCATGAACTGCCTGTTTTAAAATCCCCCTACAAAATTGCAATGGGCATCAAATCAGGGTTTTGACCAGGGCAGTCCATAACCCTCTGTGTCTTCATTTTGAGACATTCCTTAGTCATTTTGCTAGTTTGCTTTGGATGATTGTGTTGAAAGACTCATTTATGGTCTAGTTCAACTACAACATTTGATGGCCTCACATGCTTTTTAAGCCCACTTTGATATGCTGCAGAATGTATAGTTGACATGATTACTGTGAGCTGCAAAGGCCTTCGAGCAGCAAAGCAACCCTACACCATAACATTTCCACCACCATGTTTCACAATTGTTATGAGATTCTTCACCTCATATATTGTATGCAAACATGTGTTACATTATTGGATCAAACATATCTATCTTTGATTGAACAGCCTTTAGCCCATTGTTCCAGTGGGCCTGATCGTTGCCTAAATGTTAAAGGCAAACTGTAATCTTGTTGTAAAGTTCTTTTTGGACAACAAAGGCTTTTTCCTAATACAACACTCATAGTGCAATCTTCCAGATTGTAGATGCATGCACTTTAACCGCAACTGCTACAAGACTTACTTGAACACCAAATTACATTTTGGGGTTCTTGAAGACTTGTTTTAGTATCAAATGGTCAGCCCTTGCGTTGAATTTGCAGGGCCAGCCAGTTATGGACAAATTGACTCCATTTGTAGATTGTTTTCCTTACAGCGGCAATCTTTTTAAATTCCTAGCCAGACTCATAGGCATCCACAAATTTCTTCCAGCTCCATACTCCCAAAGGTTAGGTTCACACTTGTGTGGTTTCCCTGCAGCTGCGTGGCTTGTGTACAACAGCCTATTTATTTGACAGGGCTGCTGTATACACTGAAAATGCATGGAAAAGGTCCCTGCACTTTTTCAGACAACGTGGCCGCAGGGAAACCACATAATTTAACGTGGTTCTCAGTGCAGGGAACCACACTGTAGTGCGTGGGGGTGCCATTAAGATTAATGGTATTCCCACGCATCTGCTGAGTGGCGTTTTTCTGTGCAGGTGGTTGCAGCTGCGGGAGCAGGTGTGGTCCCGCAGCAGCAACCACCCTCACAAGTGTGCACCTAGCCTAAGGAGGGTCTAATCATGGGCATCTAACATCAGATTCTAATTTCATGGATTTGAAGTGGTCATAAATATAGGGGTGTACCTACTTTTTCCATATGAGAAATCTGCAATTTTGTTATTTTAGATCATGAAAATGTATGAACTATGTCCATTTTATATGTCATTTGTTCAGGTATATCACCTTTATCTGTATGCACTATTTGAAACTAGATCTATTGCTTGCTTGTTGAAATGTGATTAAAAAAAGTCAATAGTACTTACTTTGTCACATGACTGTATGTAGAAGTCTGCAGGAGGCTTATTTGATAAGACAATGCACAGTAATGCTGCTTACACACGTGCGGACTTCTTGTCGGACTGAACTCCAAAGGACTTTTCAACAGAGTTCTGATGAAACGGACTTGCCTACACACGATCCCACCAAAGTCCAATCGTTTTGAACGTGCTGACGTACGACCGGACTAGAAGTTTGATAGCTAGTAGCCAATAGCTGCCCTTGCGTCATTTTCGTTCCATCGGACTAGCATACAGACGAACGTTTTTTTCGATAGGAATCGAGTCTGTTGGAAAGATTTGAAACATGTTCTATTTCTAAGGTCCGTCAGATTTTTCGACAGAAAAGGTCCGATGAGGCCCACACATGATCGGAATGTCCGATGGATTTGGTCCGTCGGACCTTTTCTGCCGGAAAGTCCGCTCGTGTGTACGCGGCATAACTCTCAGAAATCAGGCTTCAGTTTACAGCAAAAGACAATATTTGACTTGTTATATGTTACTGAACATACTGCCATATTACATATTTCTTTTACAGCTACAGTAAGTGTGCCTTTACATGAGCATGTTTTCTGTGAGCTCAATGATTTGAAATGATCTGCCAATACAACCTTTGTACATGGACACACTGCATCATTCAGGATGAATGAGTGTGAAGTGTTGAAACATGTCAACGTAGTTTTCTGCATTTCTTCTAGGAAAGATTACCTTTCCTCTGTTTGCTGAACACCCCATGGTTTGGTTCGCACCAGAACTCTCGAACATCGCAAAAGTTTGGACACGAACGGCGTACCCCATTCAAATGTATGGGACCGGAACCTGAAAAATCAAAAGTCCCCATTTTGAAGGCTTATATGCAAGTTATTGGCCATAAAAAAGGTTATGGGGGCCTTGGTACTGCTCTGTGGGAACATGTAACAATGCAAAAAAGTTTTTTTTAAAAGATCGTTTTTACAGGAGCAGTGATTTTTATAATGCTTACAGTGAAACAATAAAAATGAAAAATTCCTTTAAATATAGTCCCTGGGGGGTCCCCTTAGTCTGTCTCTAAAGTGGCGCATATGTACCATGTATAGAACCTGCTGCAGCAAAACTGATATTTATAAAGAAAAGTAAATCACATTTAAAGTTGATTTTCCCTGCAGGCTTTCTTAATTTTTAAACAACGGCTTGGGGAGCCAGTCTGTATAATGAAGCCACAATTTAGTGCACTCAGAACAAAATTGGACATTTTTTTGGCTAGTTTCTGGTGTCTCTTTGGCAGACTTTGAAAGGAAATAACACATTTTTGCACCACAGTGGGCAAGCCTTATGTGAAGAAGCCAAATTATAGTACACTCAGGCCAAGATTAACAATAATTTTTTAGAAAAGTCAGTGACCTCATTATCATCAACATCATTCCCTCTATCCTCATCATCACTGGAGCCAACTTGGCAATACGCTGCGGCTGGCATGAACATGGCTGCCAATTTGTTGTTTATCAGTGTTCTCCACTCTCTGTTGGCTTATGTTACTCCCTTCAGAATCAAGTAATGTCTGTGCATCCTCAAGAAGCAAGTGGCTGATGTTGTGTTCAAATAATTCAACTGACTCCTCCATGCATGATGCTGGCCCAGTAGCAAGCAATTGCGCTGCAAGTTTGAAAATGACTTGCTAAGCTATTGCTAGACTTGCCAGGCTTCACAAGTTTGTTGCGCAATTGCAGCAAGTCCGCATTGCATTACTCCAGATCAACTTTCTTAACAAACATTCTTTAAGTCTGCTGCATGTTCTGGTTTAGTTATGTTGTGTTATAGTCATCTCGCCACAGGGGTCACTGTTGCTGAATTTTCAGCTGTAGATTTGTAAAGCTTTTGCTGTAGACTCACCACTGCAACTTTGCTCTTGCTAGAGACTTGCCACACAAATTTGCTACGAAATGGAAAAGTGTCAACTAGAACTTGTGCTTCAAGTGCTCTGCAAGTGTACAAAATTTGCAGCAAGTTAACAGACTTACAATGCAGCACTGCCACAAATTTGGGGCAACTTATCCTTACTATCTGGGGGGTGCTATGGCAGGAGTATCTGTGAACAAAGAGGCAGAATAACCCACTCTGGCAGCTGCTGTGGACTGCGCACTAGTGTCAGCTTGGGTCATAGAGGGATGAGGAGGATGAGGATGGTTTAGTAAGCCAGTCCACCACCTCCGCTGCATGCTATGGATGAATAGCAGGGGCATTATCACTAAACAGAGACAAATGATGCCCTACCTAAGAACAGACCAAGTCTACCTTTGCCTGTGGACACAGCTGCTGCTGGCCCCCTCATAGTGTCATGGGAATGTCTGCCTCTCCTTGTTAGCCTCCCAGACATGATGAGGGGGGGAGGCTTATTACCCAAACTCAATAGAAACTGGGAAATGTGTGATTGTATGAACTTTATTGAATGAAAAGTGGTGTTTGGTTCACTTTAAATTAAGGACTGACGCTGACAGAAATGTAAAAACTATAAAAAATTTATAAAAAAAACAAGAAAAGGGGAAATGCCAACGTCGCAGTCAAAATAACTGCGTCTGACAATTTAAAAAAAAGGGGGCAGGCAGGGGACAGAAAAAAAACATGCAGCAACCCAAAAAAAGAAGGGGTTGTACAGCACTGTATATAGCACTAAATGTTATGTAATACTGTGTTGAACACGGCACTACACTGACACTGCACTCACACACTTATACACTATACTAATACTAACATTAACACTCTACACTCAGTCAGAGTGAACTTACTAACTCGCTAGTAGCAAACTGAGCCCTGCTCTATCTCCACTCCAACACAATGCAAAGCTTCCTATGGAAAGGAACCTTTTATGGTGTGGGGTGGAACTATGAACACTGAGCCGTGCTTAGATAAAGTCATCATCACTTTGTCCATTCAGGGCTCTGACTGTGCTCTGTGCCCTAATTGGCAAAGCCTTGCACCTGGCAAGGGGTCAGGTGCAAGGCTTCATCCAATTCGGGTCCCAAAATGCACTGTGAAGGGTGCGCCGAGCACCCCACAAATTCTACTGTGCAGCGAGCAGGCGAACAAGCAATGTTCAGCCCAAACTGTTGCTCAGCTGGAACCGTTCGCCCCAACACTATACAGAGGAATGTTTCCTATTTCGGCAACAACTGACTAAGTGAACTTGTGCCCAGATCATGTCTAATGCAGACTGAACATTAAAAGTATCTAACAGATTCCTTCATCCACACTATACAGCACAGATAGACCAATCCCCCTGCTCCCGGAAGCTGTCAGGATACCTCCTTAAAAGGAGCCACTGTTCGGCCGACCATTTTACTTCGACTTTTCAATCAAAGGATGTTGGACCAGAGGGGGCCAACAGGACCACTCATGCAGCAAATTTCAAACAGTTTGGCAGAAACCATGGCTAGCTTAATGCAATTTCAGGGTAAAATTATAGAATCTGTAAAAGAGCCCCCTAACCAACTGATACTTCTCCAATGATTCTACTCGGCTTAAGAACTCTGGACAGCCGCACTCCGACAGAAATTTCTTATGCCTTTTATTGTAGATCAGGACCACAAAGTACACAGTACAAACCACAGCTGAGTGGTACAGAACAACAGCTGACACGTTTCACACTTATACTAAGTGCTTACTCATAGCTTCTCCAATGATTCTACACTGCTCCTTTTTCTAGCTCAGCTAACACAAATAACCTGCTTCTTGGTATGTAGGCATGTGACCATTTCCCATGTGACAGTGCTTGAATCTAGCTGCCAATAGCTGGGCTCAAGCACTGTCACATGAAGTAGGGATGTGATGTCCCTGCTATCTCGAGGCTCTGCCACAAGTCACCTTTTTGGTGCTGGCTGTGATGGAGAAAGAAGTTGTGGAAGAATGCTAGAAAGATGAGTACTGGTGGCTTGTGGGGAGAGGGCTTTTTAAAGACATTGTCCCTTTGCCCTATATGGCCAAAGTAACAGTGTCTCTTTAAGCCCCTATATTAATAAATAAGCCCTAAGCTAACAACCCTTGACCTCCATATCTGTCATTATTTCAATGACAATCATAAACTGTTTGTTTCAGTTATTGAGGCAGCCATTAATTAACACTTTGCAGTATTAATGACACTTGCTTGAGAATGTTTTAATTGGTTTAATTATTCATGCTATCAATTTGTTTTTAATTATATCCCAATTTTTCATTGTGGACAGTTCAATTTGATCAGCAGTTGTATGGGGGTAATTGTTATAAAGCTTTTGCTTGTTGCTATGCATTCTCAAAACATCTCTAATAATTAAAGCCTGACTCGCAGCTCCATAAACCACATTAACTTTTACCATAAACAACAGAGTGTTCAGTGAATAAATGTAATTAAAATTAAATACAAATGAGAAGTAGAAATTAACAAGTTTTCCTCTCCCGATTTTAGCAGTGGTACATGTAAATAACCTTTAAAGTGTATGTAAAACTCAACAATGAAATTTTCTCTTTTTTGCTCCATTTTGGTCTGTTCTATATACAGAAGACCTCCCTCTCTGGTATGGAGATAAGAAGCTGGAAGTGTCCGGTAATCCTACCACACTTCCTGTCCTAGGGTTATACCTATATTCTAAATGAACCCATACTTTGAGTCAAAATGTCACACGGTCAACAAATTACATTTCATCTGAAGTTTGAATAGCAAGGTTGGAAAACTTCAGCACTTCAGCTCGTTTATTGTTTTCTACTAATGATGAACTTTTTGAAACGAGCTGGCCTTCGGCTTTACATCCTTATAGTGATTTCCAAGTATGCATGGAACTGGGAATTTGGATGTTCTGAACAAACATATTTTGTTGTGTGCAACTTGTGTATACTCTTTTTTTATTTTTTTTTGCTATTTTACTATGCAGTCCCTTATGCCTCATTTCTTTTTACATGCAGTACCTCAGTCCTCAGTGCTCCAGACAATGCAGAAGAGTTAAGACCCATACACATGATCAAAAAATCATACGACAAATACTACTATTGAAGCAATCCTACGATAATCTGATCATTAGTACACAGCTTTCAATAGCCACTCATGATAATTCATGTAAAATTATCCGATGGGACAAGTACAAGAATGTTTCACATACAATACCATATCATACGATTTACATTTAATCAGTACAGTTGTCGTCTGAAAATACAATACAATATATTACATCACTTCCAAGTTTTTATTCTGTTCTATGAGAATTTTTGTAACTTTAGTAACCTCTTTATCTTCGATATAAGACTAGCATGCAAGAAAAATGGATGATCATTTGTCCAATAATCTCATTGTGTATACCAGGCTTTACTCAGAAAGGTATTAATTACACCAGTCTTCAGTGTTTTAAAAAAAAAATTCTAGACAACGCTAATTCCCTGCACTGCTTCTGCAGAGAAGCATTGTTGTCACCCCAGGCAGCTGTCCTGATTTTGACTGCAAACACCATTTCCTCTCTTGACCACTTGCCCATAGTAATGCATCATTACTTATGTTAAATACCAGTGTTTTGGTAGCAGTTAGGTGCCATAACCCCGGTATTTTTTTAAAATTCTGGCCAATTCTCTTACAGATAAAAGTGGTCCCACAGGCAGATTCGCTGCGGGATCACTTTTAGAATCAGCGGAAGGGTTCCCCTCCCCCCACTGTCGCTTCTCGGTCGTTACCCCGGGCTTATCTAACAGATCAGTGAAGCCCGGGAGCGATCCGATTCAGCCATTGGGCATGTAAAAAAGTGAGGTCAAGATGTCTGCCACTTGTCTCTATACCCTTGGAGGATCGTAATGACGTCTGACGTCACTTCTGGTTTATGGGCCATAGTAAGTATATATATATATTTTTTTAAAAGCAAAAGTAAAAAAATAATTTTTTTTCTTTTGCTTTTACAGTGGCGAAAATAATTATTTGATCCCCAGAATTTTTGTTGATTTGTGGGGGATCAACTACTTATTTTACTCACCGAACTGCAACTCAATTTATAACATTTGTATGATGTATTTTTTCTGGATTTTTGGTTGATATTCTGTCTCCATCATATAAAATACACCTATGATTAAAATTATAGACCCTTCATTTCTTTGTAAGTGGGAAAACTTACAAAATCTGCAGGGGATCAAATAATTATTTTGAAAAGAGGTAATTCATATACATCTCCACATGGGGAAATGGGGCTTTTAAAGTGCCCAAGATGATTAGTCAATGTGACAAAACATATAAAATGGCAAATGTTTTATTTATAAAAAAAAAATAAAAACAAGGGGAGTATAAACTCATATACATAATGTGTAAGTAAAAGTAAAGGGAAAGAGTCGCGGCCATAAAGAAGTCATCTGTTAGAAGCAAAAACAAAGGAAAGGTTCCCCCAGGGTGGGGTTTTTAGGCAGCACAATAAAAAAGGGAGTCAGATTCAATATCAAAAAATATAACAAATTTATTGAAGTATACCATAAAAGTTAAAACAATGAGCTCCAGTGGGGGGTACTTGGGATAAAATTACATATTAAATAAGCTGAACATACATTGGCAGACACATATTCACAACATATTGTTGTGAATATGTGTCTGCCAATGTATGTTCAGCTTATTTAATATGTAATTTTATCCCAAGTACCCCCCACTGGAGCTCATTGTTTTAACTTTTATGGTATACTTCAATAAATTTGTTATATTTTTTGATATTGAATCTGACTCCCTTTTTTATTGTGCTGCCTAAAAACCCCACCCTGGGGGAACCTTTCCTTTGTTTTCAGTTTCCAAGGGGTGAGCAGCAAATCCCTTTTCTCCTCTCCAGTGTCTTTCCATTCTGTTAGAAGCAAAACCAATAAATATTAAAAAAAGGTAATCAGATTTCAAAATAATCAGACACGCAGCAGCCCTCACTGAGGGCACTTACCACAAAGATATAGTGCTTAGATGGAAGGGTTTATTGGGCCTTGATGAAACCAGTTAGAAAATCCAAATGGGAGGTAATATGCATATCCCTACACCCGGAACGCCAGAGTCAGGCAAGAAGGTAGTTTAAATATATAGAGTCCAAAACTAAACAAAAAAGAAATATTGCCACAAAAAACATACTTGTTTCATCACAAAGTCAAAAGACCAGAGAAGGACGTGCTGCAGCTGAGCTCCGCTCTTTATTAATCCTTCTGGCTATCCTGACTTTGCTGACCGGGCTAATACCCGCATATACCTGGGGCTCACATATTAGTTACATAGTAGGTGAGGTTGAAAAAAGACACAAGTCCATCAAGTCCAACCCATGTGTGTGATTATATGTCAGTATTACATTATATATCCCTGTATGTTGCAGTCGTTCAGGTGCTTTTCTAATAGTTTCTTGAAACTATCGATGCTCCCCGCTGAGATCACCGCCTGTGGAAGGGAATTCCACATCCTTGCCGCTCTTACAGTAAAGAACCCTCTACGTAGTTTAAAGTTAAACCTCTTTTCTTCTAATTTTAATGAGTGGCCACAAGTCTTGTTAAACTCCCTTCTGCAAAAAAGTTTTATCCCCATTTTGGGGTCACCAGTATGGTATTTATATATTGAAAGCATCTCTTCTCCAGAAAGAATAAGCTCTGCTACCTTTGGATGGCCCCTGCCAAGAGAAAATCGGGTAAGAGAGCGCCGCTGCAGCCCTGAGCCTCTCTCAAGGTGGCCATCTTGACCACGCGGCCCACCATCTGCCGATCTGATGGCTGCCATCACATCACTTAAGGAGACCCTGATGTCTAAGATAGACGCTTTCACCATGAAGGTCAGCCTCATCAGACATGACTTGGACAAGTTCCGCTCCTGGTTGTCTGAGGCTGTGTCCCACATCTCTCAGGTGGAAGACATTGTCCACACTGACTCCAGGGAGCTGAGGATCCTACAGAAACAGGTCCAATCCATGCATGAAAAAAATGGACATGGAGAACAGACTCCGTCGCAATAACCTGCGGGTGGTGGTGTTGCCTGAACGGGCTGAGGGCACCAAACCTGAGGAAGCCCTCAGCAAATTCTGCACCAACCTGCTAGGACTCACCAAGCTCTCTCCTACCTATACCCGGTTCTGGGCCCAGGCCGTTTCTTATCAAGCTCCTGAAATATCGGGATTGTGACAGGATGCTTGTAGCTGCCAGAAACATGCCCGAGTTGACGTTTGAGAATACCAAGGTCTCTTTGTATCCGGATTACTCGCCTGAAGTTCAGCAGCAGAGACGCTCCTTCACAGATGTCCGCAAACGCCTTCAGGAGAAGGGGTTGAAATACAGCCTCCTGTACCCTAGCAAGCTCAAAATTATAGATGGTGGTTCCACCCGCTACTTCGACATCCCCACAGCCATGGGCGCCTGGCTGGACTCCCGCTGACATCACCCTGCTTATTCCTAACGGATTACAAACCGCCTAATGCAGTATTCCATGTCATCATTTTCCTGATTTTACCGCATTGTTCCGGAGTGCTCCACATTCAGCACACACTGTTACATTGACCCTATTTTACATCCTTGTTGCTGGAACTGCTCCAGGTAACGTTTGGGTTTCCCCCTGGACTCAGATCCAATTGCAACATCCCTGTATGGACAGTCCCCACGGGACACGAGGTTCATGTTTTTTCTGACTGTTCTGCGAGCAAACCCAGAACCTAGTTTTCTATTTTTTGTTCTGTTTTTTTCTGTTTGGTGCTTGGGTAGGGAGTTTTTTCTAAAGTTATATGTAAGTCTATTTAGAGGAGACTGGGTGATTTTAGGCAATATACTGGTGCTTATGCTCTTTATGGTACGTAAGATTGTCCTGATATGCATGCTCAACTGAGATGGAAGTTCTCACATTCACTGTTCTGCATGTAGAGCTTCTAGATACAAGCACTCACTTCTGTCTCAATATCTGAAACTGCATTACCCGCACATAGTTCTGCTACAAGAAACCCACCTGACGGATAGCAGAACTATGGCTCTAAATAAGCCGTGGGTGCAGAAAATGTTCCATGCAACGTACTCTACCTACTCCCGTGGGGTATCTATATTGATAAGTAAAAGCCTACCATGTACGATTGATGCTGTGCATTTTGACCCTAACGGGAAATATGCAATGCTGGTGATGACTATATGGAATAGGAAATATATTATTGTGAATGTGTATATACCCCCTCCTAGTCAATTGCAACCCCTATACACGCTGTTATAAAAGCTGGCTCCGCATTGTCCCACCCACATTTTATGTATGGGGGACTTTAACGCTATACTATCACGGCACTTGGACAGACCAGTCCCTCCACCAAACTTTAATATAGATCTGAATACCTTGTTCCAGGCTGCTGATTTCACTGAAGTGTGGAGATGGCTGCACCCTCAAGACAGAACCTACTCATGTTTCTCTGCTATCTTTAAAACCTCATCACGAATAGACTTGGCCTTTGCCAACTCAGCTTTGCTTGGTGAGGTTCAGGAGACATGCTACCTCCCCTCGGGCCTCTCTGATCACAGCCCCCTGAAATTGTCCATTAGAATCCAGAGGTCGCGTAGCAGCGCCCTTTGGCGCCTGCAGCCTCACTGGATCACTCAAGAGACAGTCCAGGAATGCATTCCTCCTGGACTGTCTGAATACTGGGAACACAATGTGGAGTCAACCTCGCCTGAAATTATATGACACATTCAAAGCTCACAGTAGGGGACAATATATATCTGGTATGGCGGCAGTTAAGGCAGAACGGGGTGAAATTGTCTCCTCACTGTAAGCAAAAGTTGACTGTGCCCTGACTCGATATTCCTCCTCTCCTACCCTTGAAAATTTTGATATTTTCTCCTCAGCTAGGTGGGAGTTGCATTTTCATCTCTCAGAAATCACTAGACTTGGTATACAAACTTGTAGACAGTATTTTTTTGAGTTTGGGGACAAGAATACCAAGTTGCTGGCGCTACTGGCCCAGCAAGACAGGCCTCTCACAGTTGTTTCCAAGATTCTCACTGCGGAGGGTAATCTAATGGTCTCACAGGAGGACATTTTGACAGAATTTACCAGCTATTACACTAAGCTATATTCCTCCTCACTCTCACTCTCCTCACTCTCATCTAACCTTGACCCTACGACTATGACTGATGTCCTAGACACTCTAGCTTTAGGTTGGCTTTCTGACCCAGTAAGGGAACTTCTGGTGAAGGATTTTACCAAAGAGGAAATTACTCTTGCCATCCAATCTTTCCCGGCTGGGAAGGCCTTGGGGTCAGACGGCCTGCCGATCAAATTTTACAGGTCCCATAAAGAATTGCTCGCCCCTCAGCTAGCTGAACTATATAAGTCTTGTCTGTCTTCTGGCTCCCCACCCCCTTCTATGAGAGATGCCCATGTTATACTTATTCCCAAACCTTGCAAGGACCCAAAACTGTGTGCCTCCTACAAATCCATCGCACTTCTAAATTGCGATTTTAAAATCCTTACAAAATTACTAGCTACCAGACTGAATATCATTATTAAATCCCTGATAGACCCTAATCAAATGGGCTTTATGCCAGGAAGAACCACGGACATTAACATACGCAGGCTATTCTCCAACTTTCACGCCCCTCACACGAATCAAGGTACCAGAACGATAGCCACCCTAGACATGGAACAGGCGTTCAATTATGTGGAATGGATCTATCTATGGGAGGTGATGCAGAGGATTGGACTTCCATTAAAATGTATTGATTGGATACGAACGTTTTACACGAGTCCCCTGGCAAGCATTCGGTTGGGTGGTCTTGTGTCCGCCCCCTAGGCAGGGCTGCCCTCTCTCCCCAGCCCTCTTCGCCCTGGTCATGGAGCCCATTGCTGAGGCTCTTGGGTTTCTCCGGAGATTCACGGCCTTAGGGTGGAGTGGCTGGAGAAGAGAGTGACTTTGGATGCCAAAAATTTGCTATTATTCCTAAATGACGCTGGTGCCTCTCTGCAGGGAGCCTTGAGGATTATGTATGATTTCTTGTCCTTTACGGGATTACGGGTAAACTTGCATAAATCATTACTGTTCCCGGTGGATGAGGGAGCTAGGTCCTCCTCACCCACCACCCTCCCCTTGCAGTGGGTAACCAGCTTCACGTAATTGGGGTTTGTAATCCCTAGACATAGTAAAGACTTTTTGAGGAATAATTTAGACCTTGTCTTTGCTACGATTAAGACCAAACTGAAAGCGTGGAGTAATCTCTCCCTATCGCTTGTTGGGTACATTAACCTCCTCAAAATGATGTTTCTTCCCAAATGTATGTATATTTTTAACAACTCCCCTCAGTGGCTCCTGCAAGCCTTCTTCAACTCCCTCAAAAGCCTTTTTGAACTTTTTGTGGGGGTCTAAGCCATCTAGATACAAATACACCACCCTAATCAGACCAACAGATAGAGGGGGCCTAGCTATGCCTGATTGCTATAAATATTTCCTGGCATCACAACTGGGGACGGCTCATTGGTGGTTGCGGTCTGACCTCACAAACTCGGCTGTAGTATTGGAAACAGCAATAGTTAAATCCCTGGCAGCCCTATGGGCCCTGTTGTTCAGGGGCAGCAAATCCCCTCACCCCCTTACGCCCTCTATGCATACCACTATTCAGGCCTGGAAAGTCAGTGAAGCCTTCAGTCCAAATATAATATACCTACTCATTTTTACTTTAGATACCTTCAGGTTTCCCATGCCTTCAGATGCCAGTTTTCTGGGCCAGCCGGTCTCTCTTTCATACACGGAGCTGGAATCCATTCTCTGAGTACACAACTTAGAGGAACCTGCCCCCCAGCTATATGGGTACTTGATTAGGGTGGCCAGCCCTGAACTGACTTCTCTTCACCAGAAATGGCAGAGAGATGTCCCAGACATGGATGACAATGACTGGATGGAGGTCCGGGAGTTTCCCGTTGCTTCTGTTATCTCAGCCAGAGATAGGATGATTCAGTATAAGATATTACACAGGGTGTATTACACACCGCACAGGCTCCACAGGATGTCTACCACGCATTCCCCAGCGTGTTAGCGATGTCCCCATCAGGCTGGGGAATTCTTTCACATCTTTTGGACCAAAAGCGTATAAGCGTATATTGATTGGTTTGCGCAAAAGTTATAGCGTCTACAAAATGGGGGATAGATTTATAGCATTTTTATTTATTTATTTATTTTTACTAGTAATGGCGGCGATCTGCGATTTTTATCATGACTGTGACATTATGGCGGACACATCGGACAATTTTGACACATTTTTGGAACCATTGGCATTAATACAGCAATCAGTGCGATTAACAATGCATTGATTACTGTAAAAATGTCACTGGCAGTGAAGGGGTTAACACTAGAGGACGGTGAAGGGGTTAACTATATTCCCTGAGAGATGATTCTAACTGAAGGGGGAGGGACAAACTACAGGAAGTGACAGATCGTGGTTCCCAGCTAATAGGAACACACGATCTGTCACTCCTGTCAGAACAGAACAGGGAAGTGTGTCGTCCCTGTTCTGGGTCTCCTGGTCACGATCGGCAGTCATCGCGTCCGGTGGCCATGAGCATCGGCACTGTGCAGCGGGCATGCGCCTGCTATCTAAACCCCCACGAGATCACATACAGTAATGTGATTTTGCGCAGGGGAGCCAGCCTGCCACAGTAAAACTGTAAGTCTGAATGCTGATGATGATCCCTCAACCATGTATTTTTTGAAGGCCTTCTCCTTTGCTTTTATATGCATTTTTACATTGGAGTTAAGCCATCCAGGACTTTTGTTCGCTCTTTTAAATTTATTAGCCAATGGGATGCATTGGCTAATGCCCTTATTTAATATGCTCTTAAAGCAAACCCATCTTTCCTTCGTTCATAAGATTTTATCCCAATTTATGCCTTCTAGCAAGGTTTTTAGTTTAGGAAAGTTGGCTCTTTTGAAATTCAGTGTCATTGTATTCCCCTTATGTTTCCCATTTGTGTGATTTATACTGAAGCCAATTGGCCTGTGATCGCTGTTACCTAAATTGCCCCGTATTTCCACATCCGTGTTCAGGTCTGTGTTGTTGGTAATCAGTATATCCAATAACGCTTTATTTCTAGTTGATGCGTCTACCATCTGACCCATAAAATTGTCCTGCAAGACATTTAGGAACTGGCGAGCCTTAGATGAATGCGTGGTTCCCTACGCCCAGTCTATCTCTGGATAATTAAAATCCCCCATTGTGATAACACTTTAGATCAGGGGTCTCAAACTGGCGGCCCTCCAGCTGTTTTAAAACTACAAGTCCCATGAGGCCTTGCAAGGCTGACAGTTACAAGCATGACTCCCACAGGCAGAGGCATGATGGGACTTGTAGTTTTGCAACAGCTGGAGGGCCGCCAGTTTGAGACCCCTGCTTTAGATCCTTGCTGCTAATCCAAATTGTGATAGATCTCCCCATCCTCCCTCAGGTTAAGGGGCCTATAGCATACTCCCAGTATTATTTTCCCCTTAGCTTCATCCCTTTGGAGCTCTACCCATAAGGATTCCACCTCTGCCCTAGCTCCCTTAGTGATGTCATCTCTCACATTCACTTGTATATTATTCTTGATATATAGGCATACCCCTCCCCCTTTTTTGAATGGTTGCCAGCCAATCATGAGAGCTCCTCATACAACAGTATCTCTAGTTCACCCATCCTGTCCGCCAGGCTCCTGGCATTGGTGAACATGCAACGTAGTTTAGAACGGTCGCATATTATCCTCTTATTGGGTATTCCGAGATTGCAACTAGGACTTGTTACTATACTTACCTTGGGTTTATGTGCTTTGGTCAACCTACCACTAATGCACCCACTACTACCCTCTGGAATATGTTCCCGCACTGACTATCTCTACCTCTGGACCATCCCCCCCATCGCCTAGTTTAAAAACCCCTCTAACTTTTTGGCCATCTTCATTCCCAGCTGATCTGCACCCTCCTCATTTAGGTGCAGTCCATCCCTTCTATACTACTGGTTATCGACTGAGAAGTTGGCCCAGTCCTCCAGAAATCCAAACCTCTCCTTACTACACCAGCTCTTCAGCCACTTGTTTACTTCCCTAAACTCCCTCTGCCTTTCTGGTGTGGCTCAATGTACCGGTAGTATTCCTGAGAATACTACCTTGGAGGTCCTTTTCCTCAATTTAGCTCCCAAGTCCCTAAAATCGTTCTTTAGGACACTCCATCTGCCTCTGACTTTGTCATTGGTGCCAACGTGCCCAGCCCCTCCCAGTAATCTGTCCACCAGATCCCTGATGTGCCAAACCCGAGCGCCCGGTAGACGACATACAGTTCGGCCCTTCAGGTCTTTGTTACAGATTGGCCTCCCTGTCCTTCTAAGAATTGAGTCCCCTACCACCAGAATCTGTCTTTTCTTTCCTTTCGCTTCCCCCCCACACTCACTGGAGGAGTTCTTCAGCTAGGAGAGTCCCTCAGCTCCAGCAGTGCTGGTCCCTGATCGGTTTCACCAATGTCACTCAATGAAGCGTACTTGTTGGGATGCTCCAGCCCTGGATCGGCCTCCCTGGCACTTCCCCCTCTACCCTTCCTGACTGTCACCCATCTACTCTTTCCTAGTGCCTGCACCTCTTTGTCTCCACCTACCTCTGTGCTGGCCCCTGCCGGCACCTGCCATGTACGTTCCTGGCTCAGCTTTTGGATGGAGGGACTTCTCAGTGCTGACAGTTGCTTCCCCAGATTCAGAACCTGGGCTTCCAGGGAAACAATGTGCTTACATTTTGCACAGCAGTATTCACCCTCGATCGGATGATCAAGGAACACATACATGCCGCAAGATGTACAACAGGTCACCTCTCCACACCCGCGGGGCATCGTACCTATTAAATTTAATAAGGATTGTGGATTATACCCTATCCAAATTACCTAACAATTAGCTTCCTGACACTAATACTCAACAAGACAATACACAGGTACTCAACAAGACAATACACAGGTACTCAACAAGACAATACACAGGCACTTGCAGACCTACGTGCACTCGCAGACCTACGTGCACCCGCAGACCTACGTGCACCCGCAGACCTACATGCACTCGCAGACCTACATGCGCTCGCAGATCTATGTGCACTCGCAGACCTACTTGCACCCGCAGACCTACGTGCACTCACAATACACAAGTACACAGTACACAATACACAAGTACTAACGATCCATACACACTACTCAGACAACACAGGTACTCACACTACACAGGTACTATGACTCTTGTTATAGTCTCCTGTTTTAAGCTCAAACCAAATCAATCGAATGGTACAAACAAGTGCAATAAATAAATAAGTTAAATTAATAAATTAAATAAATAAATATTGAAAATAAGTATCCAGATGCATCAATAGTGATATAGAAATAAAAATAAAATTGTGAAAAATAAATTAATGTCCATATACACCAATGGTGCAAAAAATAGTGTCCTTAAATTTGTATACACAGTTGATAGGTGTATGGAGGAGTGGGTTGATGTGGGTAATGAGGACCACAAGTAGAATCCCGGGTGACCACCTTTGCCCTATAATGCCACCACTGGCAGAAAAGGGTCTAAACTAGGAAGTGAGGCTCTATATGTGAGAACCCTTACTGGAGCTGGTGGACCCCCTAAGGAGCAGGGTCATACAAACAGGCAGATTAAGCCCTCTGCAGGGACACATAGATCTTCCAATGTCTCCGATCATTTGATTGCCTCAGGTGGTTGATTGGTGGGGAGTTTGCCAAATGCAATAATACACTCCTGGGATGGAAGTTCATAATCTGTAAGAAACATACTCGGGCTGAAATTAAATGTGCTTGGGATCTTGTTCCCTTGTAAGAGTGCTTAGGACATTCGCAATATGGCTCTTCGTCACCTTTGTAAAAAAACTTTTCTGTAAACTCCTTTTCAGCTTCTGAACTCCCCGACCAGATAGGAGATAAGGATCGTGGTGCAGAGCAGGGAGGCTGTTGAAGGTGCCGTGGCAGAGCTGCTCTACCCCCACTTTCAACTACTGCAGAAACTGAAAGCTGAAAAAACCTGCCTTGGTACCTTTGGGGGAAACTGCCTCTAAACACCCCTGCATGTTATCCTATGTGTTTATGCACACATAGGCTTTTATCAGTGTTTTTTGGCAAGAGAGTTTAGTGGCAGAAAAAAAAACCCTCTGCCAGCAGCGTTTTGGCAGAAAAAACACTGACCGCTCCTAAACTCTACTAAACTCTAATAATCACTGGTGTCCAGCATTTAACAAAGATTTTTATTTATTTATTTTTTTAAACAGCCAGTGATTAGCTGGTTGTTAAGGAGCGGGCCAGGAAGCTGTCCGTCGCCGCCTTAAAAACGGATGAGATGTCAGCTGTCAGCGGGGAAGGTGAATGTAAAAATGTAAAAAAAATGGCATGGGGTCCGCCCTCAATCCATACCAGACTCTTATCTGAGCATGCAGCTTGGCAGGCCAGGAAAGTGGGGAGGGGAGATGAGTGAGCGGCCTCCCCTCCTGAACCATACCAAGCCACATGCCCTCAACATGGGGGGGTGCTTTGGGGGCAGCTCTGCTCCCCAAAAGCACCTTGTCCCCATGTTGATGGGGACAAGTACCTCCTTCCCACTACCCTGGCTGGTGGTTGTGGGGGTCTGTGGGCGGGAGGCTAATCAGAATCTGAAGGCCCTCAGATTCCCCCCATGTGAATGAGTAGGGGGTACCCCTACTTATTCACCACAAAAGTGTAAAAGGTAAAAATAAACACACAACACAAGTTTATGACATGTCCTTTATTAAAAAAAACACAAATCCAAAAATTGTCCCCCTGCTGTAAATTCATTGTCAATCACGATGCCCGCCACAACCGCCAAGATGAAAAAAGAAAAACGCCGTCTGTAAGCTCTGCCGTCTGACAGCTCTTAAATAACTAAGTGGCGGGGCCACCCGGTGATGACCACCGGTATACAAAAAAATGTATGTTGTAGTTAGAGATGAGGCCTTTTGGAACATATCAAAGAGTCAATGCATTCTATGCATTAAGATAATAAGCCTTCTGTGTGCAGCAGCCCCCCTAATAATTACCTGAGCTCCATCTCAATCCAGTGATGTTGTGCGACAGTCTCAGCTGTCCGGGACTTTCCCTCCTCATTGGCTGAGAAAGCAGTGGGTTGCCATTGGCTCCCACTGCTGTCAATCAAAGTCAGTGAGCCAATGAGGAGAGGGGGAGGGGCCAAGCCACGGCTCTCTTTCTGAATGGACACACAGAGCAATGACTCAGCTTGGGTGCCCCCATAGCAAGCTGGCTGCTTGCTGTGGGGGCACTTGGCAGGAGGGAGGGGTCAGGAGCCCCAGCGAGGGACTCGAGAAGAGGAGGATCTAGGCAGCTCTGTGCAAAACCACTGCATAGAGCAGGTAAGTATGACATGTTTGTTATTTTTAAATGAAAAAAAATTAGACTTCAGTATCACTTTGACTACAGTTCTCAGAAACAGTTAATTGCTATGTATTTGATTTTGTTTTCACAAAGGTTGCATAAAGTGGAGCTATTGGTAGATATATTATCTTATGTTAAGTGCATGTATGCTAAATAAGGCGGTTATACACAGTACATTTTTTTCTTGCAACCATGGGTCGCAGGAAAGAAATTTGCTTGATTCAAGACAGTGATTATTGCTAGTGTCTATACCAGCTGCTAGCGATAATCGCATGCAAAATCTGGCAGGCTGGTTGTACCCAAGTTGATCGTTCTTGCTAAACTGGCCAAGATTCGAACTGTCTATGGTCAGCTTAATGTGTAAGTGCAAATCTTCTTGTATTTATTACCTCCTCCAGAGATCAAAGTACTCTCCATTGACAATGCCTTTATCTGCTTTCCCCTCCAGAGTGCAGCCATCTTTGTTCAGGCATCACTGAGGTTCAGCATCCACTTCCTGGACTGAGATGGGATGACACAACCACTGTGCAGTTCACAAATGTCTAATGTAGATCAGTCCCTGCTGCAGACTAAAGTTATTAAAAAGGTCAATTAAAAAAAAGTAGAAGAAAATAGGCTTTTCTGTCCTGTTATCCCTAACTACCTCAAAATCGTTCCTTCATTTTCCAGTCCTCCATACATAACTAGTATTTTTTTTTTTGCAATTTTATTTTTATACAAACGCAAACTCAAAATGCAAACCCGCAAACTCAAAACGTGTCATTTTGTTTTTGCTGAAAGTAATGGCTTTCTTCTGGCCACTCTGCCATAAAGCCCAACTCTATGGAGCGTACGGCTTATTGTCGTCCTATGTACAGATACTCCAGTCTCTGCTGTGGAACTCTGTAGCTCCTCCAGGGTTACCTTAGGTCTCTGTGCTGCCTCTCTGATTAATGCCCTCCTTGCCCGGTCCGTGAGTTTTGGTGTGCGGCTGTCACTTGGCAGATTTGCTGTTGTGCCATGTTCTTTCCATTTGGTTATGATAGATTTGATGGTGCTCCTAGTGATCATCAAAGATTTGGATATTTTTTTATAACCTAACCCTGGCTTGTAGTTCTCAACAACATTGTCCTTTACTTGTTTGGAGAGTTCCTTGGTCTTCATGGCAGTGTTTGGTTAGTGGTGCCTCTTGCTTAAGTGTTGCAGCCTCTGGGGCCTTTCAAAAAGGTGTGTATATGTAATGACAGTTCATGTGACACTTAGATTGCACACAGGTGGACATCAATTCACTAATTATGGGACATCTGAAGGTAATTGGTTGCACCAGAGCTTTTTATGAGCTTCATAACAAAGGGGGTGAATACATACACACATGCCAATTATCAGTTTTTTAACTCTGAAAAATTGTTTTATGTATATATTTTTCAAATTTTACTTCACCAACTTAGACTATTGTGTTCTGATCCATCACATATAATTTAGATTAAAAAAACATTGAACTAAAGGCTGTAATGTAACAAGGTAGGTAAAAAGTCAGGGGGGTGAATACTTTTGAAAGGCACTGTATATGTATATGTTATTAGATTCTATTGTATAATATCATTTTTGTGACTTTTACATTAATGGGTCTGTAAATGAACATATTAGGTCTAGTAACACAGTGTGGAACATAAAACAGAAAAAGTGTTAATGCAGACATTACCGGGTAAGAATAAACTCTACAAGTTGTAAAAAAAAATCTTTGTTCCCAAATGTAAACTGCTATAATTAGGTTATCATAGTAACCGTGCAGTCTTGATGATTCAGATTTAAGTGGCACATTTATAAGCTGCATTAACTCTACCAATTTGTGACATTTCCCTGCACAGCACAGAGTCACAATAAATGCATAGGATGAAACCGCACTTTATCTAGAGCTGTATTGATTTTCCGAGGAGACATTACAATTCTTCCCAGCAGCTACAGAGATGTTGTAAAACATAAGAGCATAGCAAGAAGGTCCATTGGGACTGATTTATGAAACTGGAGTGTGGTGGTTGCCTGCGGTAAGCAGTCAGAGGTTAGCTTTCAATTTTATAATTCTCATTAGTTCAGAGCAGCCCCAAAGAGAAGTGCTGCCTTTTCAGCAGAGAAGAGGTTAAACCTTATTTGACAAGAGTTTTAGTATACAGTACATGATGGCATGTTTTGTATTTCTTATTCCCCTTTTTATACCCCTTTACAAGACAAGGTTGTCTACAGACTGACACACAAATGTTGATTTACTAAAACTGGAGAGTGCAGAATCTGGTGCAGCTTTCAGGTTTTTTTTTGTCAAAACTTAATTGAACAAGCTGAAGTTAGATAGCTGATTGCAAAATCTGATACAGCTGTGCATGGTAGCCAATTTTACTGCAATTTTAGTAAATCAAACCCACAAGGGCAGTACATCTATCTGTACTTTGTGGCTTCTTCTCTACCTCATAAGGCAAACTACTTTATAAACTGGTGCATAGGGCAGAGTAGTCCATCTTTGGCTGGAGCCACCACTCTCAGATGTTTGCTTTGTTTCATTCTGTTAGGTACAGAAAGATTCCTCCCTCTTAAGCCTTAACTGTGGAGTTATGTACCAAACAACCTTTTTTTGCAATTATTTAGTAAAATATCATACAAAGTTTAACATTTTAGTAATGTTTGTTTGATCTCTAATGTTTAGTAGGGTCAAATTGACATTTGCAGTGGCTAGAAACTTCTAAGGAGCAGGATGGAAAATTTTTCTAACACATTTCTAACAGTAAATTCCAACACAGTGCTGCACTACTAGTAAAAAATCACACATCAAAAAATATATATATATCATGGGACACAGTGATAAATAGTCCATGTGTTTAGTCCCAATATCAAATGCTTGCAGCATCAAATTGTGGCATCAAAAGATTTTGCTTCACCAAACTGCCTAAATAGTATCCAAAGTACAAGTGCTCTCCTCCACCAGTGTGCTCTGGCCGCTCACCTCACATTCTGACCCCTGTTTTACCAGTAGGTCAGAAAAAGCAGGTCCCCTCTTATCAATAGATCGACCTGGCGTGCTGCTGGAGTATTGATCCTCTGTATCTCCCTCTTTTTCCCTAGTGGCATACCAAGCCTCAACTCTCCCTCAAAGATTTTGGATGTAAATGGGAACAAAAATGCAGGATAAGTGAAGCACTTAAGCAGTGCGGGTTATCCGGACATGACAATCTCCATACAAAAAAAAATGGCCGTGGAATGACGTCATCAACTGAAACTCCTTCCCCCTATACATGTTACGTCAATGGGCGTGACTTCTTCAGGAGGGGTGGAGACCTGATGTCTCACTGCTGTTAATATAGGCTCCCGTTCCAATTGCTAGGCAACGCCTCCCCTCCTCTCTGATGCAAATCAGTCCAGGGCTAAGCTAAGCAGATACATGCACTCATTCTAGGATGGGATATGGTATTTACCCAACAGAATTATAATGGGGACACCTCAACATGAAATTATCTTCTTACAGATAAATGTTAGATTTTTGAAATATTAAGCTGGTAACTACATTGCGTGGCCACCATAAATACTATAACCTATATTAGTACATCTATAGACATATAAAATAATATAAAATCAGATTACCTACTTAGCTCATAATAACCATCAAAATATCACAATTTATCAATAAAGTATTAATTAATAATTAAAATTATATATATATAATCACAATTACTGCAACCACCCTTCCACTCTATCCTAAACTCCTTAATCCACATCTTCAACCTCTCCCTCTTCTCTGGCACCTTTCCTTCCCCACTCAAATATGCACTGGTTACCCCCATACTTAAAAAAACCCTCACTAGACCCCACCTGTTTGAATAAATTAAGACCCATCTCCCTGCTTCCATTTGCCTCCAAGCTCATCGAACGCTGAGGTTGTTGTCCATCGAAGGTTGTTGTCCATGACCAAATGGGTCGCTACCTCACGGACAACAACCTTCTCGATCCCGTACAGTCCGGCTTCTGTCCACAACATTCCACTGAAACTGCCCTACTAAAACTCACCAATGACCTACTAACTCCTGAAACCAATGGCCATTACTCCATACTCATACTCTTAGACCTCTCTGCTGCCTTCGATACAGTTGACCACCTGCTCCTCCTCAGCAAACTACACTCCCTTGGCCTCTGATTCTGCTTTATCCAGGTTCTCCTCCACCTCTGCACACTTTCAGTGTCACGTACAACTCCATTTCCTCCACCCCTCTTCCTCTCTCTGTTGGGGTACCCCAAGGCTCTGTCCTTGGGCCCTCCTATTCTCGATCTATACCTCTTCCCTGGGCCAGTTGATAATCTCCCATGGCTTCCAATACCACCTCTACGCCGATGACACCCAGATCTCTCTCTCCTTAACTCAGCACCTCGATCTCTTCATGGATCTCAAACTTACTGAATGACATATCGGTATGGATGTCATACCACTTTCTCAAACTCAATCTTTCTAAAACTGAGCTTGTAATATTTCCTCCCCCCCCCCCCCATGACTTTACCATTAAGATCAACAGCACAATCATTGGTTCCTCCACACATGCCAGGGTGCTGGGTGTAATCCTTGACTCTGACCTCTCCTTCAGCCCCCACATGCAATCACTGGCTAAATCCTGCCGCCTTAACCTCCGCCACATCTCCAGAATTCGTCCCTTCCTGACTAATGACACCACAAAGCAACTTATTCACTTCTTGATTATTTCCTGCCTTGACTACTGAAACTCTCTCCCTAATGGCCTACCCTTACGCATGCTATCCCCCCTTCAGTCTATTATGAATGCTGCTGCTAGACTAATACACCTCACTAATTAATCCGTGACTGCTGCGCCTCTCTGCCAATCCCTTCAATGGCGTCCCCTACCCCACCGTATAAAATTCAAAATGCTAACAACAACATACAAGGACATCCACAACATCGCCCCCAGCTACATCACCAACTTCATCTGCAGATATCACCCAAATCATCCCCTCTGCTCCTCCCAGGACCTCCTGCTCTCTAGCTCCCTTGTTACCTCCTCTAATGCTCACCTTCAGGACTTCTCCAGAGCCTCTCCCATCCTCTGGAACTCCCTGCCCTGGTATATCCGATCAGCCCCTAACCTGTCCACCTTTAGGAGATCCCTAAAAACTCACTTTTTCAGGAAAGCCTATCCCACACCCACCTAACAACTGTCCCCGAGCCACCCCCATCAAATCATTCCCTACAGCTATTACCTTTTGTACCATCACCCCCTCCCTTTAGAATGTAAGTTCTATGCGCAGGGCCCTCCTGTCCCGTCTGTATAGAACTGTACTAGTATTGTGCTGTCCCCCCTCTACATGCTAAAGCACTACGTAAACTGTTGGCGCTATATAAATTGTGTATAATAATAATAATATTACCCCCCCTCCAATGTTTTTCCACTTTTTCAATCCTCCTAAAATTTAAGCGAACTTGGGTTCTTATCATGTACTAGTTTAAAATGTTTGGACACACTATGAGTGGTTACCCCTTTCTTAATATTGGTAATGTGTTCTATTCTGATTTGTAGAGTTTTGGCTGTACGACCAATATGCTGTAACCCGCATCCACATTCCAACATATAAATAATGCCAGTAGTGCAACAGGTTATGAAATCCTTAATTACATTTTTCTTTCAAGTACTCATAGAGATAAACTCTTTCCTCTTTTTCACATTATTCTTAGCATGAGGGGAGGCTCTACATCTGCCGCATGCAAAGAAACCAGTGAAACAACTAAATAATGTACCTATCTTTTTCTTAGGGGGGTCTATCATTCCTGGGGCGATCATATCCTTTAGTGTTAGAGCTTTTCTATATACAAACCCTGGACAGGCAGGTAACAGTGATCCCAATATCCTGTCTTTTTTTTTTAAATATGCCAAATTTTTTTTTTTTTCCTCAACCTGTCTGAATTGAATGTTATGGTCCAGAACCATAAAATATTCTTGATTAGAGGACCCCCACTGATTACCCTCCAGTAATAAGGATTTCCTATTCATACTCAGTACCTTAATTTTCTCTTCCTCAATGCTCATAACATCATATCCTTTTTCCTTAAATCTATTAACTAATACTTCTGATTGGTGAAGGAAATCTACCTCTTTAGAACAATTCCTACGTACTCTCATAAATTGGCCTTTAGGAATATTAACAAGCCAGGGCTTATGATGGCAATTGTCCAACGGTAGGTAGGAGTTCCTATCTGTGAGTTTGAAATGGTTCTGTGTAAGCAATCAACCTTTATAAATTTCCAGATCCAAAAAGGTGATACGCTTCCTAATGGACCATGTTAGATTCCCATTTATTTTGTTCTTAAATGTCTCAAATGATAATGTATCCCCCTTCCAGATGATCATGAGGTCATCAATAAACCTTTTATATAAAATAAGCTCTTCTGGTCATTGGTTTAGAATCTCTTGATTCTCCCAACATGCCATAAAGAGGTTTGCCAGACTCGGGGCAAACCTGGCCCCCATGGCAATGCCCCTAACCTGCAAATAATACTGTTCTCCATACCAGAAATATTTACAACCTAAACAAAACTTGAGACATTTCAATATTTTTTTTTTATGTTTTACCAGACCGGTCTGAGCATTCAAGAGCCCACTCCACTGATGTAAGGACTTCTTCATGACCAATAATAGTATATAAAGACCCTACAACCGTTGTGGCCAAAATACATTCATCCAATTCATCCAAAGATTCAAGACATTGGATCACATGCTTGGTATCTTTAATATATGCTTCAGCTTTGACCACCAGCAGCTGTAGGAAAGTGTCTATGTATTGACTCAATTTCGAACAAACCAATTCTATTCCAATAATGATTGGCCTGCCTAGCTGTTCCATCATACTCTTATGAATTTTTGGCAGAAAATAAATAGGTGTTCTGCATGCAACGGGATTTAAATATTTGGCTTCCTTCACAGTAAGTATATCCCTCTTTTTTCCTTTATTGATTAATCACTCTAACTTCATTCTATAACTGATCAAGTGGTTTTCATTTAGCCTCTGATAAGTTCCGGAGTCCGCTAATTGTCTCTCTATTTCCAGTTGGTAATATTGTTTATTCATAATAACTAGCCCCCCACCCTTATCAGCGGGGCGTATGACTACATCTTTATTCTGCTCAATACTTTCTATACCTTTCCTAATCCATTGAGGATGATTGATCTTCCTAATATTTAAATTTTCAAGGTCCTCTGTAATTATATTATGAAATATAGCTAGAAATTTATTATGGGCATTCTGGGGGTTAAAAACATATTTATTCTGCAGCGTTGAATGGTGACCAATCTCTACTTGCGTGGGTCTAGTATCTGGCTTAGACAAAAAATATTTAATTAAGTGTACGTACATATTTCTGAATATGAACATAAGTATCAAATGTATTTAGATTTTTAATAGGTGCATACTTTAAACCTTTATCTAAAACTCTAATATCTTACTTATTCAAATCCATACCACTCAAGTTATAGATACCATTTCCTATTTGTAGAATATGTACATGTTGTATTTACATAGCTGTGTGAGGACCTGGGGGTTGGAACGGGAAGTAGGAAGTTTTGAAGTGAAACTAGAGGAAATACTGTAGGTTTTACACGTGGCTCTCTGCCGACTTGAATAAACAAGCTCTTCACAAGATTCATCTGACTATTTATCATTGCTTCTACAAAACCTACATGGTGACATAAGTGGAATCACTGAAACATCATGGCTCAGAATCTACGTGGCATACAACCCCTAATCTTTGATAATGACATTGCTAACAACTGGCTGAAATTCAAAACAGAATGGGGCGTGTACAGCAAAGGAGGACTCTCAGACAAGTCAAAAAAGTTACAAGCTCACTTGTCTCAAATTTGCTGGTTCAGATGCACTAGATAAATATGAGTCATTTCATTTTCAAGATAATGAAGACAGAGAGGACCCCTGATGTCTTAATCAAGAAATTTGATGAGATATGCTTACTACAACATAATGTGATAATAGACAGACATGCATTTAACATGATGGCTCAGAAACCTAGTGAAGGAATACAATCCTATGCAGCCACACAGACGGCTGGCTAAAAAATGTGATTTTGGTTGGTGCAACAGATGAACTGATACGTGACAGAATTGTATGTGGAATCTACAATGATGCAGTTTGTGTTCAGTTGTTCAGGGAGAATGATTTAACAATGGAAACAGCCATCACAATATGTATTTTGTTTGAACATTCTGAAAGGGCCACTAAGGAACTAAAAAGAGAGGCAGAAGTGTTTGTGGTGCAACAGAACAAAAGGCAATGCAGCAACTGTGGTAGTGAGCACGCTACTGAGCGCAACAAGTGTCCGTCTTTTTACAAAAGGTGTAACTCGTGCAACAAATGTAATCATTTTGCAAAATGTTGTAGATCCAAGCCTCAAAATAGATGTGCGTGAATGACACCATCTTGTGACAGTAAACAACAAAATGTGCACAGAATTATTGAAGTGGAAAGTGATGATCACCAAAGTTATTAACTTTGTGAAAGTGTGGACCAAATTGCAAATAAGGGAGAAATATTCACCACTCTCTCAACAGCATGCAACAAACATGTCAAATTGAAAATTGACACTGGTGCCAAATGCAATGTCATGTCCTTATCCACATTGCACAACATTGACCTCAAAGCTGAAATCAATCAGTCAAATAAAGTAAGCCTAATATCTTATGGCGGTCAAACAATTCAGAAACTGGGCACTTCTGACTTGGATCTATCAGGGGACAAGCTGCTATTACACATTGTGGATAGAAATGTTAAGAGCCTGCTAGGCTTACCAGACAGCATGCGCTAAAATCTAATACAACTTAGTTCAGAAGTACATGCAGTACAAAAACAGGGTCCTGAGAACCACTTATGAGGACTTATTTCATAACAGACACTGTTGGTAAGCTTCCAGTCATGTATCACATGCGCTTATATGAAACAGTACAGCCTACTGTGTGTACCCCTCGAAGGATCCCATTGGCTATATAAGACAAAGTCTTGCAAGAGTTGTAAAGGGTGACTCGACTGAGCATCATGGCACCAGTGCAGGAGGCTACCCCCTGGGTGTCTGCCATGGTAGCAGTAGTCAAGAAAGATGGCACTGGCCGCATATGCATTGATCCTGTGCACCTCAGTAAGCCTCTCCTGAGGCCTTATGACCCATTAAAAACTGATGAGCAAGTGATCACTGACATGCCTCAGGGTCCTCAGCATTCTAGCTGCAAAATGATGATTCTGGCAAATCCCTCTGGATGAGGAATCATCATTACTCACAACATTTATGACCCCATATGGGAAATACAAATGCTTATGGATGCCATATGGAATTTCAACTGGAAGCGAAGTCTTTCAGAAATGTATGGAACAGCTCTTTGCTGGACAGTCATGTGAAATAGTCGTGGATGATATCTTGATTTGTGGATCCTCCGTTGAAGAACATGACAATCGACTCAAATGCGTACTAGACCATATCAGAGCCATCAGTATGCAGCTACTCATCTTCTAGCCATGTGTACTCACCTCATTTAAAGTCTTCTAGCCATGTGTACTCACCTCATTTAAAGTCCCAAAAATCCCCCCTTTCTTTTACCAGTATGCAGCTCAACCCCAAATGCCACTTCAGGGTGTCAGAGGTGCCATATGCTGGACACCTTCTCACAGATAAAGGTGTCAAGCCTGATCCAGAAAAATCAAAGCCATCCATCAAATGCCTGCTCCAGAGCATGGATTGCAAAGGTTTCTTGGCATGACCAATTATCTCTCGAAGTTCATTCATCACTACAGGGAGATGACATCTCCACTCCGTCAGCTTCTATGCCAAAATGTCGACTGGTGTTGGACTGAACAACATGCTGTGGATACATTGAAAGCACAATTAACTAGTCCACCTGTCCTACAGTATTTTAATGTGCATAAGCTGGCGGTATTGTCTGCTGATGCTTCCCAGCATGGTCTTGGCGCAGTCTGTCTTCAAGAGGGGGGGCCTGCGGCTTTTGCATCAAGAGCCCTCACTGAGACTGAAGCACGCTATGCACATATTGAGAACTCTGGAGCTATTGAGGATTATGAGGTGTTGGCTCTGGATTGGGTGTTCTCATCCAGAAGCATTCAGGAACTAAAGCAAGAAACACAGGTAGATGCCACCTGTCAGAGCCTCATGGACATCATTCTCAATGGGTGGCCTGGCTCCTTTAAGGAAATCCCACATGATATAGAACCATTCTACTCTATGAGGGATGAATTGACAGTGGATGATGGAATAATCCTGCGTGGTCAGAGATATGTAATCCCTCACTCTCTTCAGAAATACTACTTGACACAGCTCCATAAAGGTCATCCTGGCATTCATTTCACTTAGCGAAGGGCACATGAAACCATGTTTTGGCCCCCTATATACACTGACATTGAAAGAGAAGTTTCCAGATGTGCCCCATGCAATGCTCTACAACAGCACCAGATGAGAGAACCATTAACTCTTCACCAAATACCTGACAGACCATGGTTTATCACAGCAGCTGACATATTTGAGTGGTCAAACAAGGATTACCTGGTCTTGGTCGATTCGTACTCTGGCTGGCGGGAATTTAATGTCCTCCCAAACACTTCCAGTAACACAGTGATCAGGACATTAAAGCGGATATTCTCCACACATGGAATTCCCTATCAATTGTTGACTGACAATGCAACATTATTTTGAAGTAGAGAATTCAAGAACTTTGCTCACCAATGGGATATTCAGCACGTCACTAGCAGTCCCAATTACCCCAGATCCAATGGTCAGAGCATAGTGTAAGATCGGCCATCTCCTAGAGAAATGTACACATGATGGTTCTGACGTTTATGCAGCCCTACTCAACCTCCACAACACAGCTAGGGATGGCATGCCTTCTCTGGCACAACGTTTGCTATCATGACAAACCAGGACTCTGATTCCCATAGTCCCATCCCAGCTCCTGCCAAGAGTTGAGACTGATGTTTAGGCTGCTTTATTTACACTCAGGCAAAAAAGGAAAGATAAGCCATGACAAATCAGCCAGTCATCTTTCCTCTGGAGCCTGGGCAGGTGGTAAGGATGGAGACAACCCGTGGGTTTGAAAACTGGCCACAGTTCATGCCTGCCAACCAAACAGCTATGCTGTCCATTCTGATGGTATGACCTATGTAAGGAACCGCCATCACCTCCTACAGGTACCTGAATCATACTGTACTGCCGTTGCCCATGTGCCTATGATCATTTCAGGACCCCAAGCACAGCCATCTGCTGCTGTGCCAATTGACACTTCCACCAACGGATGAAACACACGACCACAACAAAATTATGACGGCAACAGGCAAGAGGTTTCAGACTCGCAAAACCCACAAGTTTTTACTCAATCTGGAAGAGTGTGTAAACCCATGCCAAAGTTCGAAGACTTTATCACACACTGACTTTTACTCAGCATCTTTCATTTTTAATGTAGTTTGTTATTGTTCCTTGCTATGCTGCACTCCTTGTTGGTTCTATATTACACATCATTTATATATGCATACCTTTCTTTAAAAGGGGAAAGATGTAGAATATGTATATGCTGTATTTACATAGCTGCGTGAGGACCTGGGGGTGGGAACAGGAAATAGGAAGTTATGAAGTGAAACTAGAGGAAATAGGTTTACATGTGGCTCTCGGCTGACTGGAATAAACAAGCTCTTCACAAGATTCATCTGACTATTCATTGCTTCTACAAAATCTACACTATTGGTGTTTGCTTTTATTGGATCCTTCTACCTGATCTCCTACCTCTCTTTCTCTTCTTTTCCCCCCTTACATTTCCCTTGCACAAACAAGGTCTATAAAGACATGGATGGAAGAACTTGACTGGCCTGCACAGAGTCTTGACCTCAACCTGATAGAACACCTTTGGGATGAATTAGAGCAGAGACTGTGAGCCAGTCCTTCTCATCCACATCAGTGCCTGACCTCATAAATGCGCTTCTGGAAGGATGGTCAAACATTCTTATGGACACACTCCTAAACCTTGTGGACAGCCTTCCCAGAAGAGTTGAAGCTGTTATAGCTGCAAAGGATGTGCCAACTCAACTTTGAACCCTGAAGACGAATGCCCCGTACACACGGTCGGACATTGATCGGACATTCCAACAACAAAATCCTAGGATTTTTTCCGACGGATGTTGGCTCAAACTTGTCTTGCATACACACGGTCACACAAAGTTGTCGGAAAATCCGATCGTTCTGAACACGGTGACGTAAAACACGTAAGTCGGGACTATAAACGGGGCAGTAGCCAATAGCTTCCATCTCTTTATTTATTCTGAGCATGCGTGGCACTTTGTGCGTCGGATTTGTGTACACACGATCGGAAATTCCGACAACGGATTTTGTTGTCGGAAAATTTTATAGCCTGCTCTCAAACTTTGTGTGTCGGAAAATCCGATGGAAAATGTGTGATGGAGTCTACACACGGTCTGAATTTCCGACAACAAAGTCCTATCACACATTTTCCGTCGGAAAATCCGACCGTGTGTACGGGGCATAAGACTGGGATGCCATTAAGGTTTCATGTGCATGCCACGACACTACCTGCTTGGAGTTTGCATGTTCTCCCTGTGCCTGCGTGGGTTTCCTCTGGGTACTCCGGTTTCCTCCCACACTCCAAAGACATGCTGGTAGGTTAATTAGATCCTGTCTAAATTGTCCCTAGTATGTATGAATGTGAGTTAGGGACCTTAGATTGTAAGCTCCTTGAGGGTAGGGACTGATGTGAATGTACAATGTATATGTAAAGCGCTGCGTAAATTGACGGCGCTATATAAGTACCTGAAATAAATAAAATAAATGTAAAGGCAGGTGTCCCAATACTTTTGGTAATATAGTGTATGTGTATATTGTAGCAGAGCGTCCCAGAGAGAGCCGGGAAAAGTCCTGTTCGGGGGTTTATACATCTCCCAGGCTCCTCTCATACACATTCTGGGATCTCTGATCCATAGTCCAGTTCGGATGTTGGTCCTCTCCCCTAGGCCACTTTAAACTCATCTGAGACAGACAGCCAGTGCTCTTGGCCTGGGAACCTCAGACAACTTCTGTCTAGGAGAGCAAAAGGTTAGTAAAAGCTATCAAAGTGATTGTAAAGCTTTGAGTTTTTTTGTTTTTTTTTAATAACAAACATGTCATACTTACCTCCACTGTGCAGTTTGTTGTGCACAGAGTGGCTCCGATCATCCTCTTCTGGGGTCCCCGTATAACCCCCTAGGAGAAGCTCTCTCCCGGGGGGTTACCTTGCGGGCACGCTCCCGAGTCCAGCATTTGCGTCCATAGACACAGAATGCCGGACTCGGCCCGCCCCCGGCACCGCATCATTGGATTTGATTGACAGCAGTGGGAGCCAATGGCTGCGCTGCGATCAATCTATCCAATCAAGAGCCGAGAACCCCGGGCAGAGAAAGAGCACATCTCCGCCATGGGAAATTCCAGGGCTCAGGTAAGTAAAATGGGGGCTGGGGGGCCGGTCACTGGCAGGTGTTTTTTCACCTTAATGCATAGGATGCATTAAGGTGAAAAAACACGAGGGTTTACAACCCCTTTAAGCTGTGTATGTTGAAGCTGACAAGCTGACAAGCTGACAAGCTGTAGGCTTACTCAGCCTGGTAGTTAGAACCTGTAAATATTGTGTATTTAGTGCCGAGACACGGCTAGGTTTTTGTTTGGCTATTTTTGTTCCTATTTGTTTTTCTGGAGCCCTGTACAGCAGCTGTATATAGACTTGTGTATATATCACAAATAAACACCTCACTGTTTGTTACTACCTCACTGGATTTGGTATCTTTGCCTAAAAGACTGCTCATCCCAGGGAGCTTTGTACCTGCTACCTGTCCCCCAGGTTACATATGGTGGAGGCTGCGACCAGCAGTAGTAAGTTACTACTTAAAGGGCCAGTACCTAAAGTGACTAAACATGGAGGAAATCCTCAAACAAATGGTGTTAGCCAATGCTGCACAATGACTAAGGTTGTGGAGATGCTAGTACAGTGGTCGTCTGCTAAAATTAATGATGTTGGAGACAAGTCCTCAGTCATCCATGTGGGTCGATTTCTTCCCAAAATGACTGTTAATGATAAGCCTATTATGGCATTGCTGGACTCTGGGAGTCTAGTGACTTTGGTTAAAGATGAGACGGTTGAAAGGGCAAAAAAAAGTTGCTGTGATCTGTGTACATGGGGATACCCGGGAGTATCCTATAGCCACTGTTAACTTTAAAACTGACTTAGGTATAGTGACCCATCCAGTCAGACTTGTGCCCCACTTGGTGCATCAAGCCTAAGTTTTGGGAACTCTGGGATCGTCCTGACTCAGTCACAGTAACTGACTCAGTAGCAGAGACAGAACCCCTGGTCAGCACTGATAAGGGTTCAGGAGACCTCTCTCAGTGTTCCCTGGGTCCTCCCTTCTCAGTTATGGCAGGAGAACTGGATGAGACTGAGGAAGTCCCCAAAACCAGTGAAGGTGGACAGCCGTCTGCTGACTCTGAGGCTACACTAGAGTTTTCTGACCTTAATGTGCACAAGGAAAACTTGTGCAGAGAAAAGACCCTACCCTTGCCAAGGCCTGGGAAAATGTAGTAGTGATTAATGATGTACCTGTCGAACCAGGGGACAGGCCCTGTTTTCATTATTTTAGCAGCAATAAGGATTTACTGTATCGTGTCTATAAAAAGAATAATGACATTGTTGAACAGTAGGTGGTCCCTAAACCATACAGACGGGTGGTGTTAGAACTTGCCCATGGGCACTTGCTAAGAGGTCATTTAGGGGTTGAGAAAACCACTGAAAGGGTGTTACGCAGGTTTTACTGGCCCGCGATACAGAAGGATATTGAGAAGTATTGTCAACAGGGCCGGATTTTTCACAAGGCCACCGAGGCCAGGCCTCGGGGCGGCAGTGGTGCAGGGGCGGCGCCGCTCCTGCGGCGAATTCTCGGCTTTCGCGGCCACCTCCCTTATTTTACCATTTTTTTCGCCGCCGCCAGCCGCCACTAGAGGTCTGTGGCCGGCGGAGACAATGTCTCCACCGGCGCCATTTTGCAGAAGACCAGAAATCCTTGTGGCTGCCAATAGAAATTGAGCTGTGGTGCCGCCCACCCCCTGCCCCGCTGCTCGTCTGACAGTCTGTGACATGTTGTGGGAAAGGCCGTGGGGCGGAGGGTGGGCAGCCTCCCGGCCGGCTCAATTTCTGTTGGCAGCCACCCAGCCGGCTCCGCCTATTGTGCCACGCTACCTGTTAGAGAGTCTCCGCTGCTGGAGGAGGGGGGCTTCTCCACTGGGGACACCGGATGTAAGGGGAGGCTTCTCCACTGGGGACACCTGATGTAAGGGGAGGCTTCTCCACTGGGAACACCGGATTTAAGGGGGGGCTTCTACACTGGGGACACCGAATGTAAAGGGGGGCTTCTCCACTGGGGACACCGAATGTAAGGGGGGCTTCTCCACTGGGGACACCGGATGTAAGGGGGGCTTCTCCACTGGGGACACCTGATGTAAGGGGGGCTTCTTCACTGGGGACACCAGATGTAAGGGGGGGCTTCTTCACTGAGGACACCGGATGTAAGGGGGGGCTTCTCCACTGGGGACACCGGATGTAAGGGGGGGCTTCTCCACTGGGGACACCTGATGTAAGGGGGGGCTTCTCCACTAGGGACACCTGATGTAAGGGGGCTTGTCCACTGGGGACACCGGATGTAAGGGGGGGCTTCTCCACTGGGGACACCGGATGTAAGGGGGGCTTCTCCACTGGGGACACCTGATGTAAGGGGGGCTTCTCCACTGGGGACACCAGATGTAAGGGGGGCTTCTCTACTGGGGACACCAGATGTAAGGGGGGCTTCTCCACTGGGGACACCTGATGTAAAGGGGGCTTCTCCACTGGGGACACCGGATGTAAGGGGGGGCTTCTCCACTGGGGACACCTGATGTAAGGGGGGCTTCTCCACTGGGGACACCGGATGTAAGCGGGGGCTTCTCCACTGGGGACACCTGATGTAAGGGGGGCTTCTCCACTGGGGACACCTGATGTAAGGGGGGCTTCTCCACTGGGGACACCGAATGTAAGGGGGGGCTTCTCCACTGGGGACACCTGATGTAAGGGGGAGCTTTTCCACTGGGGACACCTGATGTAAGGGGGGCTTCTGCACTGGGGAGACCGGATGTAAGGGGGCTTCTCCACTGGGGACACCGGATGTAAGGGGGGCTTCTCCACTGGGGATACCGGATGTAAGGGGGCTTCTCCACTGGGGACACCGAATGTAAGGGGGGCTTCTCCACTGGGGACACCTGATGTAAGGGGGGCTTCTACACTGGGGACACTGGATGTAAGGGGGGCTTCTCCACTGGGGACACCTGATGTAAGGGGGGGCTTCTCCACTGGGGACACCGGATGTAAGGGGGGCTTCCCCACTGGGGACACCTGATGTAAGGGGGGCTTCTCCAAAGGGGACACTTGATGTAAGGGGGGCTTCTCCACTGGGGACACCGTGGATGTAAGGGGGGGCTTCTCCACTGGGGACACCTGATGTAAGAGGGGGCTTCTCCACTAGGGACACCTGATGTAAGGGGGGCTTCTCCACTGGGGACACCTGATGTAAGGGGGGGCTTCTCCACTGGGGACACCGGATGTAAGGGGGGCTTCTCCACTGGGGACACCTGATGTAAGGGGGGCTTCTCCACTGGGGACACCTGATGTAAGGGGGGCTTGTCCACTAGGGACACCGGATGTAAGGGGGGCTTCTCTACTGGGGACACCTGATGTAAGGGGGGCTTCTCCACTGGGGACACCTGATGTAATGGGGGCTTCTCCACTGGGGACACCTGATGTAGGGGGGGCTTCTCCACTGGGGGCACCTGATGTAGGGGGGGCTTCTCCACTGGGGACACCTGATGTAGGGGGGGCTTCTCCAATGGGGACACCTGATGTAAGGGGGGCTTCTCCACTGGGGACACCTGATGTAAGGGGGGCTTCTCCACTGGGGACACCTGATGTAAGGGGGGCTTCTCCACTGGGGACACCTGATGTAAGGGGGCTTCTCCACTGGGGATACCTGATGTAAGGGGGTCTCTGCTGCTGAGGACATAAGATGTAAGGGGGGCTCTGCTGCTGGGGGCACCTGATGTAAGGGGAGCCTCTGCTTCTAGGGGCACCTGATGTAAGGGCGGACTCTGCTGGGGGCACCTGATGGCATCTGGTGGCAGGCGATGTGGCAGGTACCACGCTGAGGGGTCCCACTGATACTGGATTATGGTGAGTTGAAAGATTTCATTCTATATTACATGTATTATATGTAATAATAGTAATAATGCGCTTCAATCATCCTGACACCATAACAACCATGGTGCTGGGATGATTGAAGCGCTAACCCCAGGTGTTTGGAGTATCTTTATCTGCTGATTTGTTAAACTCTGGAATATACATATTTCTATTGTGGTGTAGGATCTGGGCCTCCTGTCCCTCCATCCCTCTTTCCTTCCTTCTCTCTCCTTCCCTTCTTCTTTCCTTCTTTCTCTCTCCCTCCCTCCCCCTTTTCCCCTTTCTTTCTCCACCTTTTATTCATCTCAGACTCTAACCACACCCCCATTAGAACCACGCCCATATAAGGCACGCTCACTATTTTACGTAAACCACGCCCTGAATGGTGGTGTGTGGGGGGGCGGCATTGAAGGACCCGGTCTAGGGGCGGCAAAGGGAGTAAATCTGGGCCTGGTGACAAGTGAGGTCTAGTTGTTAAAGGATAATGCGCTTTGCACATTTTTTATTTATGGTTTGGGTCATGCCATATTTATAAATATGTCCAATTAAGATTTTAGTTGAATTCTGGTAGATGACAGCTGAATCAATTCTTATAAAATGTCTATCAAAAATCTCAAGACCTCTGCTGGATATTATTTGAAGTATAGCAATATAACATGGAAGATGTTGCTGAACATTTAGGTGGCTGACAATTTAAATATGAACTCCTTCCAACTTTAGAGGGGTATACTATCTCATCAGGGTCTTTACAACTTTTGTTGCAATAATGGGTCAAACCGCCCTGACTTGTCCCCACTATTCCCCCCTCCAACTTTTGATCTTACTGCAATAGCTAAGGCTTGGCTGCATTCTCACAGTATTGCACATAAAAATCCACTAGAAACCCTTTGGTATGAAGTTCATTTCACAATAGGACAAGTGTCAGACAGGAGCTCCTGATTGAACAAACCTGGGAGAAGAGCTCCTGGTTGGAAAAAAGAGCAGCTGTTTGGAAAATTTGTGGGAGAAAAGCAGCTTGTTTGGAAAAAGGTGGGAGATGAAAAGCCAGCTAAGAACTGAAAACTTTACTTTGGAAAGAATTAAAAACTTTGTTTTCAGCTAAGAAGTCAGAGCCAAATAGAAACAGTCCCTTTCACCTCGACTCTAATAGACGCTCAATCTTTAACTCTCGGCAGTGTGCTTCCTAAACCATCAACATGACAGGCAGGCAATATTGCTTCATCTGTCATGATTTACTTAATGTTTTCTGAATCTAGTAATATTTGATTAAAATTTAATGCAAACATATCATATCACGCCACATATATTATTGCATCCATCAATCAGATAACTGATATAATGAAATGTTGATAGGTTTGGGGTAAAACAGAGCCTAATTCTCTATGAGCTGTTTGAATGATTAACATAAAGATAGAGAGAGTCAGTTGGAAGAAAGCAGATACATTAATATACATTATCTTCCGGTCTTCATGCATCATCATAGATGTGTTAAACTGTAGTTAAAAATGATTTTTTAATTTATTAAACACACAAGATATTAATACGCAAGATGAATGGGGGCTATTAACTTTTATAATGACAGAATGCGACTTTAATGTTCAGAACATAATACATATTTAGGGAAAAACGAACTACACTAGTAGATTAGCTGCTGTATAGGTAAAATGATAAATGTTTTCATGAGGTGCTGGTATTGAAGTTATGAAATGTTGCAGTTTCTCTAAACCAATCAAATTCTCTTTGTAAGTTTTATGTAAGTGACTGTCATACCCTGTATTTATCAGTGTACAGTCATTTGAAAGGTAACAAAACCTGGGTTTTTTGATGGCTTGATTTAAAGCCAAAGTTCACTTTTTTCCATCTTTTTCTTAAAGTGGAGCTCTAGCCCCCTCACCAAAAATGTTTAAGTCAGCAGTTACAAATACTTTAATATTAGGACACTTACCCGTCCAGGAATCCCACGATATCAGCAACCCAGCCGATTTGTTGATCGGCTCTTGGTTGCTGCCGCTGCCATGCATCGTAAGGGAAACCGTCAGTGAAGCCTTGTGGCTTCACAGCCGATTCCTACTGCGCATGTGCAAAGTGCACTGTGCTTTCTGAATGGCCCGGTGGCGGTGGAAGGAGGGGGGCTGAACTTCTGGGGGACCTTGCTGCGGCGAGGTCTCCCGAAAGTGGGGACGGGTACCTGTCAAAGTTAGGTACCTGCTCCCCCCCCCCAAAAGGTGCTAAATGAGGCAGCGGAGGGGTGGGAGGAAGCAAACACGCAGAGCTTTCCCTTTTGGGTGGAGCTCCACTTTAATATATTGGTGATTTGGGAGAATTTCTTGCAGCTTTAATGCTGCTCTATATACATATTTTAATCAACTATTGTCAAATGTCCCCAATCCTCTACTATATATTTTTTTTAAGATTATTGGCATATTTCTTTTTCATACATCATGGGACACAGAGTTAGGCTAATATTCATTACCTGCTGGTTATACTTCATCTCCAGGTGAATGGACACTGGTAGACCAAAGGTCTTTAGACAGGAAGTGATCCTCTATATAACCCCTCCCATACATGAAGTACTTCAGTTTTTTACCAGTGTCTGCAAGGTGGGTGGCATGGTTGTTTGAGCTCTCTGAGCTCCAGGTCTCTAATCCCACAAACGTTTCTTAAATTAATCAAGGGATTGACCGATTGGATCCATTTGACACAGGCTTTATATGCTTAGATAAATGATACCTGAGCCTTGCAAAGAAGGACTCAAGATCCTGCAAGGTTTTGCCTGTAATGCGGCCTCTGGGTAGTGGAATCCTGGACACCACAGCGCTAAGGCATTCCTGCAGGGTGCTGTACAGGTCCAAGGGAGTGGACCCTAAACATGAAAAGGGTCCCCAGTCCTTGAAGGTCCTCAGGTGACATGAAACCCGCTGTGAAGGGTGAAGATTGAGCTCTTAGTATCTAAGCTGCCCTGCACCTGGACAGGTAAGTGAAACTCCTTTATTTTATATTATGGGGTGTCCCAGTGATTGTAACAATCAGTCAAGCTAGCTAGAGGCTGGACACCTGTTTTCGGTGACCATACGGGGGAGTTTTGTGCTAGCTGTGGGTGTTTGCAAAGTGTACCTTTTTTTGCTTGTGTCTGGCTGTTTTTTACCTGTATGATGGTGCACGACGGTACGCCATTTCAACTTGGTTCGCCATGGCGCATGTGCTTTGAAAGATCGCCCCTGGGCTCAGCAGTTTGTTTGTTTGAGGGATGCGGCTTCCCCGCACATGCGCCGTAGCCTTTATATGGGCGCACGAAGATTTGCGTCATACGCGAAAACAGCCACGCCCATTCACCAGGACTGTGCATGTGTGCAATCACGCACAGAACATTCCAGCGCATAGCCAGCTTATTTAAGAAGTGTATGCCAAGCATGGGGTGCTACACAGAGGCTCTGAACCAGGCATTTGCAGCGTTTCTCCTTATTTGGGTCACGTGAGTCACCAGGTGTAGCTTGGCGAGGTGCTTAGCAGGATTGTTGCATAGGGGCTTGGTGAGCCCTATTAAAGGGTCTCCCTTCTGAGGTGTTTTTTAATACTACACCCAGGTACTCCTTCTTGTGGCTAGTAAATGTCTTAAAAAAAGAGAAGCGGGATTAACACTACAGGGAAGGGCACACCTATGTCATCAGTAGTTCCTGATGAACCTAGTCGTATCCCTAGTGTTGTATCCCCTGAAGGACCAGAGGCTTCCGGGCAATCTGAGCCGCTGCGCCTATCTGGGATTGTGCCTACAGTCAATGCTGTTGCTTCACCCTTATCACTAAGGGTGAACTGTCCTCAGCCCTAGCCGGGTTAGAGCACAGGATTGCTGGCACGATTGCCTCCATCCTGCAGGGTGGCAAGAAGCGTGACAGATCCTCATCCCCAGAGCCTCCTAGTCTGGAGCAGGAATGGGTTGAGAATGGGGAAGAGCTTAAAGCTCAGGATTCTGTAGATGACCTGGCAGATGAGTCTGCTTCTGAGCAATCTGGACAAGAAGATATCCAGTTGGTGTCTGCCTCTCAATCACAGAGGCTTTTCATCTTGACTCTTACTGAAATGGTTCGTTCTGCCTTTAAGTTGCCTCTTGCAGAGGTTATTGAGCCTTGAGCCTCCCTGGTCCTCTTTGGGATCCCCGAGGCCTCTTCAGGCCACATAGGCTTTCCCCTTACACCCTCTGTTGGAACGGGCAGTGTATGCTGATTGGGAACATCCTGACAGGATTTTTGTTCCTCCTAAAAGGTTTTCCCTTTTATATCCCATGGATGAAAAGTTTGTTAAGATGTGGAGCATGCCAGCCGTAGATGCAGCAGCCTCTTCCTTTAAATAAGAACTTGACTTGTCTGGTAGATAACGCACAGGGCTTGAAAGACCCTGTTGACAAGAAATTGGAGTCATTATTAAAGGCTTCCTTTTCTTGGGCCAGTCCAGCTGTTCACAGCTGTTGCAGCAATTGGTATCTGTCATTCCATAAAGTATCAGATCAGACAGCCTGACAGGCCTAACCAAGAAGATGTTCTGCCTGAAAATAAGGCAGATATTCCTCGAGCGCTGTGTTTTGCTGTTGATGCCTTAAAGGATTCAATACAGCAGATTTCTCGTTTGGCTCTCTTGTCTATACATATGCACAGACTTTTGTGGCTTAAGAACTGGTCAGCCGTGCTTTCTTGCAAAAAGATATTGGCAGGTTTCCCCTTTTATGGGGAACGTTTATTTGGTGATCACTTGGACAAATATATCCAAAAGATTTCCGGAGGGAAGAGTTCTCTACTTCCTGTGAAGGAAAGCACCAGGAGTCCCTTGTTTAAAACCTCAGGGACTGCTTCCTCAATTGTCTCAGCGCCAAGGCAGTTCAGCCGCCAACAGGGCGCTAGAGCCAGGGGCAAGCCGCAAGGCCAGGGCCAGAAAAAGCCCTGTCCAAAATTCTTTTAAACCTAGCGCCAAGCCCTCCTTTTGAGGGGACGCCCCCACTCCATTGGGTGGGGGGAAGGCTGCTGCACTTTGCGGAAATTTGGAGAACAATAGTTCAGGACAAGTGGTTCACCTCAACTATATCCCGCGGTTACAAGCTGAAGTTGCGGGGGGGTTCCCCCTCAGAGGTTTTTAAGATCCAGCGTTCCCTCGGTCCTCCAAAAACAGACATTGCTTCAGGCACTACATCATCTAGTGCATCAAGGAGTGATTGCAGAGGTTTCTGTACCCGAAAGGGGCACAGGGTTTTACTCGAACCTATTTACGGTTCAAAGAACAAAGGGGGATACAAGGCCCATTTTGGACCTAAGATCCCTGAACCAGTATCTACTGATCCAGTCCCTTTGGATGGAGTCTGTCCGCTCAGTAGTAGCCTCACTCCAGATGGGAGACTTTCTAGCCTCCATCGACATAAAGGACGCGTATTTACACGTACCTATCTTTCAGCCTCATTAGAGGTTCCTGCGATTTGCAGTAGAGGAACATCATTTTCAGTTTGTGGCTCTACCCTTCGGGCTTGCTACAGCTCCCTGGGTGTTCACAAAGGTCCTAGGACCAGTACTGGGTCTTTTAAGGGCCCAAGAATCCTAGTGCTCGGGTATCTGAATGTCCTGCTCAGAGATCACACACTACAGGCTCTAGAACAGAGCATAACATGCACAGTGCGGTATTTGGAAAGCTTAGGCTGGATCATAAACACCGAAAAGAACCTTGAGACCAGCTCAAAGTCTAAAGTATTTAGGTCTGATCCTAGATACGGTCCAAGCAAGAGTATTCTTGCCACCCACAAGGATCTGTGCCCTGAAGAATCAGGTGCGTCAGATAAGGGGCACCAGACAACCCTCCATTCTGTATGAGTCTTCTTGGGAGGATGGTATCCTCCTTCGAGGCAGTGCCCTATGCCCAGCTCCATTCCAGGTCTCTACAACAAGAAATCTTGTTGGCTTGGAACAGGAGAGGACAAGCCCTGGATTATCCAATGTTCTTAGCTCCTTGGGCATGCTTAAGCCTAAACTGGTGGCTGCAGGATCAGAACATGCCAAAGGGAAGATCCTTCCTCCCAGTAACTTGGAGAGTACTGACTACAGATGCCAGTCTCTCCGGCTGGGATGCGACCCTAGAGGGGCTCACAGCTCAAGGGAAATGGTCAAGGACAGAACAGATTCTGCCCATCAACGTCCTGGAATTACGGGCAGTACGACTGGCCCTGCGGCATTGGACGGTGGAGCTTCAGGACTGCCCTATCAGGGTTCAGTCCAACAATGCCACTGCAGTGGCCTATATAAACCACCAGTACCAGAAGTCCTTTAGCTCTGAAGGAGGTGAGCCACATACTAGCCAGGGCAGAGGGACATGTGCCGAGTCCATATCCTGGGAGTAGAGAACTGGAAGGCAGATTATCTCAGCCGCCAGCAAATCTGCCCGGGGGAATGATCCCTACACCCAGGAGTGTTCCAGGAAACTTGCCAATGTTGGGGGTGGTCAGAGGTCGACCTACTGGCATCCAGGTTCAACAAGCTACAGCAGTTTGTGTCCCAAACAAGAGATCCTCTGGCAATTGGAGCAGATGCTCTGGTAGTTCCATGGAGCCAGTACTCCCTGTTTTATGCTTTCCCTCTGATCCCTCTCCTTCCACATTTGTTGCGTAGGATTCGGAGAGAGGGAGTTCCAGTCATTCTGGTGGCACCAGCCTGGCCCAGAAGGCCCTGGTTCCCGGAGATTGTAAGACTAACAATAGACAGCTTCCACGGTGCCCCAATCTACTGTCTCAAGGTCCTATATTCCACCTCAATTTACAGTCTCTAAATTTGAAATTTGACGGCATGGCTATTGAAGCCAGGGTGTTAAAGCACCGTGACATCTTGGTACCAGTGGTGTCTACCCTAGTGAATGCTAGAAAAGCTGTCACTAGGAAGATCTATCACAAGGTCTGGAAGACTTATATTGCTTGGTGTGAAGCCAAAAAAATGGCATGCTCAGAAATATGTGATTGGGAGAATACTCTCTTTTCTACAGTCAGCTGTGGAAATCAAATTGGCTTAGAGTACAATCAGAGGTCAAGTTTAGGCCCTATCAGTATTCTTCCAAAGGCCTTTAGCTTCCCATTCACTGATCAAAACCTTTATGCAGGGGGCAACTCGCTTGCTTCCCCCATTAGGTCACCTATATGTCCTTGGGACTTGAATTTGGTGCTGTCTGTGTTACAGAAACAACCATTTAAACCTATCAAGGAAATTCCATTAGACTTGCTGTCACGCAAGCTAGCCTTCCTGATGGCTATCACCTCGGCTAGAAGGGTGTCTGAGTTGGCGGCCCTTTCATGCAGGGAACTGTACTTGATCCTCCACTACGACAGGGTCGTGTTACGATCTGTTCCATCCTTTTTGCCAAAAGTGGTGTCAGCCTTTCATTCAAATCAGGACATTATTTTGCCTTCTTTCTTCTCTCAGCCTTGTTCGGTGGAAGAGAGATGACTGCATTCTTTGGACATTGTCCAGGCAGTCAAGGCTTATTTGTCTAGATCTGCGGAGATCCGAGGATCAGACTCCTTTTTTGTTTTACCAAAGGGACCCAAGAAGGGGCAGGCAGCTTCCAAAGCTTCCACTGCCAACTGGGTCTGTCAATTGGTCAGTCAGGCCTATGGTCTGAAACGTAAAGCTCCTCCCTTTAGGGTGAGAGCTCATTCTACCAGGGGTGTAGGAACCTCCTGGGCTTTTCTCCATCAGGAATCTGTGGCTCAGATTTGTAAGGATGCCACCTGGTCTTCAGTGCATACGTTCACAAAATTTTATCCAGTGGATGTTCGAGCAGGATTCAGCTTACGGCCGCAGTGTACTGTGGGCTGCCATACAATTTCTGATGGCTATTGTATGGCAAGGTGTTTCCCTTCCCTCAGGGTTATTGCTCTGGGACATCCCAGCAGGTAATGAATATTAGCCTAACTCTGTGTCCCATGATGTATGAAAAAGAAAATAGGATTTTTTGTCATACTTACCTGTAAAATCCTTTTTCTTTGAGTACATCATGGGACACAGAGGTTCCCTCTCCCCTTTTTTTGACGATTCAGTGCTTGCTACAAATCTGAAGTACTTCCTGTATTGGAGGGGTTATATAGGGATTAGGGATGAGCCGAACACCCCCCTGGTCGGTTCTCACCAGAATATGTGAACAGGAAAAAAGTTCGTTCGAACACGCGAACACCGTTAAAGTCTATGGGACACGAACATGAATAATCAAAAGTGATAATTTTAAAGACTTATATGCAAGTTATTGTCATAAAAAGTGTTTGGGGACCTGGGTCCTGCCCCAGGGGACATGGATCAATGCAAAAAAAAGTTTTAAAAACGGCCGTTTTTTCAGGAGCAGTGATTTTAATAATGCTTAAAGTCAAACAATAAAAGTGTAATATCCCTTTAAATTTCATAGCTGGGGGGTGTCTATAGTATGCCTGTAAAGGGGCGCATGTTTCCTGTGTTAAGAACAGTATGACAGCAAAATGACATTTCGAAGGAAAAAAGCCATTTAAAACTACTCACGGCTATTGCATTGCCGGTCCGACAATACACATAGAAGTTTATTGATAAAAACGGCATGGGAATTCCCCACAGGGGAACCCTGAACCAAAATTTAAAAAAAAAATGACGCGTTGGTCCCCCTAAATTCCATACCAGGCCCTTCAGGTCTGGTATGGATATTAAGGGGAACCCCAGCCAAAATTAAAAAAAAAAATGACCTGGGGGTCCCCCTAAATTCCATACCAGACCCTTCAGGTCTGGTACGGATTTTAAGGGGAACCCTGCGCCAAAAAAAACCTAAAAAAACGGCGTGGGGTCCCCCCAAAAATCCATACCAGACCCTTATCCGAGCATGCAACCTGGCAGGCCGCAGGAAAAGAGGGGGGACAAGAGAGCGCCCCCCCTCCTGAACCGTACCAGGCCACATGCCCTCAACATTGGGAGGGTGCTTTGGGGTTCTTAAATAACGGGGGGCGGGGCCACACTGACGTACTGTGACTTGACGGGACTTCCCTGTGACGTCACGGGGAATGCCACAGGGAAGTCCCGTCATGTCCCGTGCGTCAGAGGGGGGCGGGGTCACCGGGTGGCCCCACCCCCCGTTATTTATAAGAACCGTCAGACGAGGAGACGCCATCACAGAGCGGGAGCCTCCCTCCATGCCAGCATGGATGCGGAGCGGCCCGGAGAAGAAGATGAAGAAGAGAAGAAGAAAAGAAGAAGATGAAGACGAGAAGAAGATGAAGAGAAGAGCGGGAGCCTCCCCCCATGCCATGGGTGCGGAGCGGCCCGAGGAGAAGAAGATAGAAGACGCCGCGGAGGAGATGCTGGATGAGAACGCCGGAGGAAGAACCAGAAGAGCCAGAAGAACCAGAAGAAGAAGAAGAAGATGAAGGAAGATAGAAGAAAGAAGAAGCATTTAAATAAAGGAATTGTCAAAAACTGTCTCTTGTCATTTTAACATCTTTGACAGTTTTTTAGTGAAATGGTAGGGGTACTTTTGTACCCCCTTACCATTTCACACAGGGGGGGCTGGGATTTGGGGGTCCCCTTGTTAAAGGGGGCTTCCAGATTCCAATAAGCCCACTGCCCGCAGACCCCCACAACCACCGGCCAGGGTTGTGGGGATGAGGCCCTTGTCCTCATCAACATGGGGACAAGGTGTTTTGGGGGGCTACCCCAAAGCACCCTCCCAATGTTGAGGGCATGTGGCCTGGTACGGTTCAGGAGGGGGGGCGCTCTCTCGTCCCCCCTCTTTTCCTGCGGCCTGCCAGGTTGCATACTCAGATAAGGGTCTGGTATGGATTTTTGGGGGGACCCCACGCCGTTTTTTTTTTGGCGCAAGTTCCCCTTAAAATCCATACCAAACCCTTCAGGTCTGGTATGGAATTTAGGGGGACCCCCACGTCATTTTTTTTTTAAATTTTGGCAGGGGTTCCCCTTAATATCCATACCAGACCTGAAGGGCCTGGTATGGAATTTAGGGGGACCCCCACGTCTTTTTTTTTTTTTTTTTTTTAATTTTGGTTCGGGGTTCCCCTGTGGGGAATTCCCATGCCGTTTTTATCAATGAACTTCTATGTGTATTGTCGGACCGGCAATGCAATAGCCGCGAGAAGTTTTAAATGGCTTTTTTCCTTCAAAATGTCATTTTGCTGTCAGACTGTTCTAAACACGGGAAACATGCGCCCCTTTACAGGCATACTATAGACACTCCCCAGCTACGAAATTTAAAGGGATATTACACTTTTATTGTTTGACTTTAAGCATTATTAAAATCACTGCTCCTGAAAAAACGTCCGTTTTTAAAACTTTTTTTTGCATTGATCCATGTCCCCTGGGGCAGGACCCAGGTCCCCAAACACTTTTATGACAATAACTTGCATATAAGCCTTTAAAATTAGCACTTTTGATTTCTCCCATAGACTTTTAAAGGGTGTTCCGCGGCATTCGAATTTGCCGCGAACACCCCAAATTGTTCGCTGTTCGGCGAACTTGCGAACAGCCGATGTTCGAGTCGAACATGAGTTCGACTCGAACTCGAAGCTCATCCCTAATAGGGATCACTTCCTGTCTAAGGACCTTTGGTCTCCCATTGTCCATTCACCTGAAGATGAAGTATAACCAGCAGGTAATGAATATTAGCCTAACTCTGTGTCCCATGATGTACTCAAAGAAAAGGATTTTACAGGTAAGTATGACGAAAAAATCCTATTTTTTTCTGTCACCTGCATCATATCCATAAAGTAAAAAAGTTGCCCTTTTATTTTCTTGACAAAAATACCCTTAAATAAGAAAGCACTTGGGCAATGCATCAATGTCTACATTCTCAGAATAGAAGTGTATAAATGGCTTGACTCCCTCACTGGCATTTATAAGTGGTTCTCGGGGGTCGGAAACCCCTTGATTCCAGTCTACCTGTCGACTGCAGGCAGGTGACAGGTAGACTGCGAACCTTCTAGGTGGCGGTCCTTCTCTCTGCTCTCAACCTCAAGCCTCCTCCATGGCTCCGCCGTGCCTTCTATGTCCCGATCTTTCTCTCTCCCCCTCAGACCCAGAGTCCTCTGCTGCTGTCATCAGTTAACAGCGGTGACCGGGAGGCAGCACAGCACAGGATGGAGGGTGGGAGGAGGAGCTGACCAAATTTACTTTTTAGGTTAAACAGGTGATTGGTTGCTAGGACACAGGGTGGTCCTAAGCAACCAATCACCAGCTTGCTAATATGAAAAGTCACTCTGCCAGCTGTCGCCATCTGTCCAGAACTGTACTGCCTCCCAGTTTCCGCTGTGGAAACAGGTAGGACACTGCTATGGGAGGGAAGGTGGGCCAGAGGTTACTGCTATAGGGGAAAGGGGTGGGGGGCAAAAGACATCACTGTGTGTGTATGGGGGGATGGATAGCGGTGTCCTCTACCACTCTTCACATCACCCCCCCCCCCACCCCCTGAATCCTGCATTCTGAGTGTGAAGCACTCTTTAACCATGCATACTGAGCCTAACATACTCCTTAACCCTGTATTCTGAGTCTAATGCACTCCTTAACCCTGAATTCTGAGCGCAATACACTCCTGAACCCTGTATTCTGAGAGCAACACACTCCTGATCCATGCATTCTGAACGCAACTCACTCCTGATCCCTGCATTCTGAATGCAACACACTCCTGATCCCTGCATTCTGAACGCAACGCACTCTCGATCCCTGCATTCAGAACGCAACGCACTCCCGATCCCTGCATTCTGAACATAACGCACTCCTGATCCCTGTATTCTGAGAGCAATGCACTCAGAGAGGAGGGGGAGAGGAGCGAGGCTTCTTTTGCCCGCATTGCTGGACCATGGGACAGGTGAGTGTCCGATTATTAAAAGTCAGCAGCTACACTTTTTGTAGCTGAGATAAAAAGAAAAAAAGCAGCGCCAACCTAAGTGCAGTATTTAAAACATACACATTATAATGACAGTAGAAATGCACTCACTCTGAGTAAGACAAATATAGGCACATCAATAAAAGCGGTCCGGGTGGGTCATGTGGTGGGCAGCAGGGCTCCACAGGGGGCGATCCTTATGTGCTGGGGTGTTCTCGTCTGTTCCCGTCTAGCGGCGCTGGTGGATTCCAGTGTCGCAGGCTGGGGTAGGAGAGGCACAGCGTGGATCGTCCGTAGATGAGTCCCGGGTCGCGGAAAGATGATGCTATGGGCGTGTACATGTTTGGAGCATGCGTGCTCCTTCATCAGGCATAGCGTTCTTCATTTTGGAAAAGATTTAAAAAGGGCGGGCGGGCCAATCAGGTCATAGCCCTGCCTATCTCAGATTCAAGATCACTAGTTCTTTTCAGAACCATCCAGGAAAGGAAAACGTTTGAACTAAGAACGATACTTCTTTTTGACACGAAAAATAACGGCCTGAATTTAGATATTGGTTTCCTTACACATTATGCTAAAGTTTTACGACCCCTCTGTGATTAGTATCCCCCCCTGCATTCTATAGCTCTCTCCTCTGTCTTATCTCACTGCTATCTTTATTACCATTGATTTGTATGTGTTTGGTTTTCCCTTTTTTTTTTTTTTTTTTCTTTAACATGCTGCTTAAAAAATTGTGAATCAGTACTGCTTGGACCTTGAAGAAGGGGACATACCCCGAAAGCTTGTCCTGAAAAATTGTATGTTAGTGCAAATAAAAAAAGGATCACGGACAGTACTCAATTTTCTCTGTCACAATTGCACTAATAACGGCTACAATCAAATCTGGTCATACTGATAAATTCTGCTTGTAAGTACTTATAACTGGGTTTCCCTAAGCTTTTCCTACTTTATTGCAGGTCTGATTGCTGTTTAGTATTTTGTATTGGCTATTACTGCCACCTAGTGGTTATTTAAGTGAACAGTCAGTTTTGTAGTTCAGGAATTATCGTATGTACATTATTGGCTAATGTCTTCACAAACAGGATTCAGTTTCTGCTACAGATTAAAAGCAAAAAGGCATTTCTAATAGCCAGAAGAGTAAACCATCATAGTGATGGGCCAAACTTTAACACTACCCAGAAGGTTTGATGGTTTCCCCTTCAGAATGGCCTGAATAAAAGGCATGTAGAGGGGAAAGTAAAAGCTTTGTGTATGATTAAATATTTTTGCGTTTTGTTAATTTATACCAACCTAGAAGCTTATTTATTTATTTTTTAAAGCCATCCTGTAGCCACTGGAAACATTCAAAACAAAAGCACACTGTATAAGAAGCTGGCTTATACTTACCTTTCCAAGTCTTGAATCTTGAAGATCTCTGGGTGCTTATGTTATCTGACACTGCTGCTGGATATAATAGATAGCATGTCCCCAATGGGTCCTTCCAATGGCCCCTACATTCTTAAGCTAGGTTCACACTATTGCAGTTTTGCTTGCCCCGTTTGCTCAGGTACAGTAGCCCATTCATTTGAAAGGGCTGCTCTGCCTGCATTTCACGCAGGAAAAAGGTTCCTGCAGCATTTTGAAAATGCAGCGGCTGGTTCTTGCATCCACAAACATGCTGTATTGGGGTGCCATTCTTCACCAACCAAACCCTACAGGGAAAAAATCAGTCAGCGGTGGATCATAGCACCATGGAACTGATGGTTGATGAAAGATAACCCATGGGTCGCCACCATAGGCCCTCAAACAGTCAACTTCACAGTAAATCCAGTGCGGGGTCAACCGCAGAGGAGATACTATATCACAGGGATACAATGTCACAGGTATACAATGTATCTCCTGTGAGGTTGACCCTGCACTGGTTCAGGGCTGATGGTTGGCAAGCCTTGGGTTATCTTTCATCATCCATCAGTTCCATCATGGCAAACATGGTCCAGTATTGGTATGATGAAAAAATGCCCCTGAGTCGTAGTGTCAATGGAGGAGAAAGATGCCCCTCTGTGAGTAGTATCACTGAATCGAAAAAATTCCCCTACATAAGTGGTGCAACTGGAAGGGAAAATGCCCCTATGTCGGTGGTGTCACTGGATAGGAGGACTAATTTGGCAACTGTGTCAGTGGGATAAAGGAAAGGAGCTGGGAGATTGGGGGGGGGGGGGGCTCTGTGGGTGCATTTAACTAAACAAGCCAATTCCTAGACAGTCTGCCTCCATTAGCCATGTATGCCCATCCAAATCAAAGTCTAAACAGCTTCCCTGCAGCATCAACCCCATGCTTTTTGCCACTAAGAAAGAGTGCTTATCTGGCTGGCTGACTCTTGGTCTGACCTGGAGGGACAGCAGTCTTCTCTTCTGGCCAAGTTCAAATGCTGTTTTAAAGGAAAGGGGGCTGGCTTGTGAATGCACTGGGCTGGAGATGAGATGAAGTGAGGTGCCCCTACTGAACAGAAGGTGTGTTTCCAGAGGGGTGCCAACCTCTCCTCCTCCCACAGTATTCTGCTATTGAAGGGAAGAAAGAGCAGAATCTTTCCTCCAGCAGCTGTCAAGGCCCCTGTTCTAGGTCTTGGTTCGACCTGGAAGGATAGCCAGCTTCTCTGATGGGTAACACTACCTGTCCTCCTACTACTGCAACATTACAGTGCTACTGTACTAACCAAATTTGGTGCAGAACTAATATTTTGGTCCGTTTATGCATTAGGCAGCCCACTTACATTAACGCTTACCTTTAAGGCCACATGCACATGGACATGTAGCATCACCTTTGTGCTGAAGTGTAAAATCTGCGACACTTTCCTGTGCCTGGATGAGCCAAACATGCCTTCAGAATGGGCCACTTTTGTGTTTGTGCAGGTAAACACTGATGCAGAAGCCATCGTCACATATCCAAGCACAGCCGTTTACAGCCATTCACTTATATTGGCGCTATTTCCAGATTGCTTGTGCGCCCCTACCACCATATTGGCAATACATCATACCTCAGCAAGTAAGCCCTGGTTATGGGGGATGACACTCCACCCCCAACCTTGTATTTCTTTATATTTGTTATCTTTCCCTTACCTTCACATTAATTTCTCTAGATATTACACACGCTTGCTCCTGGTGAGTGGCACAAAGCCACGAAACGCGTAGAGCTCCCGGATGCCATGTCTTTACCAATTCTATCAAGATCCTTCAAGTTATTATGCAATTTTATTCCATCAGGCTCAGTGAGGCCATAGGTCCCGCAAGTTATATAATTTCAATTATTGTATTTACCTCTTTGTTTTGGGATGAATTAAGGAACTAAATGTATTCATACCATGAGAGATCATCATCAATTTTAGCATGTTGTTCAGTGTATATAATTGTTATCACTACATGTTTACATGGACTGCATCAAATGGTCCAATCAGTATATGTATGTCATTTTGTACCATTATCACCAGGAATATGTTTGCTTACTACCTAGCCTTTTAATAAAATTTCTTTTTTTTCATCCAAGTACTTTCTTTCTGCCCGGTGCTTCATTTAAAGTCCTACCCTCTTTGCCAATATACTCTCTTCTCTAGTTACATTTGGGATGGATATTCATGACCTTACCAGATCATGATATCATTTAAAGTCCCTACGAATGGAAACACATGACCCTGCTATGCCATGGATTCCTGAAAGCCCCTATCCCCTTAAAACCTTTCTCACTTTATTGAATATATTGGCAGCTATAAGTGGCACGGACGCCTCCCTGGATGTAGGAATGTGTCAGGAATTTCAAGTTTCAGCACACAGGAGCTGCTAAACATCAGTGTGCATGAAGCCTAGATATCACTGAAGACTTCTTCTATTAGTAAATCTACAAACTGAGCTTTTTTGTTATCACAAGTATGCAGTGGAAACAGCAAAATTTAGTTGTCCTTCTAATTCCTTGTGCAGCACATTTTATAAAATACTTTTGCTACTCATTTACTACATAGGCCAGTGGCGGAACTTTCAGGTTCACAGCAGTCGCACTTTGACTGGGCCTTGGTGTTGTGACGCTGTTGGGGGGGGCCCAAGACCCGGCATCTCCCCTTGCCTTGCACCTCTGGCTGTCAGTTTAGTATGTAGTTTGGGGAGTCGGAGGCAGCGATCAGCAGCTCTATGGTGCCCGTGGGCGGCGGGATCTCCCTGGGGCTAGTAGTTCTCTTCCCGACTGTATACAGTGGAGGGGAGGGGCCTCTGACCTGGGTATGTATCCGGGTCACTCAGTTTAAACCTGAGAGAGTTGGCTCTCTTTCTAAACTCTTGCCAATACATGCTCGGGTCAGAGGCCCCTCCCCTCTCCACTGTATACATTTAGGAAGAGAACTACTAGCCCCAGGAAGATCCCCTCCCCCTCCCGCAGGCACCATAGAGCTGCTGATTGCCCCCTCCCAACTCCTCCAGGTGGGGGGTCCAGAGATGTAACAGAAGAAATAGGGAGTCCGCGCTAATGGGTGTAATTAGAAGCCTAGGTGGGAAGTATATTCCTAAATTGATAGACTGCTGCCCTCACATACGCTGACTCCACAGGGGGTAGAATGAGCGGAAAAAGTGAAAAAAGAAAAGTGTGTGAGTGTGGTGCTGTCCCAGAGTTGTAAAAGAAATGTCTGCATATATACAATTTTATCCAAAGTGTCACGTGTGTATTCCCTTAAGTGAAATATGTATGGCAGTTATTACCACTCCTATGGGTTAACTAACCCATAGGTCCTAACCTGAGAATTTTTTTGCATGTCACGTGTGATGTATTTATTGCAACTTTGTGTTTTCTAGTGTTTAGACACAGACCACTTCATGCTTTTAGCAGTGGTTAATACCGTTTTTTCCTTTTGAGGGAATATAGCACTAGACACCTTGGATGCGATTTATTGCACTCATTATGCTTCTTATGTTTAAATCACCAGTCACTTTAACCCATAGGAGTGGTAATAACTGCCATACATATTTCACTTAAGGGAATACACACGTGACACTTTGGTCCAGAGATGTGCTGGAGGTTGGAGGTGCACAGCGGAGACCAGCCAGGAGGGCTCTCTGGGGACCCTGATGTAAGGGGGGGATCTCTGGGGACATTGATGTAAGGGGAGGCTCTCTGGGGACCCTGATGTAAGGAGGAGCTCTCTGGGGACCCTGATGTAAGAGGGTGGCTCTCTGGGGACCCTGATGTAAGGAGGGGCACTCTGGGGACCCTGATATAAGAGGGTGGCTCTCTGGGGACCCTGATGTAAGGGGAGGCTCTCTGGGGACCCTGATGTAATTAGGGGGGGCTCTGGGGACCCTGATGTAAGTGGGGGATCCGCACTCAGATATGTAACGATATTATATTATATACAGTAGCTCACAAAAGTGAGTACACCCCTCACATTTTTGTAAATATTTTATTATACCTTCTCATGTGACAACACTGAAGAAATGACATGTTGCTACAATTTAAAGTAGTGAGTGTACAGCTTGTATAACAGTGTAAATTTGCTGTCACCGCAAAATAACTCAACACACAGCCATTAATGGCTAAACCGCTAGCAACAAAAGTGAGTACACCCATAAGTGAAAATGTCCAAATTGGGCCCAATTAGCCATTTTCTCGTGTGACTCGTTAGTGTTACAATGTTTTAGGTGTGAATGGGGAGCATGTGTGTTAAATTAGGTGTTATCACTCTCTTTTTTGGGGGGGTACCTAGTTTTGACCCGCAGTCTTCTGGGACATGTCACAGGTCCCAGAATGCTGTAGGACCGTTGCAGCATGGCTCACACATGTGCAGTGGGCAGTCGGCTGTGAAGCTGAAAGCAGCATAGCTGGCTGCCCACAATTAGCATGCCTGCGGCGGCAACCTGAAAGCTAGTCAAGGACTGGCCTGGGTGAGGACAATGCTGTATACCTAGACAGGTAAGTATCCAGTATTCTTTTCCTTGTCAAAAGAAGTTTATTGAGTATACAATGTTATAAAGATACATAAAGTAAGTTTACAAGGATCTATAAAGTAAGCTCATTGTTTTACAGTAGGGTTTATATAGGTAAATATCATGAAATTTCAAATATTAAACATTAGGTTCACGTAAACCTAAATTAAAGATATATATCATTTCCTTAGTTACTTTTGTAGGTATTTAAATGATTTATACCTACTATACATATTGTTTACAAGTAGAGTGTATATAGGTCAAATAAATTCTGATAATAAGCTTTAATCGTAAGGTGGAGAAAAGGAAAGAGAAAGAAGAAAAAGGGTTGAAAGGTAGAGGTATGGTCCACAAGGTTGTCCCGCTCGTCAGTTTATTATTCTTTTTAGTTCTCTTTGAAGCCTTAGAATGGGTGTCTCTGTAAGTCATTTAATCTGTTACCATGGCAACAGGACAGAGTCATTGAAGTTTGACAGGAACTGTTGTTTTATCCAAGGATGCCAAAGTTTTTCAAATTTTGGAATTTGATTTTGATCGATGGCTACCATCTTAGCATGGGACATTGTATTATTCATTCTGTGAATTGTTTCTGCTAGTACCAATGTAGGAGATTTCCATGCCTTGGCCACTGTTTGTTTTGCAGCCGTTATTAGTTGGATCATAAGTTTGAATTGAGAGAGTGTTAACCATTCCGGTTTTAGATTAAGTAAAGTTAAATATGGATCTGGTTGTATTATTTTTTTAAATATTTTAGATGCAATCACGAAGACTTCCTTCCAGAAGGTTTGGATTACTGGGCACGTCCACCATATGTGTAAATATGTGCCTATTTCTGGGCATCCTCGAAAACAAAGAGTTGAGGTATTAGGTGAATATTTTGCCACTCTAGCGGGTACAAGGTACCAGCGAGTTAGGACTTTATAATTTGTCTCCAGTGCTAAGATGTTGGGTGAAGATGACTTAGATGTGAGCCATATGTTAGACCAGTCCGTGTCTTCTAAAGTTCGTCCCAGGTCCTCCTCCCACCTCTGAACGTAAGAGGGTCTATTAAGATTTGCTACTCCATATAATTGATTATAAAGTGATGAAATTGTACCTTTAGCAAATGGATCTTTTGTACAGATTGATTCAAAAATGGATGATTGGGATAATGGTGTATCCCCCTTTAGGAATGGTGTATAGAAATTTTTGATTTGGAGATATCTAAATATCTCAGAGTTTGGTAGATCATATTTTTCTCTAAGCGATGGGAATGAAAGGAATGATTTAGATGCTATGAAGTCATTTAGTGTCTGAATGCCTGATGTTGTCCAAGCTTTAAAAGAATTTGGGTAGATCCATGCCGGATAAAAGGCCGGATTTCTGATAAAAGAAAGGAGAGGATTGTGTGGAGATTGTAACTGATATTTGGTTTTTAGTTTATCCCAGAGAGATAAGAAGTGTTTAGTTATGGGATTATGAATTTTAAAGCGGTCTTTAGGATCAAGCCATAATAAATTTGATATTAATAGAGGGTCATTTTCTGAAGCCTCTATAAATACCCATAATGGGATTTCCTGTTTTGCATGGTATTTGGACAGACTGGCCAAATGTGCTGCTCTGTAGTAGTTAGTAAAATTAGGGTATCCCAGGCCTCCTTTATTTTTGGGAAGATGTAGTGTGTGTATAGGTATACGTGGTTTAGAAGAGCCCCATATAAACGAAGTTGCTCTTTTTTGTACTATTCTCAAAAAATAGGAAGGAATTGGAATAGGGAGGACTCTGAATAGATAAAGCAATTTGGGTAGAATAGTCATTTTGATTGCATTAATCTTCCCCATCCAGGATAAAGGAAGTTGCGACCATTGTTTTATTAGATTTGTGATCTGTCTTAATACAGGAGGATAATTGGTTGAGAATAAGTCAGAATGAGATGCTGTTAAATAAATTCCAAGATATGGGATTGATTTTTCTGCCCATGTGAATGGGAGTGCAGCCCTAGCCGGGATCAATTCCATGTTTGTGAGTGAAATATTAAGCACTAGGCATTTCTTAGGATTAATCATAAGGCCGGATAGGGCTGCAAATCCATCAAGAGCTGGTATTAAGTTAGGACCAGAGACCTGTGGTGATGATAGAAAAAGTAATATATCGTCTGCAAATATACATAATTTGTGTGTAATACCTCCTACTTCAATGCCAGTTATAGTTTGGTTTGTTCTGATGTATTGGGCCATGGGTTCGAGTATAAGGGCAAATAATAAGGGAGATAATGGGCAACCCTGTCGGGTACCTCTTTCGATATTAAAGGCTTCAGATTTGTATCCAGCATATTTTATATAGGCTTTGGGTTTATTATATAATGCTTTGATCCATGTTAAAAAGAGGGGTCCAAAACCCCATTTTTGTAATGAATATTGCATATATTGCCAGGCTACTGTGTCAAATGCCCTCTTAATATCGAGAGATAGAAAACATAAAGGGATTTTCCGTTTTTTAGCAATATGTGCCAATAGCACTGCCCTGCGTATATTATCGCCTGCCTGTCTATTTGGCATGAAGCCTACTTGATCTCTATGTATTAATTTTCCTATAATGCTATTGAGGCGTTTTGCTATTATTTTTGCTAATAATTTAATATCGAGGTTTAACAGAGAGATAGGCCGATAATTCACACAGGAAGTATCATCAGAAAGGGGTTTTGGGATCATACAAACAATTGCCATTAGTGTTTCTTGCCGAAAAGAATGTCCATCTAGAAGTTTGTTAAAAGTTTCAGTGAGAATGGGAGAGAGTATTTCTGAGAATGTTTTATAGTATAAAGCCGAGTAGCCGTCTGGGCCTGGTCTTTTGTTAAGTTTTAGGTCTTTTATGGCGTTAGCAACTTCATCTATAGTTATAGGCTCATCCAAACTGCTTTTTTGATTCTGAGATAACTCAGGTAAGGTTATTTTTGAGAAGAAGGATTCAGCCTCTGTAGGATTAAATTCATTGTTTGTCTTGTATAAAATTGCGAGATGTGAGTGAAATTTATGGACTATTTTAACTGGATTACAAGTGTAAACATTTTTTGATAATTTCAAACGAATTGGTTTGAAAGATTTGTTAGTTGAATTTAATGCCCGAGCCAAATATGTACCTGGTTTGTTTGTATTCATGTAGAAATTGTGTTTGGAGCGTTTGAGGGATTTATCAACTGACTCAGTGAGAAATAGATCGTATTCCAATCTAGATTTTTCCAGATGAGATTTTGTACTCTGAGATGGATTATCTTGAAATGATATGTAGGCTGCATTAAAATTGAGTTCTAGTTTTTTTGCTAGATTTTTGCGTTCCCGTTTAAATAGTGCCATTTGTCTTTGTATTGTACCACGCAAGACAGGCTTATGAGCTTCCCACAGTGTTATTGGGGAGATGTGTGTTGTATTATTAATTGATATGTATTCCTTTAAAGCTTGTTCAATGGCCATCTGATGTAGTGGGTGTTTGAGCATTATGTCCGGTAAGTACCACGTTGGGTCATGTGCTTTTGGTATGGCTGAGGCTATAGTAGTGTATACTGCATTATGGTCAGACCACGGAATCGGAATTATATCTGATGCAATAATTTCTGGTATCATTCCTATTGTTAGAAAAATATGATCTATTCTGGTGAAGGTTTGATGAGGGTGCGAGAAATAAGTGAATTTCTTTTTCATTGGGTTACTTTCTCTCCATGAATCTACCAGATTGTATTTGGAAAGAAGTTGAGAAAAAGGTAATCTAGAGGTTATTTTGGATGGTGGAAAAGGTGATTTATCTAGAAATGGGAGGAGGACCTGGTTCGAATCCCCACACATTATCACTGTTCCTATTTTGTGTGTAATTATCACTTGTAATATATAGAGGAATGGTGTAGGTTGTTTGTTAGGAGCGTAGTAGGAAATCACCGTGATTGCTGTATCCATTATATAACCCATGAGTATCAGGTATCTACCTTCTGGGTCTTTAATTTCTGATGATAAGGTGAATGGTGTGGATCGGTGAAATGCAATTAGAGTTCCCCTTTGCTTGGTACAGGCAGAAGCCGTGTAAATTTGTTGATAAAAAGGAGAAATATATTTTGGAGTAGAATCTTTGGTGAAGTGTGTTTCTTGGAGGCATACTATGTGAGCCTTCTTGTTATGGAAAGTACGGAAGGCTTTGGTCCTTTTTTGAGGGACATTTATTCCCTGAACATTCAGGGAAAGTATATTCAGTGGTGCCATGGCAATAGATCAAATAGTTTTGACTTACTTTTTGTTATGCAGAGCTGACTGCGCAGATCAACCTGTGTGGACTGAAGAGATGAATAGATAGAAAAGAAACCAGTGAATTCTGGAGTAAAGAGTAAACAAAAAACATATGAGATTAGATGATACATTGTATAAATTATTTTTTGCAAGTAATCACAATTTACCCGTGAAAGAGAATAAATATCTCTCTCAGGGGAATAAGTGCCTTCGTCACACTCCCACATAATATGATTGGGAGAATGAGGAGGGCTAATGGGGGTACACGGATCTTCCGCTTACAGGAGAGAAGTGCTATGTCAAAAGACATCAAAATGATGTTTCATTAATTGGAGTGCAGAATATAGTTTTTGTTGAAATTATTTATTCCAGGGTGGTTGTATATGGTTAGTCTTGCCCTAGGCTAAATAATTCAGTTAGAAAGGTACTGTTAATAACTTTGGTATTGATGAAGATAGTTTGAATTATTTTGGGATTTTAACCCTTTTAGAGTAAACAATTACATATTTTATTCATATGCAACTGTTTAGATATGTTAACTCATAAAATTGAGGTTGTATTGCTTCAGATTAGAATAAACAAAAACATAATTCTAGGAACTAGTTAGGTAATAATATATTTGTTTTAAGAAAAGAAAAAAAAAGCTTCCATTACTTCTGGATTATTGAACATATTTGTAGTATCCAGTATTTTTTTTTACTTGCTGACTTTTTTTTCCCCAGAGTGAACAACCGCTTTAAAGAAAACTGTCCCATTAGTGCCACATCTTTAAGGAACAGTCAGCACCTTACATTACAAACCAACAAACCAATGCAATAGCCCCAACTAAGCTGGCAGATGCCTCAATCTTCAGACTGTTTTTATACTCTGGGGCTATTCTTTTAGCAATACTGGTGTGCAGGGGGTCTAACAGATTTTTAGGCTTAAAACCTAACCTCTTCTGACTGAGGGCCTACAAGTGCTCTAGCCAGTTGTTTCCTTGCTATTCATATACATCTTACTTGGGGAGGGATCACCCACTCAGAGGGCTATCGTTTATGCTCTTGGTACTGCAGGACATAGGTAGCCACACTTTAAAGGGTATTTGACTGTACTGTATTGCATAGCTTCCAACTGTCCCTAATTTCAAAGGACTGTCCTTGATTTGAAACAGTCACTCTGTCTCTCTTTTCTCCTCATTTTGGTCTGATCTATATAGTAGTATATAAAATGCACTGTTTATCTTTCAAAAAGTGTTTCCCAGTGCTAAACCTTTCATCCAATTTCTAAATTGCTGCATTTGTTAAATTCAAAAGCCAGTATAAAGGAATATGTCATGATGAATCTGTAGTAATGGTTTATTCTCTGACTCTCTGCTTACCTTTACAGGTCTGTGTCTCAGCCTTAAGAAAGCGTGCCCCCACACCTGGGCATTTAAGTATGAGCTCTCAGCATGGCTCCACCACAGCCTCTCAACAGGAAACACTATTTAACCCCACGCACTACAAGCCAGCTTTGCCGAGCAAAGTTGTGATTAGGCTTCTGTTGTGGCATCCTGCTGTATGTTTATCTCTGACTTCCGTGTACTGACCATGGCGTGTCCTTCTGACCATTCCTGCCTGTCAGTGACCCCGACCTTGGAGTGTCCCTCTGACCATCCCTGTCTGCTAGTTGCCCCCACCTTGGCTTGTTCTCCTGACTATCCTGTGTTTAACCCTGAACTGCTGCTTCTGCTCTGTCCACCAGAGCCAGTCCGTGTCCGTGAGCATGAGCTGAGAGACCCCAGGGGTCACGACCTGGAGTCAGCTGCAGACAAACCCATTCTCACCATCTGAGGCTCTGGTGAAAACATGCTGGTCCTTAGACTCCATGCCCTGGGGAATCCTACGCTCTAGCTTCCTGTTGGTCCATGTCAGTGTTCAGCTGGAGCTGCTTTCCTGAACCACCTGAAACTGTGGGGGCAAAGGTCATTTTCAGGACACCTGCTCTCTTCGCCCAGGAAACGTGGGTCTAATACATCTGGAAGTGACGTAATGGACCCAGGAAAATCACCTTCATCATCCCATCTCCTTCCTTCTGTGCTCCTCCATGTCAATGCTTCCCCTCATGTGGTCGCAGCCTACCTGGATTCCGGAGCCACTGGCAATTTCATGGACTGGGGATCTGCGTCTTCCATGAAAATTCCTCTTTCACCTCTCACCACTCCGTTGGTGGTCTCTGCGATTTATGGCACTGTTCTTCTTGAGGGGGGCCCATCCGCTTCCAGATCCTCCCTGTCAAGATATCTGTAGGGGTACTCCACAAGGAGTGGATATCCTTTCTCGTTCTATCTAAAGCCTCAACCCCCATTGTATTGGGCCTTTCTTGGCTTCAGCTCATTCTCCACACATTGAAAGGACTATTGGGCAGATCTTGGCATGGGGTCCCTCTTGTTTCTCATCCTTCCTACTCAAGGTTACCCCAAAGGAGAGAATTCCTGTGGCCACCACATCAGTATCTCCTGCCTCTGTTCCCATTTTTGTTTGCATAATCTTCCGCCTCCATGGAGTTCCTTCCCATAGTGTTTTTGACAGGGGTGTTCAATTCACTTCTCGCTTTTGGAGAGCCTTTTGCAAATCCCTCAACATTACCTTGGATTTTACCTCTTCTTACCATCTTTAATCCAATGGTCAGACTGAGAGGGTCAGGAGTTAGAGGTCTTTCTCCGTACCTTAGTCTTGGCTCATTAAGATGATTGGTCATCACTACTCTTGTGGGCAGAGTTTCCTCACAATAATCATGGTAACGTTAGTTCTCAGAAGACACCCTTTGTCACAGTTTATGGAAGACATCCTCAGCTCCCTCTTCCTATGACCTGTTCTGACATCCCAACTTTGGCTACCATTCAGTTCCATATGGGTTGACGTTCACAATTCCCTCCAGACAGCTGCTAACAAATTCAAGGGTTTTGCTGACCGTCGCAGGCGTAAGCGGCCTTCTTCACAGCCAGGAGACAAAGTTTGGCTTTCCACCAGAAACATCAGACTTCGGGTTCCCTCTGAAATCTGCCCCAAGATTCATTGGTCCTTACACTATAATTTCGAAGCTGAATCCTGTTTGTTTTAAACTCCAGATCCCTAAAAGCCTCAGGATCTCAAACTCCTTGCATGTATCCCTTCTGAAATCTTTAGTTCTCAATAAGTTCTCTCGTCCTCTCCCTACCTCAGCTCTGGTCTCTGAGGATGAGCAAGAGTATGAGGTTAGTCAAATTTTGGATTCTCACTTCTGTAAAGGTGTTCTTCAATATCTCGTGGATTGGAAAGGTTTTGGTCCTGAAGAGAGGTCTCCTGCATCTGAAATCACCACACCTCGTCTTCATTTGAAGTTCCCCTCTAAGCCTGGTCCCAAGCGGGGGAGGGGGAGGCCTCGTAAGAGGGGGGGTACTGTCATGAATCTGCAGTAATGGTTTATGCTCTGACTATCTGCTTACTTTTCAGGTCTGTGTCTCAGCCTTAAGAGAGCGTGCCCCCACACCTGGACATTTAAGTGTGAGCTCTCAGCATGGAACCACCCCAGCCTCTCAACAGGAAACACTATTTAACCCCACACACTACAAGCCAGCTTTGCTGAGCAAAGTTAAGATTAGGCATCTGTTGTGGCGTCCTGCTGTATGTTTATCGCTGACTTCCGTGTACTGACCGTGGCGTGTCCTTCTGACTATTCCTACCTGCAGTGACTCCAACCTTGGAGTGTCCCTCTGACTATCCCTGTCTGCTAGTTGCCCCGACCTTTACTTGTTCTCCTGACTATCCTGTGTTTAACCCTGAACTGCTGCTTCTGCTCTGTCCACCAGAGCCAGTCTGTGAGCTGGAGCTGAGAGAACCCGGGGGCCGTGACCTGGAGTCAGCTGCAGCCAAACCCATCCTCAGTATCAGAAGCTCTGGTGAAAACCTGCTGGCTCTTAGACTCTCCGCCCTGGGGAATCTTACGCTCTAGTTTCCTGTTGGTCCGTGTCAGTGTTCAGCTGGAGCTGCTTTCCTGAACCACACGAACTTCAGCGGTGCGCTCCTAACCCCAACGTCGTGCATCTGTCACCTGGCCTCAGGTGACATGACAGAATAGTAGTGGTAAAAAAATCACTCATGGGTTTAACAAATCATTTTTTTGTAAAATTCTCCTTTAGGGGGGAGTGTCAGGGTGTGTGGCCTTTGCCTACATACTTTTGCTAATAGGTGTCCCTCGTTCCCATCTCAAAGTTAGAAGGTATGTGTATTGTTAGGGTGTTAACTCACTGTTTATTTATTAAAGCTGGAGAGTGTAAAAACCAGGCTCACTTCTGCATAGAAACCAATCAGCTTCAAGGTTTTATTGCCAAAGCGTAATTGAACAAGCTGAGTTTAGAAGCTGATTGTTTTTTTACAGAACTGAGCCTGATTTTGTAATCTCCAGCTTTAGTAAACAAACCCACTTGGGCCCAAATCTATCGGCAGCTCCTTCGGGGGGGAGGGGGGTGCATATATATATTGTATATATACACAGATCTTTGACCTTGCACCTCCATTTTAGCAACTTGCCGACCGCCAGCACTTCATTTACCCAGGCACCGTGACGTATCTGTACGTTGCGGTGTTCATGCACATGGCACACCTCCCCTGGGGGGCAAAAAGGCGTGCTCTCGGCCGCTGTGTCCACTGAACACAGCAGATTGTGGTGCTTGGTATTAGCCTGCTGTGAGTGGCCCAGATACCAGGTGATCACATAGTAAACAAAAGTCATGAATGGATCTATTCATGACATCATTGTTTACTACTGTGTGCATAGTTGCCAACATTGTAAAAAAAATTATAGGGACACTTTTTTGCCAGTAGGCAGAGTCTTATCATAATTTGGGGGCGTGACATTCATTTGTAGGCATGGCATAGCTGGGAAAGAAAACTGTGGCGTGCAATGGGCGTGGTTTAAGTGAAACATTGGGTGTGGCTTAAATAGGGGCGTGGCTCAAAGGGGTGTGGTTAGAGTCTGAGATGAATGAGGGATGGAGGGAGAAAGAAAGGGAGAAAGAGGTAGGGAGGGAGGGAGAGAGAAAGAAAGAGAAAGAGACAGGGAGGGAGGGAAGGAAAGAAAGAGGGATGGAGGAACAGCAGGCCCAGATCCTACACCACAATAGAAATATGTGTATTCCAGAAAGTTCAACAATCAGCAGGTAAAGATACTCCAAACATCTGGTGTTAGCACTTCAATCATCCCAGTGTTCTATCGGATAGTGCCTGCTATCGAAGTGCCCGAGGCAAACGGCGCATGTACTGTAGGGAGCAGTACAACAGCTGATTTTACGATCAGCTGTTGTGACGGCGAGACGGCGCCTGTGCACAATAGCCGACCGAAGAAATGTTTGCGTCAGATTGTGCCCCACGCTGCCGAGGCGTGTTCATGGCGGTGAGGGGCGGATTTGTACATGATGGGGGCGGATTATTAAATGATGGGCAGTGCTGCTAAACACATATTTTTCTGATAGAAAAACCCGCCCTTCAGTTGGCTAAACAAGCCCCTCAAGCGTCCAGGAAGAATAGCAAAAAAGTATGTGTTTAGCAGCACTGCCCATCATTTACTAATCTTCCCCCATCAGGTACAAATCCGCCCCTCACCAACATGAACACGCCTCGCCAGGGTGGGGCACAATCTGACACAAAAATATCTTTTGTCGGCTATTGTGTGCAGGCGCCGTCACAACAGCTGATCGGAAAATCAGCTGTTGTGCTGCGCATGCACCGTTCGTCCCGGGCACTTGTCGATATCGGGCACTATCCGACAGAACACCGGCACCATGGTTGTTATGGTGTCAGGATGATTGAAGCGCATTATTTCTATTATTACATTGTAATATAAAATTACATTTTTCAACTCACCATATTGCAGAATCAGTGGGAGCCCTGAGTGTGTCACTTGCCACGTCGCTTGCCATCAGGTGCCCCCAGCAGAGTCCGTCCTTACATCAGGTGCCCCCAGCAGAGTCCATCCTTACATCAGGTGCCCCCAGCAGAGTTCATCCTTACATCAGGTGCCCCCTCATAGAGACCCTCATTACATCAGGTGCCCCCAGCAGAGCCCCTCCTTACATCAATATCCCCAGCGGAGCCCAGTCCTTACATCAGTGTCCCCAGCCAGAGCCCAGTCCTTACATCAGTGTCCCCAGCCAGAGCCCAGTCCTTACATCAGTGTCCCCAGCCAGAGCCCAGTCCTTACATCAGTGTCCCCAGCCAGAGCCCAGTCCTTACATCAGTGTCCACACTCTTTGGACACACGGGGCAGAGGGTTGGTGGCGGCTGATCTTTTCCTTGTGTTCAGTGGAGAGGGGTTGGGTCTCTGATACGTGCAGCCAAACGGCTTTAGTGTACAAGAGAATTGTCCACTTGTACACTGAAGAGAGAAGCTGATTGGCTGCCCCTCCCCTCTCTACTGAACACATGAGGAAACAGACTTTGCGGCGGCAGCCATATTTGTGAAGCCCTTTTTTTGCCAAAAACTGTCACGAATTTCCGGGACAAAAACATAATCCCAGGATTTTAATCGGGACGAGGATCCCAAAATCGGGATTGTTCTGGGAAAATCGGGACTGTTGGCAAGTATGTGTGTGATCTGTGGTTGGTCACCAGTGATCACATGGTACCTGGGCCAATCACAGAACCCTGTACCATGTGATAGCTGTGGGCCAATCACAGCATCACAATAGTAAACAATGAGTCATGTATGAATGCCATCCTTAACAGTTTAAACAAATACTGTTACAGTGATCATCACTGTAACAAGCAACCATAGTGTAACCCCCCCCCCCCCAAAGTAGTGCAGTGTCACTATATATATATATTTTTTTTAAAAGCTGGCCATACATGGATACTTTGTTTGTTTTCTTCTTCTTTTTTGATCCTGGAACCTTTTGATCCTTGAACCATGATTGTGTGGATGGGGAAATCCACCCTGCTGTGCTATTGTATTCTGAGAAGTTAATCATTACTTTGACTTGACTTCTCTCTAATGGGAACATCCATAGATGGATCGAAATTCGGCCGGTTCAGCAGAGACAAACAGGGTTGTTTGTAAATTTTCTTTCGATCAGTGCAAGCAGCTAATGGGCTACAGTGCTGACCAGTGTATTCTGCCAGCAGGAGTTCCTCTGTCAGAATACAATAGCACAGTGGGGAGGATTCTCCCATTCACCTCCATCGTGTGGCTGGAGGAATACGTTGGTTTGGATGATCAAAAAAAAAAGCCATGTATGACCTTAAGGGCTCTTTCACACAGGCTGTCCGATTAGGTCCGCCTGTCAGTTTTTCAGGCGGACCTGATCGGACCCTCCAGTCTCTCCTATGGACACATGTCAGCTGACACCCGTCGTTATCCAATTCTGTACTGCCCGCCAAAAACCAGATGGATGGTGATCCTATTTTCCATCCATCTGGCGGACCGGATGGAAACAGACAGTTGGTCCATTTCTACCCGATTCCCTCATAGAGGAGAGCGGGATTGTGTCTTTGTCATGCATGCACAGCAAAGCAGACGCGGACCTGTCATCTGCCTGCTTAGCGGGGATCAGTGGAACGATCCCCCGCTGAGCAAGCGGAATCCCCTACACGGAGGCACTCGTGTGAAAGAGGCCTAAATAGGAGCCCCAGGCTCCTTCAGAAAAAAAAAATAAACAAATACTGTAGCTGCTGACTTTTAATGTTAGGACACTTACATCTCTAGGAATCCAGCGGTGTCCTTACCCGAGACGATTTTTGAACCTGCTATCAGGTACTGCCGTAGGGTTGCCATCACGAAGCGCTTTGCGCTCTTTGAATGGAATGGAATGAACTCAGCTGGAAGTGGGAGTGGGTAACTGTCAAAACTAGGTACTTGCTCCCCCCAAAGGTGCTAAATGTGGCAGCGGGGGGGGGGGGGGGGGCAGACAAGTGGAGCAATCCTCTCCTTAGGCAGACAGTATGTGAGTGGTGGTGATTAATCACTTGCTGACCAGCCACTGTATATATACAGCGGCAGGCTGGCTCTATTGCACAAACCGCTCTACCCGTATGGCGGTCCGTGCACTTGACACTGTGGGTGATCATGGTACACAGATACAGAACAGGGATCTGCCTGTGTAAACAAGGCGGATCCCCGTTCTGCATAGTTGCCAACATTGAAAAAAAAATATGTGGGACACTTTTTTAGCTGTAGGCGGAGCCGTACAATAATTAGAGGCGGGGCATTCGTTTGTAGGCGTGGCTTAGAAAATGTAATAAGTGTGGCGCGCGAAGCATGCGGCGGCGAAAAATGGGCATGGCTTACGTGAAAAGTGGGCGTGGCTTATGTGAAAGTGGGCGTGACTTACGTGAAAGTGGACGTGGCTTAAATGGGCGTGGCTCAAGAGGGTGTGGTTAAAGTCTGAGATGAATGAGGGATGGAGAGGGAAAGGGGGAGAAGGAAAGGGGGAGAGGGAAATGACGGGACAGCAGCCCCAGATCCTACACAGTAGAAATATGTGTATTCTAAAAAGTTTAACAATCAGCAGATAAAGATACTCCAAACGCCTGGTGTTAACGCTTCAATCATCCCGGCACCATGGTTGTTATGGTGTCAGGATGATTGAAGCGCATTATTTCTATTACTACATTGTAATATAAAATGAAATCATTCAACTCACCATAATGCCGAATCAGTGGGATCCCTGAGCGTGTCACTAGCCACGTCGCCTGCCACCAGCAGAGTCTGTCCTTGCATCAGGTGCCCCCGGCAGAGTCTGTCCTTGCATCAGGTGCCACCAGCAGAGTCTGTCCTTGCATCAGGTGCCCCCGCCAGAGTCTGTCCTTGCATCAGGTGCCCCCGCCAGAGTCTGTATAGACCCCCTCAGTGCAGACCCCCTCCATCAGTGCAGACCCCCCCTCAGTGCAGCCCCCCCTCTATTATTGCAGCCCCCCTCTATTAGTGCAGCCCCCCTCAGTGCAGCCCCCCTCTATTAGTGCAGACCCCCCCTCAGTGCAGCCCCCCTCTATTAGTGCAGACCCCCCTCAGTGCAGCCCCCCTCTATTAGTGCAGCCCCCCCTCAGTTAGTGCAGCCCCCCCTCAGTTCGTGCAGCCCCCCTCAGTTAGTGCAGCCCCCCTCAGTTAGTGCAGCCCCCCCCTGTTAGTGCAGCCCGGCCCCCGCTCAGTGCAGGAGCGGCCGGTGTTCTGCCGAGAAACTTCCACTCGGCAATGGAGGACCCCCTGTACTGCGCAGGCGCAGCGCTTGCGCAGTACGGGGCTGGGAGCTTTCAGCAAGACACGGCGACGACGCCGTGTCTTCTGCTCGCTTCAGTGGAGAGGGGAGGGGCCGTGCAGCTAAAGAAGGCGCTTCATTGGCTGCACGGATCGAGCCCCCTTCCCCTCTCCACTGAACACTAGAGGAAGAGAGAGCGGCGGCGCCGGCCACCATTTTGCTGGAGCCCGCTGCTCCAAAAAAACAAAAAAAACAACATTCCCGATTTTCCTTATGGAAAGTCCCGATTCGGGACACTCTCCAATCGGGACAAGGGTCCCAAAATCGGGATTGTCCCGGGAAAATCCGGACTGTTGGCAACTATGCGTTCTGGCAGGAGACATCATGGAGATCTGGTGTTCCCAGTGATCGGGAACAGCGATCTCTATGATGTCCCAGTGAGCCCAGTCCCCACACAGTTAGAACACACCTAGGGAACACAGTTAACCCCTTGATCGCCCCCTAGTGTTAAACCCTTCCCTGCCAGTGTCATTTATACATTGATCAGTGCATTTTTTAAGCACTGATCAATATAATAATATCACTGGTCCCCAAAAAGTGTCACTTAAGGTCAGATTTGTCTGCCACAATGTTGCAGTCCCACAAAAAAATTGCAGTAAAAACATAGAAAAAAAAAAAAAAGTCCATAAGTCTTTCCCATAGTTTGTAGACGCGATAACTTTTGCACAAAACCAATCAATATACGCTTATTGCAATTTTCTGTTTACCAAAAATGTGTAGAAGAATATATATTGGCTTAAACTGATGAATACATTTCTTTTATATTTTTTATTAGATATGTATTATAGCAGAAAGTAAAAAATACTGTTTTTTTTTCAAAATTATTTTTTTTGTTTATAGCGCAAAAAATAAAAATTGCAGAGGTGATCAAATACCACCAAAAGAAAGCTCTTTTGTGGGGAAAAAAGGACGTCAATTTTGTTTGGGTACAATGTCGCACGACCGCGCAATTGTCAAAGCGACGCAGTGCTGTATTGCAAAAAATGGCCTGGTCATTAAGGGGGTAAAACCTTCCAGGGCTGAAGTGGTTAAACACCACCAAAAGAAAGCTCTGTCTCCAAAAAAATGATAAAAATGTCATTTGGGTAGAATGACCGCGCAATTATTCAAAGTGCGACAGTGCTGAAATCTGGCCTGGGCAGGAAGGGGGTGAAGGTGCCCGGCAGACAAGTGGTTAAGCTCCGGTTCGCACCTCCGCTGTCCGGAAATGCGTGTTTCTGCCTGCGTTCATAAAACATGCAAAACACATACTAAAACTCTAATTACACTTCTGGTGCTGCCAATTGTTAATGGCGCCCCAAACGCAGCCAGAAAACACACATTTTGTCATGGGGAGGAAAAAAAAACGTCCTGTGTGCACAAAGGCCTTAAATACCAGCGACACTTTCCCTATATGAGTGAATGAGTCCAGTGTGGTGAGCAATGCCCAGGGTTTCATTCACAAAGTGTGGCTGTCCTTTACATCACTTCTACATCACAGCGCCGTCTAGCGGCCAGCAACCGCTTCCAGCTCAGGACGCCGCTACTGTATCTATAACAACCAATCAGCATGTAACGCCGCCCCTTTCAGGTGTCACCGGCGTTCCGGCCCCGCAGAGTGTGACGACAGGCCGGGGCGGGGCCTGAGGCGGAAGTTGTTGTTGATGCTGCTGCAGTGGAGGTTGGTGTCAGTGTTGACAGAGCCGGGATCAGAGCCCGAGATTTCCCCCGAGAGCCGCGGGGACACGCAGGACCGATGAGCCGGCACTCTCATTTCTAGCGGGCTCTATGGAAGTGATGGAGAGTCCTCTGAATCTGGTGAGTGTCCCGTGTTCACCCTTCCCGGATGTCCCTGACAGCTGGCAGTCCTGGCCGGGGGGGAGGGGGAGCCGGGCAGGCTGGGCTCCTAGGGAGAGGAGGGGGGAGATACGGTGCCCTGGAGGGCCACAAAGGTGAGCAGGGTGGGGGCTGAGTGTAGGGGGTCTGCTCATAGAGTCCATCCATACATACCCAACCTATGAGGAAAGGGTTACATACCCCCCACCTGTGTATAACAAGAAATGACCGGCCTGGGGAGGAAAGGGTTACATACCCCCCACCTGTGTATAACAAGAAAAGACCGGCCTGGAGAGGAAAGGGTTACATACCCCCCACCTGTGTATAACAAGAAATGATCAGCCTGGAGAGGAAAGGGTTACATACCCCCCACCTGTGTATAACAAGAAATGACCAGCCTGGAGAGGAAAGGGTTACATACCCCCCACCTGTGTATAACAAGAAATGACCGGCCTGGGGAGGAAAGGGTTACATACCCCCCACCTGTGTATAACAAGAAATGACCAGCCTGGAGAGGAAAGGGTTACATACCCCCCACCTGTGTATAACAAGAAATGATCAGCCTGGAGAGGAAAGGGTTACATACCCCCCACCTGTGTATAACAAGAAATGACCAGCCTGGAGAGGAAAGGGTTACATACCCCCCACCTGTGTATAACAAGAAATGATCAGCCTGGAGAGGAAAGGGTTACATACCCCCCACCTGTGTATAACAAGAAATGACCGGCCTGGGGAGGAAAGGGTTACATACCCCCCACCTGTGTATAACAAGAAATGACCAGCCTGTGTGCATAACAGAGGAAACTTGCTCAGTAATAAAAGAGCCCCCATAGACAGTACAATGTGACCGTACAATCATCTCTTACCAAAACGATCCAATCAGACAGCAGGTTGTACAATCAGATGGGAATGTGTGTGGTGAACTGGTAAGCAGCCCACATTTCTGGGGAGTGACGGACGTCTGGTCCCCCCTCCTCTGTGGTTCTTCCAGGTGCTGGAGATCTTTTTGGCCGCTGTAAATCTGCAGCAGAGCAAAGGACTGGTAGCGAGGTTTGCAAACCTTAATCCATCCCCTCCCCCCCCCCTCCTTCTTCTTCCCCTTTTTTTTTTCTCTTTCTTTTTACAGACTAGAATATCTTTACTAAACCCGTTTATCTAATAATGGATTTGTTTTCTTATTCTAATAATTATTATACAGGGTCTATATAGCACTAAGAGTTTACACTGCACTTTACCACATAAGGGCAGACAGTACAATAATGTTTAATAGAGGAGGAATCAGAGGGCCCTGCTGGTTGGAGCTTACAATCTAAGGGGGGAGGGGGGGGTCAGAGAAGATACAAAAGGTAAAAGCTGTGGGGGATGGGCTGATGGAGAAAATAGAAGTACAGATGTTAGGTGGGGGGGAGGGTAGGCCTCTCTAAAGAGATGAGTTTTCAGGCTAAAGCTGGCCATAGTTCACTGGGGTCTGATAGAAAAAAAACTGAAAGGTTTCCCTAGGGTTGCCACCTCATCCCTTTAAACCCAAACACATATTCATTAGACAGGTTCTGAGGCTGATTAACCACTTCCCGCCCAGCCTATAGCAAAATGCCGGGCAGCGGTTCAGTTATCCTGACTGGACGTTATGGCATCCAGCAGGATAAGCCGCGCTTGTGTGCCCTAGGGGGTGTGCAGCACCGCGATCAGGGGGCATCACCGATCTCTGTAAAGAGCCTCTGACGGAGGCTCTTTACCACGTGATCAGCCGTGTCCAATCACAGCTGATTACAATGTAAACAGGAAGAGCCGTTTATCGTCTTTTCCTCACTCGCATCTGAATGACGCAAGTAGAGGAGAGCCGATTGGCGGCTCTGCTCACAGGGGAGGGGGGGGGGGTCTGTGCTGATTGTTTATCAGTGCAGCCCCCCCCCTGCGGTTGCCTGCCCAGGATCACCAGGTATGCCACCCTAGACCACCAGGCAGCTGCCAATCAGTGGCCATTAAAAATGCCTGCTAGTGCCACCCATAATTACCCATCAGTGCCACCCATAAGTACCCATCAGTGTCGCCTATCAGTGCCCATTGTCAGTGCCATCTCATTGGTGCCGCCTTCTCAGTGCCTGTCAGTGCAGCCTCATAAGTGCCTATCAATGAAGGTGAAAACATACTTTTTTGCCAAATTCTTTAACAGAAACAAAAACTTTTTTTTTTTTTTTTTTTAGCAAAAAATAAAAACCTCAGAGGTGATCAAATACCACCAAACGAAAAATTTTGTTTGGGTACAGTGTAGCATTGGGGTGCAACGGATCATCACCGATCCGTGATCCGAACGGTTCAGCCTGTTCGGATCGGCACACATGCGATCCGCGGAGTGCGCCGCCGCCTCAGCCTTAGGAAAGGTCGCGGCTTCGGCCTAGCCCCGGAGCGGTGGCCACCTTGGCACATCCAGCGGCCGTTTACCACGTGACCGCTCCATCAAATGACGGAGCGATCACTTGTAAACAAACCGGCGTCATGTCATGACGCCGGTTCCTCTCTCCCCTCTGTGTACTGATCTGTACAGTGGAGGGGAGAGATCAGATGGCAGCAGTGCCATTACTCTGCAATGCCCTGCCGATACTCTGCAATACCGTATTGCCAATACCCTGCCATACTTTGCCAATTCCCTGCAATACCCTGCTAATATATTATTACAGTGGGGGAGATTTTTTTTGTTGATCCGAAAATGATCCGAACCGTGACCCCTGATCCGAGGAACGCTCCGAACCGTGAGTTTTTGATCCGTTGCACCCCTAGTGTAGCATGACCGCGCAATTGTCATTTAACCACTTCAATACCAGGCCTATTCTATCACTTCTCTCCTACATGTAAAAATCATCTCTTTTTTTTTTTGCTAGAAAATTACTCAGAACCCTCAAACGTTATATATGTTTTTTTTAACAGACACCCTAGGGAATAAAATGGCGGTCATTGCAACTTTTTATCTTGCACGGTATTTGCGCAATAATTTTTCAAACGCCTTTTTTTTGAAAAAAAAAACGGTTTCATGAATTAAAAAATAAGAAAACAATAAAGTTAGCCCAATTTTTTTGTATAATGTGAAAGATGATGTTATGCTGAGTAAATGGATACCTAACATGTCACGCTTTAAAATTGCGCACACTCATGGAATGGCGCCAAACTTCAGTACTTAAAAATCTCCATAGGTGACGCTTTGAAAATTTTTACAGGTTACCAGTTTAGAGTGACAGAGGAGGTCTAGTGCTAGAATTGTTGCACATGCTCTGACACACGTGGAGATACCTCACATGTGTGGTTTGAATGGCGTTTACATATGTGGGTGAGACTTGCGTGTGCGTTCGCTTCTGAACGCGAGCTACCGGGGACAGGGACGTTTTTAAATTTTTTTTTTTTTTTTTATTATTTTTTTTTAAATTATTTTACTTGATTTTTTATTTTTTTTTATTTTTACACTATTTTTTTTTTTTGATCACTTTTTATTCCTATTACAAGGAATGTAAACATCCCTTGTAATAGGAATCGATCATGACAGGTCCTCTTTATGAAGAGATGTGGGGTCAATAAGACCCCACATCTCTCCAGGCTAGAAAGCATGAGATCGAGAAAAAAAGTTCACCGATCTCATGCTGACAGCCGCGATCGCGGCTTTGTTTACTTCCGGGAACCCAGGCGTGACGTCATAACGTTGCGCCCAGGCCTCTGACGGTCATAGAGATGACTGGTGACCATCTGGTCATGTGAGGGCCGTATTTATCCGCACTGAGATGCACAGGTGTTCTGTGCAGGTAGTCCTATTGATATCAATTGGGACACAGCTGCTGCTCCCAGTTTGCCATCTGTGCAGGTGTGTGTCCTTGAACTCACATTGTCTGTTTGGGGTCACTCATACCTACGCAGATATCAAATTGATATCTACAGCTGTGTCCATGCAGCTGTGGCATCCCAATTGACATCAATGGGACTGTCTGCATGGGTATGTACAGAACACCCATATATCCCCGTGCAGGACACGGCCCTCACACAGGCATACGCTGTAGTACACCCAATGTGAACGAGGCCTAAGACCCCATACACACTATTAGATTTTCTGCAGATTTTTGTCTTCAGATTTACCTAAACCATATAATATGAGGTCAAACCTTAAGAGCTTCAATTTGTATGCAATCGGGCAGGTCCTTGCACTACATGGTTTTGGTAAATCTGAAGACACAAATCTGCAGAAAATCTAATAGTGTGTATGGGGCTTTAAGATCAGGATCTGGAATGCTCTGTGCATTGTGCACCTGCCCCCAGCATCACAGGAAAGGTTCACCCCTCCCATTCCTTGTTTACATTTTATTTATGGAGGAGGGGGTGGAAAGGTTGGGCAATTTTGATGAGTGCTGTCTCAGCACCATTAACTTACCCCCACCACACACACACACACACACACACACACACACACACACACACACACACACACACACACACACACACACACACACACACACACACACACACACACACACACACACACACACACACACACACACACACAGAAAGATTACAGTGGGGGGGGGGGGGGGGGTTGCAGGATCAGAATTGGAAGACAGAGACAGCAGCACAAGGAAACCGAGGCCTCTCCATTGAAGGAGGGCAAACATAGGCTTTAAGCTGGTCATACACTCTATGATCTAATTGTTCAATCTCCTTTAGAACTACCAACACTATGCAATATGGAGACCTAAACAGTCCATTCAATTAGTATTAAATCAGGCCATTGTGCTACATAGTTGATAGTAGATCGAAACAAGATTGTACAAACACATTGTATGAAATATGGTGATCCATAAACTTAGGCCAGCTAGGGACACCTCTCTGATCTGTTCAGTGATGAAGCGACTACGTAGGAAAAGATAAGTGATCTGGCATCAGCTTAAGGGCCCAATCTTACCATCCCTTTCTAGTACCGCACAGCAAAACACATTGAGTGCATTGTTGTGTTGCGGTTTTGTCATTATAAATGGCACTCCATGCAGCAGCTGTGCAACGTACATCAGTGTGTTGCCATACATTGCGATGAAATACATGTCTGTCATCAGGTGCTATTCATAATGAATTTCTACTGATTACCACAAACGGTGTGAATGGTCTATTCCACCTTGCCATTGGTCACTGTTCTGGTCTTCCCCACTAGGCAATAGAAAGGCCTTGGAAGTGGTTGCTTTTTTTGGTGGGGTTGGGGATCACACGTTCACAAACATTAGAGTACCACCTTTTGGATTCAATGGCGGTGAATGAAGCATGTTAATTACCTTTTGCACCCTCAGTTCAGAGATCTACAGCTATCCTTGCTGTGCTCTTAGGTCTTGTATCACAGTTGTCTGAGGCTTTCCAAGCATTTCAAGTATAAAAATAAGGCTAAGCTTTAGCCTCATAATGTTGAAATGAACATGGACCGCTTTGCTGGTCTACATGAACTTTTCAGCCTTCATTTGTGTTGGGAGGGTCCTCCTACCTGGAAGAGGCAGGGAAGATATTTATATGCAAGTGCTAGGATGTCATTTGCTTCTACCAGCATGTGCTGTGATCTCGTATAACTAGCTCTTATGTCTAAAAGGTTCTGTCATTCTTTATAGTCACTCTCTATTGTCCTCTTTCTAGTGCAGGTTGGAAAAAGAACCCAATTGCCAAGGTCAATACATGAGCTTTAGGAACACTTCTGTTTATGAAGAGCCAGCAGCATTTGAATGATTTGATCATAGTTCTTCAGTACATGTTATAGCTAATGAAGCAGAGTTCACCTTTTAGATAGTTGCTTTCTAGGAAATAGCTGTAGCCATTGGCCCAGTGCACAGATAAAAATATACCTTAAAGGCCAGACAGACTGTCTACGTGTTTTTCCAGGCAGCACTGAGATTTGGATTTGCTGACTCATGAGCAGATGAGGTTTGTGCTTCGTTAACAACAAAGTTATTTTTATTTTTCTAATGAAAGTACATATGTAGCAGTGGTCATTGAAATCTTTCAGCATGGAGGGAAATTCTTTTATCTTTAAAGGATAACTATAAACCCAAAGACAAAAATGCAATATTTTTTAGTTAACAATCCTTAGATGTGGTGGCTGCATTAGTTCTCTCTTTTTTTTTTTTTTTGTTAGGAATATTTTCAGCCAATCAACTTCTTAGAGCTTCAGGCATTCTGTCTCTTTAGCATTTGACCTATCTGTTGGAGGGCCATCCGGTATTTGGATCTAGTGGCAAAATATCACAGCAGGGGGTTTACATCAGTCAACAGCAATGAACAAGAAGTCTCTCTGCAGTAACAGAGGTAGAGCCGATCCTGTCCTGTGCAGAACTTTGAGTTCCAGCCTTGACAGCTGTTTGTTTCTGCCATAGACAGTTGGAGGGTGGATTACCTTGGCTGTTAGTGTCTGGGCCCAGGAGAGTGTTCTCTGCACCCAGAGATGTTCCTGGACCTGTATTGCAAGTGGGGGATGTTGAATGTGGACCGCCTGGCCTCCAGGTTGAACAAAAGATTGGACAGGTTTGTATTCAATCTGGTCAAAATTCCTATCGCACACGTTCCTGGAAAGTATGGCTCTTAATAGTGGGTGCTGTAGCGATTACCAGTTGGGTCCTGGAAACATAAAGCAAGTGAACATATTCGCCAGCACACCATGGATCAACACTTCCATGCAAAGGTTACTTTTATTTAGAGAGATCACATCAGAGATAAGTGTAACGTTTCGGAGCTGCGCAGGGCCCCTTCGTCAGGCATGTGATCAGGTTTGTATTCAAGTCTAGGGAATGGCTGGCAGAAGCAATAGGTGCTCTAGTGGCTCAGTGAAAACCTCCCTGAAATGTTTTTCTCTGCTGCCCATAGATCAAGTTTGGGGGTATTCAAGTGATTCTCATTGCTCATGATTGGCCCAGGTGGATGTGGTACGTTGAACTGGTAAGGCTGTGAGCTCTGCAACACTGTCTAAATCTTCTGTCCAAAAGATTCCTTGATCACCCTTTTTGAGTTTCTGATTTTAAAAGCATGACTATTGAAGCCCAGGTTCTAAGAGACACGGAAATCTAAATTTGTGATTTCTCTGATGCTCAGGGCTTGGAAGCGCACTTTCTGTCATATGACCTGGAAGGTGTATTTGAATTGGTGTGTATTTAAGGGCCTTCCACCTCCGTGGGACAGATCCTCTCTTTTTTTTGCAGTTGGGGTGAACCAACACTTGGCTCTTAGTCATTGGCCAAATCTCTTCCCTTTCTATTCTGTTTCAGAAACTGTTGGCTTCCTATTCTTTTAATAATACCTTTGTGCAGGGGTGGTGCCCCTAGTCCAATTCCCTGTGACTCTGGAGGAATATGAATCTTGTTACATAGTGGGTGAGGTTGAAAAAAGACACAAGTCCATCAAATCCAACCTAATGTGTGTGATTATATGTCAGTATTACATTGTATATACCTTTATGTTGTGGTCGCTCAGGTGCTTATCTAATCGTTTTTTGAAACTATCGATGCTCCCGCTGATATCACCACCTGTGGAAGGGAATTCCACATCCTTGCTGCTCTTACAGTAAAGAACCCTCTACATAGTTTAAGGTTAAACCTCTTTTCTTCTAATTTTAATGAGTGGCCATGTGTCTTATTAAACTCCCTTCCGCGAAATTTTTTTATCCCTATTGTGGGGTCACCAGTACAATATTTGTAAATTGAAATCCTATCCTCTCTCAAGTGTCTCTTCTCCAGAGAGAATAAGTTCAGTACTCGCAACCTTTCCTAATAACTAATATCCTCCAGCCCCCTTATTAGCTTTGTTGCCCTTCTTTGTACTCGCTCCATTTCCAGTACACCCTTCCTGAGGACTGGTGCCCAGAACTGGACAGCATACTCCAGGTGCGGCCGGACCAGAGTCTTGTAGAGCGAGAGAATTATCATTTTATCTCTGGAGTTGATCCCCTTTTTAGTGCATGCCAATATTCTGTTTGCTTTGATAGCAGCAGCTTGGCATTGCATGCCATTGCTGAGCCATCATCTACTAGGACCCCCAGGTCCTTTTCGAGCCTAGATTCCCCCAGAGGTTCTCCCCCCAGTGTATAGATTGCATTCATATTTTTGCCACCCAAATGAATTTTTTTTACGTTTTCTACATTAAACCTCATTTGTCATGTAATTGCCCACCCCATTCATTTGTTCAGATCTTTTTGCAAGGTTTCCACATCCTGCAGAGAAGCTATTGCCTTGCTTAGCTTAGTATCGTCCACAAATACAGAGATTGAGCTGTTTACCCCATCCTCCAGGTCATTTATGAACAAATAAAATAGGATTGGTCCCAGCACAGAACCCTGGGGGACCCCACTACCCACCCCTGACCATTCCAAGTACTCCCCCTTTATCACCACCCTCTGAACTCGGCCTTGTAGCCAGTTTTCAATCCAATACAGCAAGCGCTTATGGGGAAATGCTTTTGCAAAATCCAGATACACCATGTCTACGGGCCTTCCTTTATCTAGATGGCAACTCGCCTCCTCATAGAAGGTTAATAGATTGGTTTGATAAGGACGATTGTTCATGAATCCATGCTGATTACTGCTAATGATACCGTTCTCATTACTAAAATCTTGTATATAGTCCCTCATCATCCCCTCCAAGAGCTTGCATACTATTGATGTTAGGCTTACTGGTCTGTAATTTCCAGGGATGTATTTTGGGCCTTTTTAAATATTGGTGCTACATTGGCTTTTCTCAGATCAGCTGGTACCATTCCAGTCAGTAGACTGTCAGTAAAAATTAGGAACAATGGTCTGACAATTACTTGACTGAATTCCCCAAGTACCCTCGGGTGCAAGCCATCTGGTCCCGGTGATTTATTAATGTTAAGTTTCCCAAGTCTAATTTTAATTCTGTCCTCTGTTAAACATGGAGGTGCTTCCTGTGATGTGTCATGAGGATCAACACTGCAGTTTTGGTTACTGAAGCCCCCCCCGATTCCCTCGTGAAGACTGAGAAGAAGAATACATTCAATACCTTCACCATCTCCCCATCCTTTATAACCAGATGTCCTTCCTCATTTTTTTTGGGCCAATATGGTCCGTCCTCCCTTTTTTTTTTTTTTTTTTTTTTTTTTTTACTGTTTACATACTTAAAGAATTTCTTGATATTTTTGCTTTCCTCCGCTAAGTGTCTTTCGTGTTCTATCTTAGCCGCCCTAATTGCACCCTTACATTTCTTGTTGCGTTCTTTATAAAGTCTGAATGCTGTTGATGATCCCTCAACCTTGTATATTTTTGAAGGCCTACTCCTTTGCTTTTATATGCATTTTTACATTGGAGTTAAGCCACCCAGAACTTTTATTAGCTCTTCTAAATGTATTACCCAATTGGGATGCATTGGCTAATGCCTTTATTAAATATGCTCTTAAAGCAAACCCATCTCTCCTCCGTGTTCTTTGTTCCTAAGATTTTATCCTAATTTATGCCTTCTAGCGAGGTTCATAGTTTAGGGAAGTTGGCCCTTTTGAAATCCAGTGTCTTTGTATTCCACTTATGTTTCCTATTAGTGTGATTTATACTAAAGCCAGTTGACCTGTGATTGCTGTTTCCTAAATTGCCCCGTATTTCAACACTCGTGATCAGGTCTGTATTGTTGGTAATTAGTAGATCCAGTAATGCTTTATTTCTAGTAGGTGCGTCTACCATCTGAAACATGAAATTGTCCTGCAGGACATTTAGGAACTGGCGAGCCTTAAGGCCCGTACACACAATCGGACTTTTTGACAACAAACATGCAAATTAGCTGTTTTAAGGCAACATCCGACCGTGTGTATGCTCCATCAGACAAACTTTTTTGGTTTTCATCTGACTTTTGTTGGCTGTGCGAACAGACAAACTTTCCGGCAACAAAAGTCCGATGGAGCAAAGTCCGATCGTGTGTACACAAAACCATTGGACTTTTGTACAAACTACAAACACGCATGCTCAGAACCAATGCAAAAGATCAGTCAACAATACAGAGGTTGACCAAAGGGTGGCGCCGGATAATTGAACATCCTCTTTTTGAAGTGTCGTCAGTACGTTGAAACGTCACTACATTCGTGTTTGTAGCCGAAAAAAGTCCTACCGTGTGTATGCTTAATTAGTTTACAATGCCCTTTGTACAAAAATCCTTGGGAAAGTTTGTACAAAGTCTGATCGTGTGTATGAGGGTTAAGACAAATGTGTGGTTCCCTCCACCCAGTCTGTGTCTGGATAATTAAAATCCCCCATTATGATAACACTTCCCATTCTTGCTGCTAATCCAAATTGTGATAGATCCGTCTCCCCCTCCTCCATCAGGTTAGGGGGCCTTGTCCTTCAGAACGTCTCATTTGAACCAGAGAAAATCTTCTCTACACTTCCACAAGATTGTATTTTCTGTGTCTGAGCTGGTGGCTTTATTCTGAAAGAAATTTTTTTTGGCCTTGCACAAGGGCAAAGTGGTATTAACCACTTGACCACTGGGCACTTAAACACCCTTCCTAACCAGACCAATTTTCAGCTTTCAGTGCTCACACATTTTGAATGACAATTACTCAGTCAGGCAACATGCTACCCATATGAATTGTTTGTCCTTTTTTTCACACAAACAGAGCTTTCTTTTGGTGGTATTTGATCGCCGCTGGGCTTTTTATTTTTTGCGCTATAAATGAAAAAAGACCGAAAAATTTGTAAAAAAGAAAAGAATTTTTCTTTCGGTTATAACATTTTGCAAATTAGTCATTTTTCTTCATAAATTTTGGTCAAAATTTATACTGCTACATATCTTTGGTAAAAATAACCCAATTCAGTGTATATTATTTGGTCAGTTTGAGAGTTTTATAGTCTACAAGCTATGGTGCCAATCACTGAAAATTTATCACACCTGATAAACTGATGGCCTGTCTCATTTCTTGAGACACTAACAAGCCAGGAAAGTACAAATACCCCCCTCCCCCCCAAATGACCCCTTTTTGGAAAGTAGACAATCCAAGGTATTGAGTAAGAGGCATTGTGAGTTTTTTGAAGTTGTATTTTTTGTGAGACACTGATGGGCACTGATGAGCACTGATGTGGCAAGGATGAGCATGGATGGAGCATGGATGAGCACAGATGGATGGAGCATGGATGAGCACAGATGGATGGAGCATGGATGAGCACAGATGGATGGAGCATGGATGAGCCAGGCATGGGGCACGGATTGAGCATGGATGGAGCATGGATAGGGACACGTGAGGCATGGATGAGCATGTATGGGGACACGTGAGGCATGGATGAGCCAGGAATAAATGGATGGGCACAGATCAGCACTGTGGGCACTCCAGAGACAGCCCACAGCGCTGCTGCACCCGGCTCCCTCCTCTCCTCGCAAACTGTACTGATCGGTGCGAGGAGATGAGCTGCACCGGACAAGCTCCGGTTTGTTGACAGGTGATCGCTCCGTCATTGGACGGAGCAATCACGTGGTAAAGGGCTGCTGTCACACGGGAGCACGATTCTTTGAGGACGTCCATGGACGCCCTCCCAGAATAAGCCGACCGCGCTGTAGCCGTCTCTCAGCTATGGCCTGGTCGGCATGTGGTTAATGCCCTTTGCTATCTAATGTGGGCCTCACACACACTGCTGCTCTTAACTTGCGTTTAGGAGCTTTTGGTGTGTATTTTATTTTTAAAGCCCCTGAACTCCATTCAATAAAAGCCTATGTGCCCATGCCACACATGGGCTTTTACCAGAGTTTAGAAGCAGGCAGAAAAAACTCAAAACACAGCAAAATCCCACGTTTAGTACTTCAGAGTTTATTTTAATGGCCAGAATAAATTAAAAATTCTGGCCAATGAAATAAACACCCAAACACTGCTAAACGTGTCTAAACTGATTTTAAAAAATGCAGCTTAGGTGAGTTCATAACGTTATGAGTTCATAACGCTGTTTTCTCATCTCACCTTCCAGGATGGCAACGCGTGAGAGATGATAGGCTTCTCCCTACAGGAAAAACAATCGGTTTCCAGCTGTTTAAAAGGCCCCACCTTACCCCTTGTCCTCCAGTATTGATTGTGTTTCTCCCACAGCGAGTGTGTGTGTTTGTTTTGTTTTTTTTCTATGACCAGAAGACAGAGTTAGGAATGCTGGTGCCTCGGAGCTTCTCACAGGTTGCTTCCACGACATTGTGCAGGCGGTTTGGGTGTAGCCGAATCCCCCGCCATTGCACGCCTCTCAGCAGCTTGGGTCTCCTCCTGTCTTCCCCTGTGTTCAGAGGGTATCATTTCTCTGTAAAGACACCAAGGGGTGGACCTTGCACGCTCCAAGCCTCGCTCTGAGCCGGAGCTTCCGGTCAGGGCTGGAAGAGGGTGGAGCGTGCCCAGTGTGACCCAGGAAGTGGGTTTAAAGCGTGAAGAAGACACCAGACCCGGGTGGCTGTGGAGGCGGAAGCTTTCCTGTTTGCACCAGGACTAAGCGAGCTGCAGGGAGCTGAAAGTCTGCCATGACCCTCCTCATGGAAAAGGAGGATGGAAAGACAGCACAGGTGGCTGCAGGCAAGAGCAAGTTGGGGCTGGGTAAGTGCCTTTTACCTATTTTGGGGGGTGACACTAGGCTAGCCCTTAGTTGTCCCTGGTATACCCCCATGCTCTCACCTCTGGGGATAGGGGACTGCAGCCATGTTTAAGGGGACAGGAAGAGTGTCGGACAACCAGGAAGCAGACTTCCTCAGCCGCCAACTGGTCAGGCACTGGAAACTGAACCCGATAATATTTCGGGTGCTAGTTCAGAATTTCAGCTGCCCAGAGATAGATCCTTTTTGCCAATCCAAAAGAACAGAAAGGTAAAGACATTTTTCTCTATCTGTCAGGAAAGAGAGTCAGAGGGCCTGGATGCCCTAGCATAGAGCTGGAACTTCCAGTTGGCTTACGCCTTTCTCCCTCTGGCACTGATTCCGCGAGTCATTTAGAAACTCAACCAGTCCCCGGGCCTATTCCTCTTAGTGGCCCTGTGGTTGCTGAGGAGGGCTTGGTTTGCGACCTTGAAGGCGCTGTCAGTAGTGCCTCTCTGGAAGCTTCTGGACCTTCTCTCTAAGGGTTCAGCGCTATACCCCAGACCGGAGTTTTTTCACCTGACAGCCTGGTTAGTGAGCACCAGATCCTCAGGTATAAGGTTTGCTCAGACCGTGATGGACCCTCTCCTCTTGAGCAGGATGCCAGTAACAGGGAAGATATACTCAAATATGGAAAATCTTTTGTACTTTGGTGTAAACGAAAACAGCTTGTTTCCACCTCTGTTCCTGTAGTCCTAGAATTTCATCAGGATGAAGTAGAGAAGGGTGTGGCTGTCAACACCTTTCGAGTACAAGTGGCAGCTTTTTCTGTTTCTATAGCGAAGGAACCTTTTAAAAGAGGTTTGGTGGCGAGAGATAGGGCTACCCCTGTCATGAAAGATAGGTTCCCGCCTTGGGACCTAACGAGGGTACTAGAGGTTTTATCTTGACACCCCTTTGAACCCTTAGAAGAAGTTTCATTTAAGTTTTTGACTTTAAAATTAGCCCACCTCCTAGCTATTACTACAGCCAGAAGGGTAGGAGACTTGCAGGGTCTATCCATTAAAGTGGATGTAAACACTAAAAAAAAATCCTAAGACAAAGGCATAACGAGCTAGTATGCATGCATAGCATACTAGCTCATTATGAATTACTTACCTGAGATCGAAGCCGCCGCAGCGGTCCTCATTCACCGCTCCGGCGGCCGACAACGCTCCCGGGGGTTACTTCTGGGTATCGCGGCTCCAGCGCTGATTGGCCTAATTACAGACTTGCCTGTAGTAAAAAGTGGTTGTAAAGGGTTTACAAGCACTTTAAGGAAGTGGTTGTAAAGTGGAATTTATTATGCTCCTCTAACCTTCCAGGGTCTCATCTAGCTGCATGTTCAGCCTTTTATTTATAACTATATGGCCATTATCACAGAGACGTTGAGTGGTCCTATCTAATTTCCTGATTATTATAGTTATCACTTCCCCCAGCAGCCACAGCTAGAGCCAGAAAGATCTGTTACAGTCATTAGGCACAGTAAGTATAAGAAACCCTATATATCAATGTTATAAGTAACACATCTGGGAGGGAAAGGTTTGTGACAAGCATTTGAAGGGGATTTCCATTGTATGATGTGTTCCTTCTCAGCAGGTTAACACTAATAAAAATATTAGTAAACACTAATATAAATATTAGTAATAAACACAAAAAAAAAATATCTTACCTAGTGTGTATTGCCTGCAGTTTGGTGTTCTGAGTTGGTAAAGGTTCTTATTATGCTTCAAGCTGAGCTCCGGGTACAAAAACAGTTTATTTGACTGAAATTTTTTAAATTCACTTTGTGTACACCATATACCTTTTACAAACACAGATATTCGCTTGTAAAAGTAGCGGCGACATCATCACTGTGGGTGGAACCTAGCAGGCCCACCCACTGCAGACAGCCAAAGTGAGGCGGATACCAGACCAGTCACCCTGCTAAGAAGAGAGAGCAGTAGTGATCGATCTTTATGCACCTAGGCAAAGTGCTGTATTACTGCTCAGATCTTTAGTAAATAAACAAAAGATCAGTAAGATTCAGGTAAAATACACATGCCTTTTCTATTTGGACCATATTCGTTTAGCTTTAAAGCTCCAGTGGGAGTAAAGTAATTGCTAACAGGGCTGCCAAGTAAAAACAGTGTTTGCTCGGAAGCCTTTTCTCTCTTTTAGCATACACTTCCAGGAGAGAGACCTGTCATCAGAAATGTGTTCGCACTGAAAGGTTTGTGATGATTGCTACAGGTCTGTGCAACATCAAAATGCTGGTTATTGAAAACTAGCTTCCTATACCCTACCCAGTCATCACAAACCTTAAACAGATTGACCTCTTGGGCAGAAATTGCATAGAGAGGTTTTCCTTTCCTAGCGGCTGTCAGATTGGCTTTACAAGTAAAGGGTTGATGTCCTCCATACCGGGGTGATCTCTATGCTGTACATTGTGCAGCCTGTCATTAATATTGATAACATTTCTGGTTATAGTCAGGAAGCTGTGTGAGTGCTAGCACCTGTGCATCCCAGCAGCCTCTGAGCCAGCCAGCAGCCTATGGTGACATAGTGTATGTTTTCAACACTGTACATTCCTATGCTGTTCCTCACTTGTTTTGCTTCTGATAGGTAAGGTTATTCATTAATATATGCCCTGGGCTGCTGTCATATTGTCCTGGTGTCATGCTTTTTTGCACTCACAAGCCTGCTAGACTAAAGCCACACTATAATGCTGCGATGTCTTTATGTTAGTTACTACCTGTATTCAGCAGTATGATGTTAACAACTGGGGAGGCACCAGGTAGTCTTGTATGTCTGATGAAATCAGAGATTTATCATAGCTATACATTCACCAAGTCCTAAAGCCAGACAGACTAGTTTTTTGCAATCACTTTTCTGTTGTCTGTTCAAGAACCACAGGGTTGATTTAATAAAGGGGTAGAGACTATTATGCCGCGTACACACGACTGGACTTTCCGGCAGAAAAGGTCCGACGGAACGAATCCGGACACTCCAATTGTGTGTGGGCTTCATCGGACCTTTTCTGTTAAAATCTGATGGACCTTAGAAATAGAACATGTTTCAAATCTTTCCGACGGACTCGATTCCTATTGAAAAAAACGTTTGTCTGTATGCTAGTCCGACGGACCGAAAACGACGCAAGGGCAGCTACTGGCTATTGAACTTCCTTTTTCTAGTCCGGTCGTACGTCATCACATTCAAAACGATCAAGCTTTGGTGTGATCGTGTGTAGGCAAGTCTGTTTTGTCGGAACTCCGTTGAAAAGTCCTTTGGAGTTCAGTCCGACGAGAAGTCCGCTCGTGTGTACGCGGCATAAGACTGTTCACTTAGTGAGTTTTTAACAAGCTTAGATCAAGTAGTAATTTAAATATATATTTTTAGGGCTGAAGCAACTAATCAATTATGAAATTAATTGATTTACTATTTTCATAGTCTATTAATCGGCCAGTAACATAATAGGGTTAAAAAGTGAAAATGAGCCCTTTATAGTACAAAAAGAGAAAATAATTGCTACTGTAAATATTACTTTCACAGTTCTACAGTAAAAAAATGAACCCCTTACAGTAGTGATTTTTTTTTTTGTACTATAAAGGGCTAATTTTAGTTTTTTTTTTTTTTTTTAACTCCATTATGTTACTAAACGTCTTAGACCTGGTTCACATCTAATGTGTTTTTTTTTTTTGTTTTTTTTTTGGTGCTTTTTGCAGATACGCACTACAGTTCATTTACATGGTTTCCTATGGGACATGTTCACACCTATGCTTTTTTTAGCCTCTGAGTATTTGGAAAGGGTCAGGGACTTTTTTTTTTCATGCTAAACTGTGCTTTTTTGGCTCAATATACTTCAATGGAGAAGGTGCAGAAAAGCATGTAATGCGTTTTTGCAGCAATTTGTGTTTTTTTTTTTTTTTTTTTTTTTTTTTTAATCTACCCAACAACAAATTGGCAAAAAAAATGCAAAAACGCAAATCGCAGCAAAATGACGTGCGCAAAAATCAAAACGCACAGCAAAAACCACTGCAGAAACAGATCAAAAGCAAACTGCATAGGTGTGTACCGAGCCTTATGCTGGCCACATGGATCAATTTTCAGACGAGACTATTCAGGCGAAAAATCTTTGTACATTCACTGAATGAAATAATTTTTTGAAATTTTCACTTGTTTTTAACCTTCTGTTTTTAAAACTAATGTAATTTCTGAACAAAAACCACATACTGTCTGAACATTCCTTTTGACCAAGAAGTTTTCTATTTCCAAATTTTCCCGTCACCAGGGTTGAAAATGAACGTCGATTTGACCCCACTAACAATTAGAAAATCGAATGAACGTTCTTTAAAATGACTTTTGTTTTATTTTTTTAAGGAAGACATTGTTTTTTAAATAAAAACATTTGATCTGAGTCTGATATTTACCAGATTCACCCTTTAATAGTATATACAGTATATCTCCTCTAATAGTATATACAGTATATCTCCTCTAATAGTATATACAGTATATCTCTTCTGTCTGTTCTCAGAGTGGATTAGAGATTTTGCTCCCTAATCATATAGTTGGTTATATTTACCCCTGCATAGAGATGTTTAAGAATAAATTGCCTTTTTTTTTTTAAAACTTCACATCTTAACTAAATTATAAACCACAATTTTTTCACGGTTATTTACTGATTTAACAATTAGTGAAAATTATCGTTAGTTGCAAAATATATATTCCCCCCCCCCCCCCCCCCGTGACTTCACCATTAATATCAACAACACAACCACTGGTCCCTCCACACATGCCAGGGTCCTGGCTGGACCTCTCCTTCAGCCCCCACATCCAATCACTGGCTAAATCCTGCCGCCTTAACCTCCGCAACATCTCCAGAATTCGACTCCTCCTGACTAATGTACTGTAATTGTGTTGTCCCCCCTATTCATTGCAAAGCGCTGCATAAACTGTTGGTGCTATATGAATCGTGAATATAAATATATATAGTAATTTTTTTTTTTTTGTGCTGAAAATGCACCCCTTGGCTTATACTGGAGTCCTAGAGTCCTCCCGGCGCTGTCCCCATCTGCAGCCTTATCTCCCAGCGCTGTGATACATTCAGTCTAGCCGGCGATCATGCAGTGTACCAAAGCCCCGCCTCCTCCTTGTCCGTTATAGGCTGATCACTGACTCACTGCTGAGAAACCGAGTCAGTGTTCTGTCACGGACGAGGAGGAGACGGGGCTTTGGCAACTGCATGGCTGCCGACTAGACTGAATATATCACAGCGCCGGGAGATAAGGCTGCAGATGGGGACAGCGCCGAGAGATCATAACGCCGGCAGATGGGCACAACGCTGATCAGGTGAGGCTGAGGCATGCAGATGGGGGACACAGTGAGGCTAAAGCATGCAGATGGGGGACACAGTGAGGCTAAGGCATGCAGATGGAGGACACAGTGAGGCTAAGGCATGCAAATGGGCACAGTGAGGCTGCAGATGGGCATTGTTGACCCTCTTTTCCATTTACAGTAGCTGCTGCATTCTCACCCTAGGCTTATAAGTTTTCCCAGTTTTTTGTGGTAAAAGTAGGTGCCATCGGCTTATACTCGAGTATATACGGTACATATAAATATACATTTTTAAATTTAATTTTTGGTTTCTCTTGTACTTGATTTTTTTTTTTTTTTTTTAAAGTAACCCACATTTCAGCGAATATATTATTTTCTTTGTAAAGTGAACATACATTGATGAACAGCCTCTATTACATTGGTAAATCAATCTACTATCTTAAATATCTTAAAATCTTCTAGATTGTACAGGTGGGCTCCTGAAATCTACTCAAGATTGTTTAACACTTGGGTCCAATTCACACTTTAGCTGAGCATCTAACGTCATTTTTCGGGGTGTGTTTTTTATTTTTTTAATTTTTTTTCAAGCATTTGTTACAGGCTTTTTTGCATGGATTTGCACATGTTTTAGGGTCCTTTCACACGGGGTGGATCCGTGAGGATCCGCCCCGTGAACATCCGCTTGCTCAGTGGGGATCGCTCCGTGGATCATGCAGCGACGGACCTGTCAGAGCGCTGCTCTCCCCTATGGGGGATCGGATGATGACGGACCGTAGAGTCCGTCGTCGCCCAATCCGAAAACGAATGGAAAAGTAGGTTTTTCCTCCGTTACACTTTTTCGGATCGGAGGTCTATGGAGGGGTCCGTTCAGGTCCGCCTAAAAAACTGACTGGCAGACCTGAACGGATCGTTCATGTGAAAGAGGCCTTAGGCTTCAGGGTTTGTTTTTTTGTTTTTTTTTTTTGGAAAGCTAGTTACAAGGCAAGTTTTTCAGGTACTCCCACTGAAGTCAGAAAGCATGACCCTGCCCCAAAAGAAGCCCATGTACTTTTCAGAGTAATGAGCTTCAAGTGATATTACACTCATGTGTTAATGGACATCGCTAAGTATATAATGGAAGTCTTGCTGAGTATCTCTGGTGAAGCATCAAATCACTTAGATGTGAATGAGGCCTAAAAAGGTTTTTGTTTCACTTAAAAAACAACAAATAACTAAACGCAATAGTAAAAATGACCCCCTACACCAGGGATATGCAGTCCCATCATGCCTCTGGCTCTGGGTGTCATGCTTGTGGCTGCCAGTCTTGCTATGCCTCATGGGACTTGTAGTTCTGCAACAGCTGGAGGTCCGCTAATTGCATATCCCTGCCCTACACCCACCTTAAGCACACAGTGTAATCTCTGAATCTATGTTCTGTTTCATCTGCTGGGAAAAAAGCCAACACAACAATTATGTTCTACGGGTGGAGTTTACAAATTTAGATGCTGACAAAAATTCATATAGTATTCAGGATACAGCTAGCTCAAGCTGTTTGTCAGCAGACAGCTTTAAGAAGCTATGATGTGTGAACTTTCTTTAACAATAGTATAGAAGGCACTTAATGGCCACTAGATACAATTTTTGATGCTTACTGATTCCCTGATTGTTGTATTTTATCCAGATTTGTTCAGATCTGTTTGATCAAAATCTTTCATGTGTTGGCTTGCAACAGAACTGCTTGCCCGTGTGGCAGTAATTCTCTGGCACGTAAAGTACTATCCTCATGTGGTCTTAAAATGGGCATATCCTCTTAACAGGCTACTTTAAGAGACATCTTAAAGTTCAACCCACTGCCCCACTGCAAGGGTTAATTGCTTGTTTTAGTCTAGGAGGGCAACAAAACAAAATGATTTACTTGCATGATCCCCTCCTCCTCCTGCAGCTAGACCGGTCTCCCCAACCCCTTACTCCCCAAGCTCCAGCGGTCTAGGATCCTGACGTCAAGACAAAAGTAGGGTCCATAGCCCTGCATTGGACCTGATGACGCTGAGGGAGTCCACCAGTGGAGCATGGGGAAGAGCCATCTGCCAGAGGAGCAGAGAATTGGGTAATACCCCCCCCCCCCCTTCCCCAGACAAAATGGTTTATTAAACCTTGTTATGCAGGCGCAGCCCCATTGCAAGGGAGCATTTAAAATGTTCCTGAAATTTGGGCTTTAAACTCTAATCCTAAAATCACATCACCAGTTATCCAAGCCATCATCTTACATAATCTGCTTGAAAAAAATTCCATCTAGTTCAACCAGTCAATCATCTGTAGCAATGCTTAGCCCTAAGGCCCCTTTCACACTTGCAGACCTTATGTCCGTATTTCATGCATCCGTTTTCGGATGAAATACGGACATACATGCATCCCTATGGGATAGCGGGTGTCAGCGGATGAACATCCGCTGACACCCGATATCATCCGTCCCCGCTATGGTCCGCTTCTGCAGATGGAGGAAAGTCCTATTTTTATGTCCGTGTTCATCCGATCCCCCATAGGGGAGAGCGGAGATCTGACAGAGCTGTGCAGGGACCGCCCTGTCATCCACCGGCTCAGCGGGGATCAACGGAGCGATCTCCGCTGAGCAAGCGGAGGTTCACGGGGTGGATCATCACGGATCCTTCCCGTATGAAAGGGGCCTTATCGGTGTTTCATGATTTCTATGGGCTGTAATGGTGGCAGGACAAAAAAATGGCAGCTATTTTTCCACTTGCACTACCGTCATAGTTTGATTTCAGATCCCTCTAATAACATCTGTACCTCTCCGCTGTCACGGGGCAGATTGACAGCCTAATACTTCTGTGTCACTGCTGTTAATTGTTTTGTAGAGCAAATCTCTTTCCTGTGTCATGTGACTATATTACATATTACCAATCAAAGGCTGGAGCAAAATTTCCTACTAAGCTGCACCTTTTAAAACAGAAAGCCGACCAACAGGATCATGTGATCTGATATTAGAATACAACTTTACCGTACTTCCTCATGGGTTTTAGGTTTTTGTTTTTTTTTGTTTTTTTTTTTTTGTTTGTGAACTGAATTTCTCTGCTGAGCTGGCTTTATTCTGGAGCCTCGCCTTGGAATGGCTGTATTTTAGGTAAGGGTATATATTAATAAATGTAAGCAAATTTGCTGTAGCTGGAGCAATTTGGATCATGCTTTGCTGTTTTTTTTTTTTTTTGCCTTTCTCTGGATCAACTGTGGGTGTAGGATTGTATAAAATGTTTTTTTTTCTCTTTCTATTGGTTGAACTGGATGGCCTTGTCTTTTTTTCAACCAGACTAACTATGTAACAGCAAGGTGATCGTGATTTTTAATGATTCATCACAGCAATGCTAATCCCAGTATCATGTTCTTGTACTTACAGGCACATCAACAAAGCAGGAAAGCAGACAGGTTTCTGGCTACAGGGAAATATGAAGAGGCAATCGCTTGTCACAGAAAAGCTGCTGGTATGTCCTTTACTGGCCATTTTCATCATTCAGTGGAGGATTATATTTGAGTGTTTTTTTATAGTGTGCATATGGTAACGGGGTTGTTGTATCAACACCTTCAAGGCTCTAAGTGAAAAAGGAATCTAAAGAAACCCTGTACACAGACTAGTCATTTCAACAGGACTCTTCTAAAAGATTATATGTGCATTTAAAATATTTAATACATGCTATTTAAATGTAAATGTCTCACTTGTGTAGACATCCAAAACCCCTGAGGCTGCTGCTCGGTGCCACCATCTTGGATGTGATATCAGAAGACACTCTATAGTATTCTTCACTTCCTCCCTGGCTGCTACACAAAAGATGTAGAGAGGTTAAAGGAAAGACAGAGTAGCTGGATCAGCACAGACAGTAATTAGACACTCCCGGAAGAGGAGAGGGCTAAGGTATGCAAGAAGAGAGAGATGTGCTAAGTAATTTACTCTCCCTGTAGTAGACCAATTTTTTAGCAAGTTCATAGGCACATTGCAAGTCAGGTAAACTTTTAAAATACTTGATAATTCTTTGGTTTTACCTGTATTTTTTTTTTAAGTTGATGACAAGGGTCTCTCTTAAAGTGATACTAAAGTCTTGTTTTTTTTTTTTTTTTTCCCCGTTAAATATAACAAACGTGTTATACTTACCTGCTCTGTACAGTCGGTTTTGCACAGAACAGACCAGATCCTCCTCTTCTTGGGTCCCTTGCTGGCACTCCTGGCTTCTCCCTGTTGACAGCCCCCACAGTAAGCAGCTTGCTATGGGGGCACCGGAGCCGCAGGTCCCTGTGTCCATCCAGACACGGAGCCGCGGCCCACACCCTTTCTTTCCTGATTGGCTCACGGACTTTGACAGCAGCGTGAGCCAATCGCGCTGCGCTGCTGTCTCAGCCATTAAGGAGGGGAGTTCTGGACAGCCGAGTCTCTCATGCAACATCCCTGGATCTAGATGGGGCTCAGGTAAGTATTAGGGGGGCTGCTGCACACAGAATGTTTGTTCCTCTTAATGCATAGAATGCATTAAGAGAAAAAAACAATCTGCCTTTACAACCACTTTAAGTAAATGTAAAGTCTAACTGGATGACATTTAGTTAGGCTAGGTTCACACTTGTGCGACTATTCGGGCTATGTTTTGTGCAGGCATGGCAGCCGATTCATTTAAATGGGCTGCTGTGCTCCTAAAAATGCAGGAAAAAGGTCCATGCCCCATTTAAAAAAAAAAAAAAAAAAAAGGCCCACATGGAAACCTCAAGAGCATTGTAGCTCCCAGTGGGGACAAACCGTGCTGTGTTCTCCTCCTGTGCATGGGTGCACAGGGTGCCATCTGCATGTAAGGGTTCCATTTAGGTTTAGGGAGCCACCTGTGTGAAACTAGCCTTAAAGTTTTTAAGCTCTGTGTATCAGATTCAAGATAAAAATAACAAGATACTTTCAGTGTTACTTAGGGTAACCATTTTACATGGTTCCTTCTAGCCTTAGTTATGCTCGGGGTTAAACGCTAAGGAAGCTGGATTTCAGGATGGCATTAGAGATTGAGGCTTGGCAAACATCTAAGCAGCCCAGGTTTGTGGCAGTCAGATTCTAAGTAGCACTGGCTAGAAACTTGGACATCTTTATAGAAGCATTTCATGAAAGTGTCATGTACTAAATTGTTAATACAAATTTTTTTTTTAACATATAGAAGTTTACCTGTCTAGGGAGCCTGCAATATCGGCACCCCAGATGATTTTTGGATTGGCTGTCGGGTGCTGCCGCCATTTGTCCTAAGGGAAACCAGCAGTGAAGCCTTTCGGCTTTACAGCCGGTTCCCTACTGCGCATGCGCTTTTGAATTGGCCTGTTGGTGGGGGAAGGAGGAGGCAGGCCGCAGTTCCGAAGCGTGGCGCCATCTCCCAGAAGTGGGGAAGGGTACCTGTCAGGTACATCCCCCCCCCCCCCCCCGAAAAAGGTGCCAAATGTGGCACTGGAAGGGGAAGCAGGTCAGCAGAAGTTCCATTTTTGGGTACCCTGTGAATTGAGGCCTCCTAATGGGGGGGGGGTAAGATCAGGCTGTTGTTTTTCAGAGAACTGCAAGTGTGAACCTAGCTTAAAGGCTTAAAGTTGGCCTCAAATTTGTTAAAATGCATCCAGTTCAGCAGGGACCAGCTGAATTTCTATCAGAGTTTGGTCGTCCCTGCTCTACAACAGTTGATCATTTGAACATGTTGCAAAACTTGTGCTGTTCAGCTGCTGTAGCCAACCGACTGCATTTACTGATCAGTGTATTCTGACAGCTGCGAGTCCCGCTGTCAGAACAGAATGTCCCAGCGGGGGATTCCTCCATCTACATCGCTTGCCCATAGGCTGAACAAAAAAAACAAAATGTGCCACCTGTCCTTCCCGGGCACACTGCAGCTGGACACCCCAGTGTGCCAGGGGCCTAAAGATTTGAATCGGATCATTGGTTATGGAGATATAATATCAGTTTGTAGAAATTACACTTGATACATGAGGCTCTTAGTTAACAGTCTCTGTATATATCGGTGGTCTAGCTATGTAAGATTCCAGCCAGAGCCTTTTACTCGTTGGCATACCTACCTCTAGCTGTTTATTTATCAATAGCTTACAGTACATTACATTTCATTTGCTGACTATTGTTGCAGTCAGTAGGTACCGCTTAGGACAGCCACTACTCTCAAGAGTCATCAGAGACAGTCAAGAGGTCTCTATACTGTCGTGCCAGGCAAAATGATGGAAGCTCAGGTGGTGCTTTGGCTTTTGGGATGTAAGATGTGCTATTTGTCATGTTCATGTGCATTATACGCCTGCCTAGAAAATGGAAATCAGGGAGCTCTACTGAGTGGAAATAATAGAAATAAAGGTTTTGCACGATGTGAGGATTAACAAGCCATGCTCTATCTTCATGTGAAAGAATATCATTGAGAGCTGTTGACAAAGCTCAGCAGTGTATGTTGAGTGTTGCTGCAGAGTACTCACAGGCAATCTGGATGATACAAAACAACACATCTGCCCAGTCTCCGAGATCATATTTATCTGCATGAAATAAATGTGGAGATCTGCATAACATTATCATGATAATGTCTCGGCCTGGCAGTGTGCCCAGGAAATTAAAAAAACAAATCGGGCCCAAGGTAAACACTGGGGACATTATTCCTTCTCGGGCTGCAGATGACAAGACAGGGTCTGCAGTACTGACATTCAATTGGAATAAAACCAGAAGTCACTATGTTTCTGAATAAACATGGATGAACCTGTGACCAATACTCTACATCAGTGGTTCTCAACCCTGTCCACAAGTACCCCCAACAGGCCATGTATTGGGACTTTCTCTTAGATAAAATAGCTGTCCAAAATACCAAGCCATTGACTCTGATTTAAAGCACATGTGCAAGATAAAGGAAAACCTGCAAACCTGTCCTGTTGTGGGTACTTGAGGACAGGGTTGAGAACCACTGCTCTAAATCATTGTGTGGACTTGGTAGACACACTGGGGTTGATTTTTTTTTTTTTCTCTAAAATTGGACAGTGGAAAATCTGGTGCAGCTGTGCATGGTAGCCAATCGGCTTCTAACTTCAGTTTATTCAATTAAGCTTTCACAAAATACATGGACTCTGATTGGTTTCTATGGAGAGTTGAACCAGATTTTGCATTTTTTTTTTTTTCTTTTTTTTTTTAGTTTTAGTAAATCAATCCTAGTGAATGGTAGGGTGCGTTGATTTATTTTACAAACAATACCCCATAATGACAACGTGAAAGAAGTTTGTTTATAATCTTATAAAAAAAAATCAGTATACAAGTAATACAAGTATATAAGTATTCACAGCCTATTTTTGGGCAGTTTCTTCCATTCTTCTTTGCAGGACCTCTCAAGCATCATCAGGTTGGATGGGGAGTGTTGATGCACAGCCATTTTCAGATCTGTCCAGAGATGTTCAATTGGGTTCAAGTCTGGGCTCTGGCTGGGCCACTCGAGGACATTCAGAGTTGTCCCGTAGCCACTTCTATCTTAGCTGTGTGTTTAGGGTCATTGTCCTCTTTGAAGATGAACCTGCGCCCCAGTCTGAGGTCCAGAGCGCTCTGGAGCAGGTTTGCATCAAGGATGTCTCTGTACATTGCTGCATTCATCTTTCCCTCGATCCTGACTAGTCTCCCAGTCCCTGCCTCTGAAAAACATCCCCACAGCCTAATGCTGCCACCACCATGCTTCACTGTAGGGATGGTATTGGCCAGGTGATGAGCGGTGCCTGGTTTCCTCCAGACATAACAGACCTAACGCTTGCCATTCAGGCCAAAGCATCCAAACTTTGTTTTATCAAACCAGAGAATTTTGTTTCTCATGGTCTTGGAGTCCTTCAGGTGCCTTTTGGCAAACTCTAGGCAGGCTGTCATGTGCCTTTTTATTGAGGAGTGGCTTCTGTCTGGCCACTCTGCCATACAGGCCTGATTGGTGGAGTGCTGCAGAGATGGTTATCCTGGAAGGTTCTCTCTCCACAGAGAAATGCTGAGGCTCTGTCAGAGTGACCATCGGGTTCTTGGTCACCTCCCTGACTAAGGCCCTTCTCCCCCGATCGCTTAGTCAGGCCAGGCGGCCCACTCTAGGGAGAGTCCTGGTGTTTACAAACGTCTTCCGTTTATGGATGATGTAGGCCATTGTGCTCATTGGGGTCTTCAATGCTGCAGGAATTTTTTTGTACCCTTCCCCACATCTGTGCCTCAAATCAATCATGTCTCTGAGGTCTACAGACAATTCCTTGAATTTCGTGTCTTGGTTTGCGCTCTGACATGCACTGTTAACTGTGGGACCTTTATATAGACAGGTGTGTGCCTTTCCAATCAACTAAATTTACCACAGGTGCACCCTAAGTTGTAGAAACCTCTCAAGGATGATCAGTGGAAACAGGATGCACCTGAGCTCAATTTTGAGGGTCATGGCAAAGACTGTGAATACCTTTTTGTACATTTTTTTTTTTTTTTATATAAATTTGCAAAGATTTCAAACAAATTTCTATCGTGTTGTCATTATGGGGTACTGTTTGTAGAATTTTGAGGAAAATAATGAATTTAATCTATTTTGGAATAAGGCTGTAACATAACAAAATGTGGAAAAAGTGAGGCGCTCTGAATACTTTCCGGATGCACCGTAGGCTTACAGTTCCACTTTAAGGTTAAAACCACAAAGCAAAAGTGGACAGTGCTGAGGTCTGCTTTTACCTTTCCAATGTTTAGTAACATTTTAATTTTCAAGCATTTTGCAGAAGCATAGTGGCTGCTGTGGTGATGACTTCTGGGGGCTGCTGGTTTCCTGGCTGTCTCTGGCTTTGGTACTTTGAGTTGCAGCCCTGGAACAACCTGGAACCACAATGCAGATTAGAAAGAGTGAAGCAGCACAGGAAATATTGAATGAGTTGATTCTGTATTACAGCCAGACAATTGGAATTTTGAGGAAGGGAGGTCCACAAAGGCAGCACTCATATTGTCAGTACAGGTCTCCTTTAAATGACAATGAATGGGTATGTGTGTGTGTGTGTGTGTGTATATGTGTGTGTGTGTGTGTGTGTGTGTGTGTGTGTGTATATATTTATATATTATTACATACATATTGGGAGATGAATGTACTTTGTTTTGTGCAGTGATACTGTCCAGCACTATGCTTTGCCCTGCTGTCATGTCTATAGGATGCATTATACAAACTCTGCACAGCGTGGCACGTAATACTCAGCAGTACAGAATTCCCTGCTGCTCTATTCCATGTCTGAGGCCCTCTAGTGACCATCTATAGGTCTTGCAGCCTTATGTTTTTGTTTCTATCTTGCAGCTTATCTCTTGGAAGCCAAGAAGCTTACACAGTCTGAGCAGGTAAGATGAATCATGCTTACTGTGTGGGAGGTTAAACCATTATTGAGACCCACTCACTTTTCTTTTTGTTTACAGAACAATATCTGGTAGCAGTTTGCCACATTCAGCTGGACCTGTTCTGTAATGTTGAAGATGTTAATTCTTTAGTTCCAGTAAGTATCCAGAAGATACCCCATCATTTCTATCCACACAGGTAGCACCAACGCCGTAATTCAGTCTCCATGGAATGTGTAGATGTTGACTGTCTAAGAACAGGATGGGAGGAGTGTATCAGGAAGTCTGTATAGGTTTCAAATGGCACGAAAGAGCAAATCTACACCAAACTGGAACTATCCCTAAACATGCATAAGGGCCTTCAATAGTAGCTGTTTTATAATATGGTTTTAAAATTTCTACCCCAGCAATTTTGACAATTCACACCTTTATTCATGTAAATCCAAAAACTATGCCTATGCAGTCTCGACACACGGATGGGACTGTGGGGTTGTTTCTCCAAAACTGGAGAGTGCAAAATATGGTGCAGCTCTGCATGGTAGCCAATCGCCTTCTAACTCTAAGGCCTCATGTACACTGCTGCTGCTAAACGGACGTTTTTGGAACGCAAAAAAATGGGTTCAGGAGCTGAGTTTAGAGGCATTTCAAGCTTCAAATGCTTCTAAGCGTGGTAACTCGCATTTAGCCGCATTTCGTTTACAGGCGTTTTTCATTTCTGGCTAATTTTTTTTTTTTAACGCTTCTGAACACGACATGTAAACGTGGCAAAACATGTTTTACCTGTGGGTTACTACTGTCACGTTAAATCGTTTAGGAGAGGTTGTAAAAACGTCCTGTGTACATGAAGCCTAACTTGTTCAATTAAGCGTTGACAAAAAATCCTGGAAGCTGATTGGCTACTATGCACAGCTGCACTAGATTTTGTACTCTCCAGTTTTAGTAAATCTACCCCTTATATGAATAGAACATGGTAGCTCCACAACTTTTACATCACTCATCCTATTTTTAGACAGTAGACATTTACACATTCCATGGTGATTGGGATAAGTTATCTGTGCTGCCTGTTTGGATATAAATGTTGGGGTATGTTCCTGACACTCATTTGAACTGAAATGGCTGATAGAATCTACAAAACATCTTCAACATTACAGAAGTCTATTTGTAAGTGATTGACTACTAGCTTTATCATGATCTGTATAAATGAGAATATTCAGACATATTTACAGGGGAATGTCATAGCACACTGCTACCCATACTTCTCATTGCCAGTCACGTGCAGAGATGTTAATTTTGGTTTGTGTGTGAGCCTTTACCATTAGGGGTTGTCAGTGAGAAATAAAAGGTTCTTTCTCATGATGCAGTTTAGTCATTTTTACTCTGCATGTTCTGGGAGTCCGCATGTTATGAGAGTTTCCAAGGTAGAACCAATTAATACATTTTAGGCCTTGTACTCACTGGCACTTGTGAATTTAGCTTTTCTAAAAGCAGAAGCTATCTGGGAAGTATAAGGCCACGTTCACACGGGTTGATTTGCTCTGTGCCTCATGTAGGGCCATGTTTTACCAGCACAGGGATGCACAGGTGCTGCTTGCATCCTCATGCTGGCATCCCATAGCTGAGTGGATGTATGAAGCATGGTAAAAGACTGCCCGGCACGGGCATGGGTCCTAAACCCGTTGGATGCCTCCCAAATCACTGTGTTTAGACGTTCCTGCTTTTGAAGTAGGTTTAGACACATTTATATCCATTAAGCTTTGTTCAACTCCATATAACTAACATTAAATGTGCAGTGAATGAGAATGTTGGTAAGCACACCTGAACACTGACCTTGTAAACTCTTTCGTAACTCTAGCATATCAATGTACAAAGCAGATGATAGGATGCATTCAGATCTGTGTAAGAATGTTTACTTTGTGGACCTGAACGCTCCATTTTTGACACTTGTGCATGAAGCCTTAGGCACATACATGCAGTGACAGAGAATTGGATATGCAAACCCTGTACCCAAGGCCTGCACAATTTGGGTGCCTATGCCCAATTTTGCAGAGGTGATTGATGAGGATCACAGAAAAAAATGTGTGTGTGTGTGTGTGTGTGTGTGTATGTATGTGTATATATATTATATGTGTGTGTGTGTGTGTGTGTGTGTGTGTGTATATATATATATATATATATATATATATATATATATATATATATATATATATGTATATATATATGTATATGTGTGTGTACATACATACACATACTTTGGAGAAGTGCACAGCTTTTGGCACTGCAGAAATCGCCATTAATGGCTGTGAACCAAGCCATTATTGGACAGCACGGTTCACAGACAGTGGGAGAGATGTACTGAAACCTGAGCAAAATCTGGTGCAGCTCTGCATAGAAACTATTCAGCTTCCAGGTTTTAATAATAATATAAAGGAAATTCTTGTGCTCAGTGCACCCAAATTCAGGGTTTAAATGAATTAAACCTGATGGAACAGCTGCAACCTATATATTCCTGACACTGGGCAAACAAGCAAATCCTCAAAACAATAGTGCGCTGTCCCTTTAGTTTGCATCTTACATTATAATCAATGTGCAAAAAAAAAGACAATATGGACCTTGAAAGTCTTCTTTACAAATTATAAAGCGCAAACAAGGGCAATGTGCAAAGGTACAGTAATATGGACCTTGAATGTCCCCTATAAGTGCTGAAGTGCTCAAAGGTGCTCCTTCAGAGAAGATGGCCCTTTACCAAACGGTGTAGATCCTGAATTACAGGGATCAGAAAGGCATGGTAACCTATCCAACAATAGGTCACACCCATATCGGAACTCCATCTTGGAAAGTTAGTCCATGTAGGTTTGAATCGCATAGGATCAGCTCTTAGAAAGCTAGCAGGGAGAAACGCAAAGCGTAACACAGCAGGGAAAGGTTTATTAAAAACTGTTATATTCATTTACATTTAGGCAGTGAATAACAGGCTCCACATTAAAACACACCGCCCGTGTTATCTTACCCCCCGCTGGCACGCAGTGACGTCACACACACTCCTTCCACGTTTTATTGTCAAGGCTTAATTGAACAAGCTGAAGTAAAAGCTGATTTGGCTACCACGCACAGTTGTGCCAGATTCTGAGTGTTCTAATTTTAGTAGATCAACCCCAGAGTACAGAGCTGATCTGAGCGGCTCTGTAGCTGTAAACAGTGTATTGTTTACAGTTCAGAGCCTGCTCCTACGTTTTGCAACAGAGGAAGGAAGAATTAATAGATGACTGCATCTTTCCTTCATTAGTTCTAGATCAGTGTTTTTAGGGGACCCTGAGGTTGTAAGACTTAATTTTTTTACCCTTTACAACCCCCCCCCCCCCCGCCCCTTTTCTTATTTGCATATCACAGCCCTATCCTGTTTGTGCAGACATGTATATTATCCGCCACATGTCCCTTATCCTGCACATCTGTAAATGAACCCCTTCACTTCAATCCTCCCACTGCATACGACCGGTTATTTACCCCCCTTCACTTCCTCCTCCCTATGCGCATGCCCTGTACATTTATTGTATCTAGCACACCATTTTCAAACTCCATGTTTTAACCTCCTCCATACTAGCATGTATCTTGCTTTCCAGAAATTGTGTCAAAAATCAATCATTTTCGGGGGGCGTCTGCTTTCCAAAAAAAAGTTCATACTACGGGTGTACATACTGCCCTGCCAAATTTAGTTGGTATGTTTTTATAACCGAAAGTAAGAGAATGTTTGTTTTGTTTTTCTTTTATGTAATTAAAAAGAAACAGAATAAAACCAAAAATGAGTGGTTTGTAAAGCGGTATTAATCTCAAAACCTCAGCAAAGCATGAACCAATTTGCTACAGCAGGGGGAAAAAAATTTCTTCCTGATTACCCCCCCCCCCCCCCCCCCAAGAGACAATGGGATATTCCCTGTATCAACTTTAAAATAATGTGTATTTATTTCCTTCCCCCGACATCCCCCCCCCCCCCCGAAGTCCCAAACAACTTCTGTTCGACAGGGAGGGCCACAGACAGACTGAAAGTCGGCCGTTCACTGTTGAACCAGCTGATTTTCAATCTGTGTACCCAGCTTTGGATGCACTAGCAGATTTCGATTTACAGTAACTTTTTTTTTTTTCCTTTTGGCATACATGTCTTTACATAAAGGCTGATCATTGTAAACACCCCTGTCAGTGGTAAATGGTTTGTCTCAGCTCTTTACCTGCTATATCTGCAGGAGCGTTTGTTCAGTTGAAAAACAGACTTAGTGGCCAGATCAGGTGAAAAGAAAACAAATGCAGCTATCATAGCCAAGAATTGGTAAGCTGCAATATAATGTTTATTTTGGATTAACACCATTTTGACCACTTCCCGCCCGCCATATAGCAATATGACATCTCAAAAATGGGGTTGTGACCTGTCCACTTGTGTTGTGTGCAAGCACCGACATGCCTCCATCCCATGAATTACAAAGCAATGGAGAATGGAAGCGGGACTTTGTGTGAGGCATGTCGGTGAGTGTATCCACATCACAAAACTAGTATAGTGGGATGACTAAAGATAATCCTGTATCTAGTGATAATACCGACAAAATATATTGCAGAAAGATAATGCATGGTTTATTACAAGAAAATCATAAAATCAGATACATGATAAAAGAGATACATTTGTCTGCAATGGGGCATGTGGACATAAGTAGGTTTACAGACATAGTTCAAATGATGGTTATACATGTAAAAAACGTAGTAAAATGATATATCACATAATACAGTGAATAAAAGTATGCATCAATAGATGTTAACTCAACGCGTTTCTTGGCTTACAACCAATCGTCAGGAGTCCGATGCAGTGTAGCTGCGTTGAAAAAATAACTATGTATCAGTAAAAGTATGAGGAAAATTGGCGTTTACGTCCGTTTACGTCCTTTTGGAGCGCGCTCTCTGCCTCAACCCCGGGTAAGACTCAGTGTGCCCGGACCAACACTGCATCACAATGTATGGGCTATCACTCACCCATGCATCCCTTGTGAGTATATCAATATAAACTTGTATGTGTAAACGCCAATTTTCCTCATACTTTTACTGATACATAGTTATTTTTTCAACGCAGCTACACTGCATCGGACTCCTGACGATTGGTTGTAAGCCAAGAAACGCGTTGAGTTAACATCTATTGATGCATACTTTTATTCACTGTATTATGTGATATATCATTTTACTACGTTTTGTACATGTATAACCATCAATTGAACTATGTCTGTAAACCTACTTATGTCCACATGCCCCATTGCAGACAAATGTATCTCTTTTATCATGTATCTGATTTTATGATTTTCTTGTAATAAACCATGCATTATCTTTCTGCAATATATTTTGTCGGTATTATCACTAGATACAGGATTATCTTTAGTCATCCCACTATACTAGTTTTGTGATGTGGATACACTCACCGACATGCCTCACACAAAGTCCCGCTTCTATTCTCCATTGCTTAGCAATATGACATGTACAAAGCGGTTGCATTATCCTGACTGTCATATGATGTCCAGAAGGATAAGCCGCTAGTGTGCGTCCGTGGGGGCACGTGGCGATTGGTGGTGTGTCAGTCTGACACACTGCATCTCCGATGCCGGTAAAGAGCCTCTGACATAGCTGATCATGTGGTAAAGAGCCTATGTCCAGTCACAGCTGATCACAGTGAAAAATAGGAAGAGACCTATACCGGCTTTTCCTCCACTCACGCTGACAGGCGCGAGTAGAGAAGAGCCGATTGGCTGCTATCCTGATATGGGGGGGGGGGGCCTGCACTGGTTAGTGCAGCCCCCTCCCCCCCAGGATGCCCACCTGGTATGCCAATCAGTGCCCAATAGGAATGACACTGTGCCAATCAGTGATGCCTGCCAGTGCTGCCCATCAGTGCCACATATAAGTGCCAATCAGTCCTGCCTCATCAGTGCCCATCAGTGAAGGAGAAAACATACTTATTTACAAAGTTTTATAACCGTAACGAAGAAAAACTTTTTTTTTTTTTTTTTTTATTTGTAGCACAAAAAAATAAAAACCCCAGTGGTGATCCAAAAAGGATACAAATTTTGGGTACAGCGTCGCATGACCACGCAGTTGTCACAAGTGCCCTGTATTGAAGTGGTTAAATAACACCAAAAGAAGCCTGGCCTGATAATGAAGGGGTATTACAGGCTGGTACTGAAGTGGTTTAAGAACCACTAAACCTCAGCAATGAGGACTGTATTTTAGACCTGTATTTCTCAAATGTATTTAATGTATGTACCCTTTTTCAAAAGCATGTGTATATCAGGTACCCCCTGATGTGGGTAAGTACCCTTTCACCTCGGTAGGTACACTTCTTTCTGCTACCTTATTGTGTGTACATTTTTTACAGTCCATTACATTTTTAACTGCTTCAGCCCCAAAAGATTTTACCCCCTTCCTAACCAGAACACATTTTACAATTTGGCGCTGCGTCGCTTTAACTGACAATTGCACGGTCGTTCACTTTACCTAAACAAAATTTGCGTCCCTTTTTTTTCCCACAAATAGAGCTTTCTTTTGGTGGTATTTGATCACCTCTGCGGTATTTCTTTTTTGTGCTATAAATAAGAGCATCAATTTTGAAAAAAAAAAAAATTTTTTAAATTTTTGCTATAATATCCCCAAAAATTAAAAAAAAAAAAAAAAAAAAAAAAATCTTCATCAGTTTAGGCCAATATATATTCTTCTACATATTTTTGGTAAAAAAAAAAAACGCAATAAGCGTATATTGATTTGCTCAAAAGTTATAGCGTCTGCAAACTATGGGAAAGATTTATGGCATTTTATTTTATTTATTTTTTTACTAGTAATGGCGGTGTTCTGCGATTTATTATTATTTTTTTTTTTTTTTTTTAAGCGGTACTGTATAAATTGGTATTTATACAGCGATCAGTGCTATAAAAATGCACTGATTACTGTGTGAATGTCACTGGCAGGGAAGGGATTAACACTAGGGGGAAATCAAGAGGTTAATTGTGTGTTCCCTCACTGTGTGCTAACTGTGTGGGGATAGGTTTGACTAGGAGAGGAGTAGGGGTGCAACGGATCAAAAAACTCACGGTTCGGATCGTTCCTCGGATCAGGAGTCTCGGTTCGGATCAACAAAAAAAAATCTCCCCCACTGTAATATCCGCAATCTCCCCCACTGTAATAATGTATTGACAGGGTATTGGCACTGCTGCCATCTGATCTCTCCCCTCCACTGTACAGATCAGTACAGAGGGGAGAGAGGAACCTGCGTCATGATATGACGCCGGTTTGTTTACAAGTGATCGCTCTGTCATTTGACGGAGCGATCACGTGGTAAATGGCCGCCGGGTGTACCAAGATGGCCGCCGCTCCGGAGCTAGGCTGAAGCCGCGGCCTTTCCTAAGGCCAAGGCGGCGGCACGCTCCGCGGAGCGCATGTGTGCTGATCCGTACAGGCTGAACCATTCGGATCACGGATCGGTGACAATCTGTTGCACCCCTAGAGAGGAGACATATATAGTTTTTCCTACTTGGTAGGAACAAACGATATGGCTACTCTCCTCTGACAGCACAGGGATTGGATGGCACTTGTGCGCATGGCCGGCGGCGATCATGCCCACCGGCCACGCGCATCTGGACTCCAGCCATGCAGTGGGCGTGCGCGCCCCCTGGTGGCCGAAAAAGGGTAGGCCGTACCCATACGGGATTTTGCCCAGGAGAGCCACAGTATATCTGCGTGACAGGGTCGGGAACCGGTTAAATAATGCATACTGATATCTATTTGCATATCATTTGCTATCAGTGTAAACTATTATGATGTAAAAAGCCAGAGTACCCCCTGAATAGTACCACCTGGGCTATACAGTTCCTTGAAAAAGTATTCATAACCCTAAACATTTTCCACATTTTGTCATGTTACAACCAGAAATATAAATGTATTTTATTGGGATTTTATGTGATAGACCAACACAAATTGGCACATAATTGTGAAGTGGAAGGAAAATGATAAATGGTTTTCATTTTTTTTTTTTTTTACAAATATCTTAAAAGTGTGTCGTGCATTTGTATTCAGTCCCCTTTTACTCTGCTATCCCTAACTAAAATCTAGTGGAACCAATTGCCTTCAGAAGTCACCTAATTGGTAGAGTCCAACTGTGTGTAATTTAATCTCAGTATAACAGCTGTTCTGTGAAGCCCTCAGAGGTTTGTTAGAGAACCAAGTTTTGCTTTTGACTGCTGGTGATTGCTGTGTTGCATTTTTAGGTTTTTTGGGGGGGTTTCCTTGCAGCTTTAACACCCTCTGTCACTTTTTAAACAGCCTTTTTTTTTTCCTTTTTCTTTCCTGCCTTCAGCCTATTAATTAAGGGGAGTGGTTAATTGTTCACAGGTACTTGAAGGCTATATAACATTCTGTAGAACTCATTTTGAGCCTGCTGGAATTAAGACCAAGTGACACTGGACTAGGTGGTGAGTTAAAAACCAGAGCTTAAAACAGGAGGATATAACAGGGTTCAAAGTACCTGAGTGTTGTCTGAGAAGTGTGTGGATCGTTAGTACCTTTGTATTGCGAGTGCACGTGGTCTGCAAGTACCTATGTATTGTCTTGTTGAGTAGTAGTGTCAGGACGCTAGTTGTTAGGTAATTTGGACAGGGTATAATCCCAATCCTCATTAAATTGGTAGGTACGATGCCCGGCAGGTGTGGAGATGCGACACAGTGTACATCTTGCGGCATGTATGCGTTCCTTGATTATCCCATCAAGGGCAAATACTGCTGTGCAAAATGTAAGCACATTGCTTGTTTCCCCGGAAGCCCAGGTTCTGAATCTAGGGAAGCAACTGTCAGCACTGAGAAGACCCTCCATACTAAAGGGAGCTGGGAACGTACACGGCAGGGGCCAGCACAGAGGCAGGTGGAGACAGAGGTGCAGGCACCAGAAAAGAGTAGATGGGTGACAGTTAGGAAGGATGGAGGGGGGAAGTGCCAGAAAGGCCAATCCTGGGCAGGAGCATCCCAAGAAGTAGGCTTGATTGAGTGACATTGGTGAAACCAGTCACAGACCGGTACTGCTGGAGCTAAGGGACTAGCTTCCAGGGGAAGAACTCTTCCACTGAGAGTGAGGGGAAGCGAAGGGAAAGGATAGACAGTTTCTGGTGGTAGTGGACTCAATTCTTAGAAGGACAGAGAGGGCAATCTGTGACAAAGATCTGAAGTGCTGAACTGTATGCTGTCTACCAGGCGCTTGGGTTCGACACATCACGGATCTGGTGGACGGATTACTGGGTTGGGCTAGGGAAGACCCGGCTGTCATGGTGCACATTGGCACCAATGACAGAGGCAGATAGATTGTCCTAAAAGAACGCTTTTAGGGACTTAGGAACGAAATTGAGGAAAAGGACCTCCAAGGTAGTATTCTCAGGAATACTACCAGTACATCCAGCCACACCAGAAAGGCAGAGGGAGACTGGGGAAATAAACAAGTGGCTGCGGAGCTGGTGTAGTAAGGAGGCGTTTGGGTTCCTGGAGGACTGGGCCGACTTCTCAGTTGGTCACCAGTACTATAGAAGCGACGGACTGCACCTAAATGAGGAGGGTGCAGATCTGCTGGGAGTAAAGATGGCCAAATAGTTAGAGGGGTTGTTAAACTAGGTGACGGGGGAGGGTCCAGAGGTAGAGATAGTCAGCGTGGAACATAGTCCAGAGGGTAGTACTGGGGGCATTAGTGGTAGTTTGACTAAAGCACATAAACACAAGATAAATATAGTAACAAGTCCTAGTTGCAATCTCGAACACCCACTAAGAGCATAGTATGCGACTGGTCCAAACTATGTGGCATGTTCACCAATACCAGGAGCCTGGCAGACAAGATGGGTGAACTAGAGATACTGTTGTACGAGGATTTGGATTTTGTGGAAATTTCAGAGACTTGGCACAATAGCTCTCATGATTGGCTGGCAACCATTAAAGGGTATGCCCTTCATCGCAGGGATAGAAAGGGTAAAAAGGGGGAGGGGTATTGCTGTATATCAAGAATAATGTACAAGTGAATGTGAGAGATGATATCACTAAGGGAGCTAGGGAGGAGCTGAAATCCTTATAGGTAGAGCTCCAAAGGGATGAAACTAAGGGGAAAATAATACTGGGCGTATGCTATAGGCCCCCTAACCTGAGGGAAGAGGGGGAGGCGAACCTCCTATCACAATTTGGATTAGCAGCGAGGATGGAAAGTGTTATAATGGGGGATTTTAATTATCCAGACATAGACTGGGTGGAGGGAACCACGCATTTGTCTAAGGCTCGCCAGTTCCTAAATGTCTTACAGGACAATTTCATGGGTCAGATGGTAGACGCACCAACTAGAAATAAAGCGTTACTAGATCTACTGATTACCAACAATACAGACCTGATCACGGATGTGGAAATATGGGTCAATTTAGGAAACCGCGATCACAGGTCAATTGGCTTCAGTATAAATCGCATAAATAGGAAACATAAGGGTAATACAAAGACACTGAATTTCAAAAGAGCCAACTTCCCTAAACTAAGAACCTTGCTAGAAGACATAAATTGGGATAAAATCTTAGGAACAAAGAACACGGAGGAGAGATGGGTTCGCTTTAAGAGCATATTAAATAAGGGCATTAGCCAGTGGGGTAATGCATTTAAAAGAGCCAACAAAAGTCCTGGATGGCTTAACACCAATGTAAAAATGCATATAAAAGCAAAAGAGAAGGCCTTCAAAAAATACAAGGTTGAGGGGTCATCAGCATTCAAACTTTATAAAGAATGCAACAAGAAATGTAAGGGTGCAATTTGAGCAGCTAAGCTAGAACACGAAAGACACATAGCAGAGGAGATAAAAAAAAAATCCCAAGAAATTCTTTAAGTATATAAACATTAAAAAATAGTAGGGCAGACCATATTGGCCTCATAAAGAATGAGAAAGGACATCTGGTTACAAGGGATGGGGAGATGGTGAAGGTATTGAATTCATTCTTCTCCTCAATCTTTACGAGGGAGTCGGGGGGCTTCAGTAACCAAAACTGCAGTGTTTATCCTCGTGACACATCACAGGAAGCACCCTCATGGCTAACAGGACAGAATTAGACTTGGGAAACTTATCATTAATAAATCACCAGGACCGGATGGCTTGCACCCGATGGTACTTGGGGAACTCAGTCAAGTAATTGGCAGACCATTGTTCCTCATTTTTACTGACAGTCTACTGACTGGAATGATACCAGCGGATTTGAGAAAAGCCAATCTAGCACCAATATTTAGAAAGGGCCCAAAATACATCCCTGGGAATTACAGACCAGTTAGCCTAACAACAATAGTATGGAAGCTCTTGGAGGGGATGATGAGGGACTATATAAAAGATTTTAGTAATGAAAATGGTATCATTGAAGAATGAACAAAATGCACACCACACTTTTCAGATATTTATTTGTAAACTATTTTGAAAACCATTTATCATTTTCCTTCCACTTCACAATTGGGTGCCACTTTGTGTTGGTCTATCACTTAAAATACATTTGTGTTTTTGGTTGTAACGTGACACAATGTGGACATTTTCAAGGTGTATGAATACTTTTTCATTGCACTGTAAGGCATTTATGAGATTTAGGGCCAGGAGACATTGTCCCATGAGACATTGCAAGACCCTGACAATCACAGGCATGACTCCTAGAGGCAGAGGCATGAAGGGATATATTTATTGGCAGCCTTTTCACAGAACCAAAGGGTGGAATTTACATGATGTAGGCCAGGTACCCCTGGCCTACATTATGTAAATTCCACCCTTTGGTTCTGTGAAAAGGCTGCCAATAAATATATAATATGAGACAATGTTATGCCAGACCCGGTGCCAGTAAATGATGGCAGCTGAAACGCCTAATTGCTGACATTATTTCTGTAATCTTGGGTGCCTCCTCTGTTTGCAGGAGTGTGATAACTGGCGTTCAAGGCAACTTCCTAAGTCACCTCACACTTAATTATGGAGTTTGGATAGTAGAGAGTTGGACTCCAAAGTTGGTGGAGGTTTCAAATAAGCCAAATCATTTCTGAAATATTGCAGCCCTCTACTGCCTGCTGGAGCCCCAGTGGGGGACCCTGTGGAAATCCGCCTGTAGGGATTTTTTCAAATAGGGCCTGAGTGATCCTTTTATCGTTACAAATGAATTGATATCTGAAGTGAACCCAACAGCTTGAAGCTCTAATCTTTTCACCTCTCAAGACAGGCACTGGTAATCCTTTATTATATTAAGTAACCCTTATTACTCATCTTCTATCTAGGCTCAGCTGTCTCTAGAACTGCAGAGGGAGAGCCACTTGAAGCAACAGCTCCTAATTCAGGAAAGATTGAAAAGAGCCAAGAGAGAAGAGAAACTAAGAACTCAACAAAAAGCAATAGCTGCAGAGAAGGAGCTCACTGTCCATCTGCAAACATCATACAAATCATCTACTGATGATGTTGATTGCCAAAATGCACTTGTTTCTGCAGGGCAGAAATCCAGTTCTAACCCAGGGAAGTGTTTGCAGGAAATCCACAGTGTCCTTGACCGAGAACCAGACTCTTTACTGTATCTGCTGCAGAAGAGGAAGGAGCCACTGGAGCCTTACAAGGCCAACCGTGTTCCAAAAGATGACAAAACAAAACTGGAAGAGCAAGCAACCAAGATCAAAGATCTGAACTTGCTGGTGGACACCCTTCTGGCTGAAAATGAGAAATTAAAACGAGAGAATCGGAAACTACGGGCTGAGTTGGTGCGGCTCCAGAGAAACCCTGAGAAATACCTGGACAAGGACACAGATTTCGTGGAGAAGTCTGAACTCTGGAGTCTGCAGCAGCCAACAGCAACTTCTTCCAGCCCAGCCTCTACCTGGCAGAAGTTTGTAGCAAATACAAGCAAGGTTACGGACATTCCTATACCCAACCTTCCTCATTTAGACATTCCGTTACCAGAACTTCCTCCCCTCGAGCTACCAGAAGATATACAATCACAAATTACAGGACTTAAAGACTATTTGGACAGCTAGAAGATCAAGCGACCGATTATTTGGACAATCGCAGTAAAGGGAAAACCACCTTGGCAGCAATATCGCAAAGGCCATCGGGCCTTTGCAAGAGTTTACTGTAGGAGGTTGAGCATTGGTAGACAAGTCACTGTGAAATATTCAACTTGAGTTCCTATGTTGATTAGACCTAAAATGTTACAAGAGTGACAGGAGAGATCTTGATATGCTACTATTTTTTTCTCTTCAAAACCAAATGACTGCCTAGAATAACTTTTTTCGAAAACCTTGCCTAAAGTTTTTAATTGGTATAAATAATTCCATGATAATTACAATTACAATGCTGAAGCTATGTTGCAAAGGTAGTAATTCTCTGTATTTTAACCTGTTTCTCTCATGCATTCGGAATGTGTGGGGTTTTTTTTTAGTCAATCTATTCACAGTTGGATATTTCAGTTTTAGGTGGATGACCAATATGGTTAAAAGCCTGTTGTGCAATATTTCTGAGGGATTTAAGCAGAGATATCTGCCCCCAGGTCTGTCTGCCATTCTAAAGATCTGTTGGAGTTTCTTATATCCCAGAGGGAGCTAAGTTGATGGCTGATTCAGTTCACCAGTCTTGGCCCTTATTTGTAAACTGTTTTGGAAGGACCTGTCAAAGATTATCAGTCTACCCAAAACCAGTATCCAATGCTGTCCAATTGTACCACCTTCTATTTCTGGACGGTGTTGAGGAGATCTCTATATTAAACTCTCTAGGTCTGTGGGGGACTGCATTGGTGAAATCTCTGTATCTGAGACCTTAGGTCTGCTCCCCTGTCACAGCTGTTTCATGAGGATCTTCTCCTGTTTGTGTTCTTTGCATTATGATCAATGCAGTATCCATGCCATTGCTCCTGGTCTTAAGGAGGAGGAACGGCAAGACCCAGGCTGCAGAGATGACAGAACAGGGAAGTACAGAGATTTCCATGGTCCCTGAGAGATGCACAAAGCCTTGAGGTGAGCTAACCCATCGGCATCCACCTATAACAAATCTAGCCATTTAGGGTGGACTTGGCCTTTACCACAGAAACAGTGTGTGTACCATATACACACACCACAACTCATGTATCAACTTGTGCCACATTGCACTCCTGGATCTTAACCTCAAACCAACAAGAAGACATGTACATTTTTCTTTACTTTCTGAAACCAAATTACATGTTGTTTCTAAATAATCAGTTTACAAAAATGGGAAAAAAAAAATCAGGGTGCATCGTAAATAACTTTGCTGTATATCAATAAAATATGTGTTAAGCATTGTTTTAAAAAAAATACTTACTGAATGATCAGTATCTTGTTATAGCAGTGCATGAGTGCAAGAAACGCTGGATGACAGTATTTGATTGACAATAATAAAGTGTGTTTATATCTGAAATGTCTCCAAATGCCTTTCTAATGCTTGCTGAAAAGAAAATGTTCTTTTCCACAAAGTTTCTGAAAATATCTAAAGAAAAAAAAAAAAAAAAAAAAAATCTTCAAACAAAAACCTTTTTGATCTAATGCGAGGATTCCAAAGGGAGGGAAGCGAGAAGCTTGAAGCTGGGCCTCAGAGTTGAGCAGAGAGAACATAATATAGCAGAGCCAATCATGTTACTTTTACAGGCCTCCCCACAAGTTGTCTATTTTTTTTTGTGTTCCGTAAGCCAGCAAAATGCAATGCACATTTGTAAAGCACATTGCTGGGATTCATAAATGTTTGAGTTTTTTTTTTATTTATGTTTATTTCTAAAGCAGCTGCCTGGCCGGGATATATCCATATTGCTGCATTTGAGCTCCATTTGCATGGGCATCATCCGTTCAGTCGCGTTTTTAGCTAGGAGAGAACTGATGAAAACAGATTTAGATTACATCAGTTTGCACATCCATATTCAGTTTACATCAACTTTCACTTCAGTTTAGTTAACATCGATTTAGATCAGTTTTAGGTAAGCTTACATCAGTGTACATTCATTTGTTTAGTTGTTGCAATAAACAATCAGATGACAATTTGTATAAACAAAAAAATGTTTCTTGCCTAAAAATGAACATAAACGGATGCCATCAGTTTACATCCGTTCTGTTTCAATGGATCTGAACATTGGCTGTTCCGTTTTAAAAAACGGATCTGAACAGACGCGGCTGTAAACAGATCATCTGTTTACATTTGGTTTGTCCATAGAAATTAAATCCATTTTTCATCTGTCAATAAACAGATGAAAAACGGACAAATGGAACGCCCATGTGCGAGGGGCCTTCATCTCATACTCAAATAAGATCTGATTTACTGGTATGGGAAGGTCGATGTTTTTCTTCATATTTTCTCCTACACAAATTTTTATTATGGCACGACAAAATGGCTTTGTTGCAATCATAACTAGTACCTTGTCCTGCTAACGTTGGCCCTCTGAGCTATTAGAAGGCTATGAAAGGTTTACTGTAGCCAAAGTTAAAAAATTAAGATTTGAAATCTCTGAAAGTACTTTGGTGCTTGGACTTATTATTTTATTTATACATTGCTGTAATGCATCTGATTACCCCCTTCCCCCCTTCTTTGTCTGTTATCTGGTGATCCTGAAACAACCTCCTTGTTGCTTCTCCATGTAAAAAGCCAGATGTCCAAAAATGTGATAGTACTAGATGTTACAGTCACTAATCAAATGTAGTCCCTTCTGGAGCCTTAAAATTAATTGGTGATGCAAGTAGAGGAAGAGAGCAGGTCTGTCCGTGCCCTCTTGCCTTGATTTCTTGTCTCAAATTATATTGTAACTGTACTGACTTCCTTTCCTTTGTAAAGTGCTCTGTAAATTGTTGGCGCCATATAAATCCCATATAATAGTGGTATAAGAGGAGGTTACACAGCACAGGCTTCAGAAGTGCACTCCTAATGATCCAGTGCTCAATGAATGCAGAAACTACAGAGCACCCAGAGTAAGGCAAAATGAGTGAGCTTCCAAGTTTAGCACAGTTATAGTGTACTGGAATGTATTAGCTCACCGACTTTTCATTTGCTACCTGGATTTGCTCTTTTTTTTAACAGTAAAGTGTATTCCGTATTTTGCATATCCATACAAAACCATGAACAACAACACAACTGTGCTGGCACATGGAGGATGAACAAATAGGACAATGAGATCCAGGACACAATCCATGCAGGTTGACATTAACATTACAGTTGTACACAAATGCAGATCAAATGGAGTGACAGGTCGCTCTAGTCTAGTGTTGTGATAGGAACTAGAACTTGGTACACACAACAAACTATTACATTAAATCGTAACAATATCTAATGTTCTGCAGTGGTATGCTCAAGAGGAGAGCTAAATACAGGGCGTAGTGCTGTGAGTGGGGGAACCAAGCTCGCCAGGGACAGAAAAACATAGATTGTGAAAAGGGGAAGGGAGCAATGGGGGAGGAGGGAAGAAGGCAAGAGGAGGGGAGGAAGAGAAGGGAAGTAGTTGGGAGGGAGGACGTTCCATAAATGCTGAAAGACTATCAAATCTTGAGGATTCCAGAAGACCTGTAGCAGAGGACAAGACCACACAATATGTATGAACGTGCCCAACAAAGTGTGGCACTCAAATCGCATGCCAAATCAGCAGCTATCGCCAGCAATGGAACTGTCTGAATCTGTGGCACTGTCCGACTTTGCGGCGCTGCACCGATTCCCAAAAGTAGTTTCTGTACAGAACCCGCACAGATGTCTCTGAAATCGCTCCTGAAGTCGGACTGACATGGGGGTATGAATGCAGGATTTCAATCCGCTGTCAGTATGAACCTAGGCTGATGGAGTGACATCCCATCTGACAATGATATACCTGTATAGTTACTGCCCTAACATCATTGGACAGTTAGTGGCCTAAGATCAGCAGATCCTATTTTTCTCTCAGATAAGTAACAACTCAAACATATAACCCTTGTAGCTGTCTCCAACGCTAATCGTACACAGACTTTTTATTTATTTTTTTAAGGCAGGATACTGCACAGATGGACAAATATCTCCTTGTGGCCCTGCCAGATATCCAAATACCTGAACAGCGGCTGCATTTGATTGTATGCAAAGACTGTTCACTTGATAATTTTGGCTCCTGCAATTTCTCATTTGAGATATGTCAGGCAGGAGGTGGTAGACGGGATCACCCACTTAGCAATTTTCAGACAGTTTGTTAGAAATAACCGAAATTTGCTCTGTCTATGGCCAACTTAAGGGTGGCACTTTCCCAATGACCTCCATTGTAAGACATTCTTCCTGACCACCAATGGAAAGGGGTCCAAAAAAGATTTACCATGGGTGTTGAACATGGTTTTTTTTTTTGTGTGTTTCAGTTGATTTGATTTTTTTTTTTTATGGTCGATCAACTGTGGTGCTGGGTGTCATAGATATGAGTAGTCCCCCCAGCACTGCCATTGAGCACATGGCATCCTCACTATAGGGGGATTGCCTGCGACATCAGAATGGCCTGTAGGGGCTCAACCCCTCAGCAGACACGTACGATGGTTGGATCTGGTTCTTCCATCATAGTGCTGTTTATTAGGCCAATGTCACCCAGACCATGATAGGGTCAGAGGTGTTCACCCTACCCCCTGGATGGCGTAATACAAGCCCCAGGTTGGCCTTAGTACAGTGAGTATGTCTGCTGTGGTGGGACCCAAGTGCATCAGGTTACATATAGTGGGTGGCTACTTATTGGGGGTGTCCTTTTGGACAACATCATCAGGATATCACTGGGGGGCAAGAGCTCTTCCTTCCCCCTTACGCGAAAGCCTGAGGATTCCTGTCGCAAGCCGGAACCCTCCTTTTGCTCACAAGCAATTTTTTCCAAGGCTCCTCCTCCAAGGACAAGTCCACCAAGCCTTCCATCTCTTCCTCAGGCAAGCGTTCTTGGCAGCCCAGGAACCCTAGGCCTGCTGAGACACCTAGTGTGCTTCATCTCAACACTTCAGGTGGGGGGGGGGGTCATCTGCTGTTTTACAGATCGCTGGCTTGCTCCCATTTGGATAGATAGGTTCTAGAGGTAATTTCTTCCAGCTACAAGGTAGAATTCTAGTCCTTGTTGCTGGATTGTTTCTTTCTTCTCCACAGCTTCTAGCCATCTTGCGTTCTGGGGGGTTCAAGGGGTTCTATTCCAATCCTTTTCATTGTTCTGGAAGACAGGGTTCATCCAATTCTGGACATAAAGTCCTTGAACGCCTCCCTGAAGGTGTGCAAATTTCGCATGGAGTCGATTGTAGCTTCCTTACGCCAGGGGGACCGTTCTAGCCTTGATCGACATTAAGGACATCCCCATTTGTTGCTACCAACAGAGGTTTGTTTCGCCATGGGGGAACTACATTTCCAGTTTGTAGCTCTTCTCTTAGGCCTGGCATGGCTTTAACAAATCTTCACTAAGGTTTTGGCCCAGTCTTGGCTCTGTTATGCTTACAGGGAATATTGATTGGGACTACTTGCTCCTGCAAGCTCGATCAGCTTTGGACTTGAAGCACAACCGGTTCATCATGATAAACACCCTGGAGGACCTCAGCTGGGTTCTCAATCTGTGAAAATCATTCCTGACTCAACTTCAGTAGTTGTATTTTCCCACTCTTCATCTCCATTCCCTATGGATGGCATCCATCCGTTTTTGAACAAGGATTCTAGGCCTCATGGTCTTTCTTCGAAGCAGCTGCATATGCACAACATCATGCCAGACCTCTACAGTGAGAGATCCTGGTCAGGGGGAACAGAGTACCAGAGTCACTGGATTTTCCCATCCGGAAGAGTCCAGACTCCACATCAACACCCTGGAGCTCTGGGCGGTCAGAGTCCCTCTCCCACTCCCTCCAAACAAATAGCTCTGTGGCAGCCCTGGAAGCGTCTCAAATCCTTCATTGGACAGAGCTTCATGTCCTGGCCCTATCGGCAGTGTACGTTTTCTGGAGTGGACAACTGGCTAGCTGACTATTTTAGTTACCAGTGTTTGGATCAGGGGAATGGCCTTTGCATTTCCAAGTGTTCCCTCAGATTGAGAGGTAAACGAGAAATCCTGGACAGCCGCACTCAAAATTAATCTTCGATCTTTATTTAAATATGATCAAAAAATTACATGCCACAGTATCACAAAGCAGGAAAGCTGACGCGTTTCACACTGTAGTCAGTGCTTAATCATAGCTATGATTAAACACTGACTACAGTGTGAAACGCTCTGCCCAATTTAAATAAAGATCAAACATTACTTTTGAGTACGGCTTTCCAGGATTTCTCGTTTACCTCTCGATTACCAGCATTGCCTGCACCTGTTGCTTCCAGCATGGAGAAAATGTTTGTTCCTCACAGACCTCTTTCAGAGTGGTGATATTTTTCTCTCTGCTACTTCTGGATTTTGTTTCCTCAGATTGGTCTGCACTGGGGCGTAAGGGTGTTGGCCTTTTTGCCTCCAGGTTCCGTTGGAAGGTACCCAGGTTATAGCCTGGACCAAGGACCCTTGGGAAAATGTGATCAATGCTTTAGTTGCTCCATAGCACAAGTTTTGGCTTTTTATGCTTTTCCACCCCTGAACCTCCTTCCTCAGTTGTGTCTACAGATAGAGCAGGGGGGTGTTCTGGTCCGTCTAATGGCTCTGTATGGCCACACAGGGCTTCGTTCTCGCGTCTTGTTCAGCTGGCCACAGCGCCTTGGTGTCCCGCGCTTCCTTTGGATCTTCCCTCTCTCAGGGTTCGATCTACCACCCTGCTTTTACAGTCGCTGGCTTTAACGTCTTGGCTGTTAGAGCCAGGTGCTGAAGAACAAGGCCCTATCCCCAGCTGTTATTTGCACTATACTTAAAGTGGGGTTCCACTCAAATTTTTAACATAATCTTACCCCCTTCAGTTTATTGCATAGATGTTCAAATGCCGCACGAAATTTTTTTTATCGCTGTAATTACCTTTTTATTGTACTTTTATTGTGGCACTTCCTGTGTCTCCTCCCATGGGAGTAGGCGTGTTTATTGCCTTTCCCCGCAGCCGCACTGTCTCCTGGGAGCTTAGTGTCAGGCTTCCCAAGATTCAGTGCGGGAACAATGATCATGCATGTGAACAAGCTGTGAATGAACAGCATTCACAGCATCCAGGAAATCAATGCTTGTGGGCTTCACATGCCCACAAGCAAGATGGAAACAGCCAGCATCACATTTTTAAAGTTATTCTTCAGTACGAAAACAGAGGCGGAAATATTACACCCAAACTGTGAGTATTATTTTGGGATTAGCAAAGTGTCTCAATGACCTAAAAAAAAAAAAAAAAAAAAATTGGTCGCCAGACTCCCACTTTAAGGCTCAGAAGTCTAATTCTTGATTCATCTACTATTGCATCTGGAAGGCCTTTTTGCTTTTGAGTCTTTGGGGGTCTGTCCCTTGAAAGGGGCATAGATTGTCTGTCAGTTTTACCTCAGTACGGTTAAGGGCTAGATCTCTGCTTTTGGCTGTTCTTTTTCAACTTCCTTTTTAGCTTCTTTAACCCTTGCTTGTACCCCTTCTTTTTTTTTTTGGTGAGGATACATGAGTGTTTAACCTTTTAAATAAATGCTAGTTTCTTGGCTGCCTTGCTGATCCACTGCTTCATCGAGCCCCAGACTTGTATCCGTTACAGATTGGCAGTTAGGCTGGGTTCACACCGCAGCACGCTCCGGCTCACTGCAGGGGACCGGTGCGTCTCCATTGACCGTTTCAAGTCCGATTTCAGCCCACATTTTTGGCTGAATTTGGACCTGAAACAGACCAAAAGACGTACAGGACTCCTGTGCAATTGAAGGGAAAAAAAAGGCAATTTGCTGTTACAATTAGTCTAAATCCATTTTCTGGTCTCTACAGGCACTGGTGAGACAGCCCTGGCCTAGATGTACCCTGGGCAGGCCATGTCACCACTGCCTTTATGGGGAAATCTTGGTATACATAGTGAGATCTTGTGCAATCTTTAAGTTCTTTTTTTCTTTTTTTTTTTCCTCTTTCGTCCAAGAGCAGATAGCTGTCTAAATTACACACGTGGGATCTTCTTGCGTGTTGTCATTAGGGATGGATAGATTTCCAGCAAATAGTTGAAAAAATATCCTTTCCCCCTTAACCATTTCCCTCCAGCCATATGCATATATGAGCCTATGGGAAAATAGATTTTCTGTGCCGAGAGCGTGCTCACAGCACAGTGACTAAGCTGTCCTGGACTACACCTCCCTGCATTCAGACCCCCATAAAGAGCAAGGGGGCAGTGAAAGGAAAGTAAAATGCTTGCCTGGGGGAAGAGTGCTGGAAAGAACAAACAGGAGGAAAAATTCTGGGAGGGAAAGACATACCTAAAATAGTACATTATGTATTTTAGTATGTCCTTTTCACACACCTTTTGCATAGTGACTTATTTTTTTTGGGAAGGATTGCTTTAAAGCTGGACAACTATCATTTTCAGGAGAAGGTAAGCAATGGTGGTCTATTTTTTAGTACAGGTTTCCTTTAAAGCCCCACTGATAAAAACAAATTTTCCCTCCCTCTAACCTATCCCAATAGTCATTTTACCCTCCTTACCAGGAGAAGGCATGTAAGGGGGTAAAGAGATGAAAGGTATCCCAGAGTAGGGCTACAAGATAGAAAAGACATTCTGGGATTTGTAGTTTTCTTTCCAACCATAATGTTGACCGTTGACATCCTACAATTTTGGGGGAACAAAGTTATAACAGGTAAAACAAAACTGATTTGCAAGCAGTTGATTGGTCAGGATTATTTGCAATACTGACTTAATACTTATTAAGTGCAAATACTGTAGAGAGGCAGACAGACAGAGGAATGATTACTCCCCTCCCCCTCTCAGTTTCATTGAGTTTTTCCAACAACCTAAAGACATACACAGGAACTTAGTAGCTGTAGCATATGCTGCACAGTGAATCTCCTACACATTCAAGCCCTGAGGAAGGGGGGTTCTGTTATCCCTGAAGCATGTTGGCTGCCTGCTTGAAATAAATGGTAATCCTATACACCAAACTGCCTCCTGGGACCTCCCTTCTTGAATGTGTTCTACCCAAGGATCAGTAGAGACCCTCTGCAATCAAAGCGACATTTAACACAAAAACAAAAAAATATAATACATTGCAGCCAATTTTTAAATATGACGGCTGCATTTGCTTGCTTTCTTTTTTTTTTTTTTTTTTTTTAAGGCTTTTTGCCTTTATTTTTACCTGGTAACCTGGCCAGTAACACACTTCATGTCTTGTGGTGTCCCCCACCCTGGATGGAAGAACAATGGAGACACCCTAGGACAGCAGTGTCAATCTGGGGAGAAGGTAGGGTTAGACTAGCAGATTTATGGACTTGACCAACAAAGTTGAACTTCAGCCAACACCTTTTAAGTAGTTCCAGCAAAGTTTTTTTTCTCCTTTATTTGGGTAGAAAAGGTTTTACATAACTGAATAAAACTGACCATTGTAAGCACTCCTGCCAGTGTTAAATGGTTTATCTCAACCCGCTAACCCTTTTGCTGCACAGCTTGGTCTGATAAAGTAAGTTTCAAAGAACAGACTTAGGCTGCTTTCACACTGGGATGGCGGGACCGTTAGCAGTAAAGCGCTGCTAGTTTTAGTGGTGCTTTACCGCTGTTTAAGCTGCGCTTTTTCGGACACTAGCGGGGCGCTTTTAGCCCCCAAGAAGGGTTTAAAAGCACCCGTGTTGCGGGGATTTGGAAGCGCTTTTCATTCCAATGGGTGTGGTGGAGGAGCAGTGTATACACCGCCCCAAATACACTGCTTAAAGGACCTTTTTCCCCGTCCTGCAAGCGCACCGCTCCAGTATGAAAGCACTCAGGCTTACACACTGGGGAGTGCTATTTTTTAGCGCTAAAACTGCCTCAGTGTAAAAGTAGCTTTACTGTGTGGGTCACCAGGTGAAAATAAAGAAGAAAAACGAATGCAGCCTCCATATCTGAGAATTGATCGGCTTCAATATATTGCATTTTTTTGGTTTTAGATGTAATACTGCTTTAGGGCTGAGTTTACACCTATGTGATGCCAGACACCGCTTGTGATTGGCATTGCTGCACAGATCACGTGCAATGTCTGTGTGATGCGAATTTAGCGATACAGTTTGTATGGCTGAAATCACATCGCATTCGGACCAAAATGGTGCAGGTGCAGGTTTTTTTTTGGTCCGCACTAGAATCTGATCGCATGGTGTTCTGACCCATGTGATCCCATTCCACAGTTCGCATTGCGTTCTGCGGACCGATTTGGGGGTGTCATTAAGAAGCAGTTTGCTGATGTCGGTGTGAACCGCCTGTGAGTCAAATGTGATGCCGGAACCCACACAGGAATCGCGCTGGTTCCCCGCATCGCACCAGTGTGAACCGATACTTAATCTTGGGTAAAACATCAGTAGGGGTTGTCCCAGGTGGTGTTGTGCTGTGGTTTTATCTGGTGTGAAGCCAGCTTTCTTTTTGTGGTCTTGCTGGAGAGCCCAAATGGGCTTCAGTCCATCCTTTGCACCTTTGGGGGGTCTCTGAGGCATCATGCAGCCTAGGAGTGGCATCTTCTGTGTTTTATTATGAAACCCACAGTTCTGTATATCATCAGGACCTAAGCAGTCTCTCAGATTCATCCTCACTGGAAATGTTTTTCTGTTGCAAATTAAGGTTCCTACCTGACTGAATAGGTAATCATAATGAATTGGCCACCAAGTGTATAGATTTCATATTGTGTTTTTTTTTTTTGCAGCATTCTTAACCACTTTATTGAATGGTTTCCATTAGTGCCAGCTCCAACAAGGCCTACATTTACAGCACAGAAAAATAACACCACTGATGTCATCTGCAGAAAAAAACTGTAAGTACTTAGCACAGTATAGTGTATAGTAAAATGTATTTAGTAATATAGTTTACTGAGCAGGAGTTTTAAGCTGACACATGATTCTGTGCTTCGTACATCAAATATATTCTTAGTTGTAGTGCCCTCTGGTGGTAACAAAGCAGACTACTGGAACATGAAAAAAAAAATTACACCAAGAATTGTAATGGTAAAACTCCTATCACTTTTCTGTGCTTGTCAGGTTCTTTTGATGTCTTAAAAAGATTCCTTTTTATTTAATCAAAGCCTCTGACAGCCTTTTATGTCATATACAGAAAAACATAATCAGGTCTCTTATCAGAACACAAAGTAGTATATGTTTATCAATGGCATGTAATTACCCCGCTTTTATGTTTCTCACTGCATTACATTTATAGACGTCCTTCATACATCAGAGGTTATTTCTGCTCTCTGGAGTTATACATTACGTTTTCAAGCCAAGTCCCCATGGAAAACATAAATTCTTTAACACATTACTTTGATAATATTTGATGTTTAACAAAAGATTTATTCAGTTTTGCTCCTTGTGGATCCCCCGCCCCCCCATATTTTCTTTCCCATGGCTTTTGTTAAAAGAGAACTCTAGTAATAAAGGGCTAGATTAAAATGGGATTGAGCACCTCCTCACTTCCTGATGACGTAGCAATACAAAACGTCGAGGTGCTTCTTGGTCATGCTACTTCCAGTCCCTTTGGTGGATCGTGCTGGACGGTGGAACGCACGCCAGCCACGAGTGCGACCCAGGAGGCACCATTAGGATCCAGACACACGAACAGCCTCAGTGCTGGGCTAAGGCATTATATATGTAGGCAGCCACTTGACCTTGTCTTTTACTTTATGTTTTATGTTATGCGCAAACTTTGGCACTATATAAATGCAGTGTAATAATAACTATCCCCCCCCCCCCTTTGGACTTTACCACATGTTGTAGTGTTACTACAAAATGCTGACATGAATTATTGTGTAAATCAGGGGTATTGAATCATAATTCACAGAGATGTGATCAACAAAGTTTTCTTCCTGCAGAGGTCTGAATTGTATGTTTGTGGGATGACTCAGGTCCTTAACTTCACATTCCCTCCTTTATTTCACAATTCCATTCTTACTTCATTGCCCCCCTTTTTTATCAGTCTCCCTTTAATCACAGTTTCCCCTTCACAGCAGTGTCCTCTGCCCCAATCTCATCCCAGCCCCCTGCAGCTCTGCCCCCCTTATCATCCCAGCCCCCTGCTGCTATTTCCCATCACAGCTCTGCCCCTACTTTCCTTATGGTGGCACACAGTGGGAGACACAGCAGCACTAGATGGAAGCCAGGAGCTGCCGGAGTTAATTTTTCATATTAACAAACTGGTGATTGGTTGCTAGGATCACCCAGCATCCTAGAAACCAATCACCTGCTGGTTAATCGGGAAAGTTAACTCGTGCAACTGTCGCTGTGTGTGTGGAACTGTTCTTCCTTCTGCTCTGTAGCGATAGTGACAGCAGTAGAGGCAGGAAGGTAGGAAGAATCGGCTCCTAAATGGCTGGACTATGGCGATCTGGATGGGACCAGGACTCGCTATATGGCAGACCACGGTCCTGATTGTGACTGACGCCTGGTGTAAAGGTTTCCATGTCTTATGGGAAGACCAAATATTTGTCATTGTATTTTGATGGGCTGTGACGGTAGGTGCCACACATGGCCATTTAGGATAAAGAAGATTTTTTTTTTAAATGCAGGAATGCAAATACAGCGTGACGAATGTGCTATCTCCATTACTAACGCTAGTCTTACCAGACCGAGCGCTTAGGTCTCATACTTGATTCTGAGCATGCATGTTTTTTTTCGTATCGGAATTGCATACAGACGAACAAAATTTCTGATAGGAACTTTTTTCGACGGAAAAATAGAGAACCTGCTCTCAATCTTTTGCTGGCGGAAATTCCGCCAACAAAAGTCCGATGGAGCACACACACGGTCGGAATTTCCGACCAAAAGCTCACATCGGACTTTTGCTGGCAGAATTTCCGATCGTGTGTATCTCCTACTTATCTCTCGCTATTTTGGTGGCAATACTGAGATACAAAAAAAAATCACCTATATAGCTTTAGTGGACTACAGGTTCACTTTAAAGTGTATGTAAACCCTAACAATTAACTTCTCTTATTTGGTACCTTGTTTGTTACGTTACACCATTGAAAGCATTTTGTTAAACCTGGTGATCATTCCAGAATCTTGTCAACTGATAACAGTCAGCAAAGCCAGGGAGCACAGTTACATTAATTATCAGTTACATTTTTCCCAGCTTTCTCTGAGGACTTGAAAACCACACCCATCCCTTTTGGAGATGAGAAGTGGGCAAGACTACTGTAGTCCTGTCCTAGGGTAACAATACTTCTTCTCTATAGATATTTATTTGTAGTATTTTGAGCGTTGTCACCCTGGAACTGAAAGTGAGTTACTAGCAGGGTCACCAGGTGATGAAGGTCAAGGGGACAAAGCCTGAAAAATCAAACTAATGCAGCCACCACATCTAAGGAATAGTAAGCTGCAATATCTTTCTTTGTTCTTGGGTTTACATACACTTCTAAGAGTAACTGTTTTTAATAATTTGACAACTGTGTATCTTGAAATGTTATACTCCCTAAAGACACTAAGAAAATGATTCAACCCTTAAGATTTTTTTTTACTTTATTATTTTTCCTCTCCGCCAAAGGTTTTACTTGTCTACCCTCATTGCTTCCATGAGTCAATCACAGATCATCACAGCCTCTTTGATCATGGTATTGTGGTACAAAACAAGAAGCCTTTCTCTGTGAACTTGTTTAACCATGGATATTTGGGTAAGACTTGTGATAACATTACATTTGATGCAATACCACAACATCAGCTTGTGGCAGTAGATCATTTTCATTAGATGCAGTGCAGACAGGTGATGGAAGGAAGGCTATTATTATAGCACCATGTGCAGTCTGTGATCAGTTTGTAATTCAGCCCTTCTAGCCCATAAACCATAAAGTCCACCATGCTTTTATGACAGGAAGGCAGTGTATGGTTTAAATTAAGGTAATCTTTTCCTTCTAAAGCCTGTCAAATTGAGTACTGGGAGTTTTTTTCCCTTCTAAAACCAGTACGTTGTGGGGCAACTGAGGGTGTATTTACTCCTGAGAATGATTGATTTTAAGTACAGTTTATGGGCATATCCAGAAACCAGATCTGTAATTCCAAATTTTACCTGCACTGCCACCAAAATCATTCTGGGAGTGGGAGAGTAGTAATTGGTCTTAAACCATTTGTTACCAAAAAAAAAAAAAGATTTGATCCTGTTCCCTTAATGCATGTTATGCAGCACAGAGCTTGTGCTGTGTAATTTGGCCCCTTGTATCACCTGAAATATTTGGCTGATCCTGCCCTCCCCCCTGTAAACTGACCACAGTTAATCATGGCTGCTGAGCCCTGACACCATGGTCAGTTTATGTGCTTACGTCATCCGCAGCTCTCCCGTGTCCTCTCCCTCCTCCCCTCCCTGCCTGTCAGCTCTGTGTTAGGGCCCACACCTCCTGCTGGAATAAGTGTAGTTTTTTCCCTAGCACTCATCTGTCTTCCTAAATGCAATGTCTCCAATGTATCAGTTTTATTTAAAAAAAAAAAAAAAAAAAAATGCAGTTCTATACTGTATTTCCGAGCCCCACTCGATGCTTGTGTGACCGGCCACCTCTCTCCTCCTCCCCCTGACTGACGTCAGCGGGGAATGCTTGGTCCCTTCTGCTGTACCTGTCAGATCGGGAGAGGGAGCAAGCGGCCGGTCACGTGAGCAGGACTTGGAAATGCAGTATAGAGCACCATTTATTTATTAATTTTTTTTAATAAAACATACCTGTCTTCCTGAATGCAACGTCTCCAGTGCGAGTTCAAGAAAAAAAAAAACGAAAAAAAACGTGGTGTTACAAACCATTTTAAGTATGCACCTGTTTTCACCCTTATATCGACGAAACACACCAAAGTTCCACTGCCAGCCTCCCCACTGCACTGTATGGTATATCTGAAGGATTCCCCACTATGGTCAGCCAATCCCAAACTGGCAGGTCACTGGAGGAGCTTTAAGATCTAAGTAGGTAGGTTTTATTTCGCCTCCACCTTCCACCCAGATATAAAAAATAGTTAGGGTGGAAGCCACCAAGCAAAATCCAGGTCATCTGTGATCATTTCTAACCACAATGTGATGTCTCCTATGTGGAGAATGCTGTTCCAGGACTTCTTTATCTGTTTATTGCTAATGGTCTATGCTTTGAAGAGTCTAATCACATTGTATAAGACAGTGGAAAAGGACAGTAATGCACAATATATGAATCTTTCTTTACTGGCATTTAGTTGTGTGGCCACAAATGTCAGAGGTATTTTGTCTCCATAGGTGCCATTTTGCTAGGGTTTTTATGTAGCTACAGAAGCCATGTTGCCAGGAATATTTTGCTCCAGATGCCATACTGCCAAGGATACTACTATGGGTGTATTTATCTAAAGTGTAATTTTACCATCAGTGTCCTGCTTAAGGGGAGCGCATGCGGCTGTTTTGCACTTTACACTTATATGCTACCCATCGTCTACAAAATATACTTCCCCCTAGTTGTGGAAGCAAACTCTACATACCATCGGTATCACCATTGAACAGTCAGCAATCTTGGCCTACAGAAGGGAAAACACTGAAGTCCTACAAGTTCTCAAAGGGAAGGTGAAATATACTCATGGAAGTGAGTTATTAAGGCATACAGCCATCACTGTCTACAGTGGTTGAGCCAAGGGCACTTTCAGATGTGAGCCCTTAACTGAAATCCTGTGTGTGAGGCTGGATTTGTTCTTTGCTTTAAATATGAGATGTCAGTCCTAGGGATTCCACCTTTAAAACTGTCAGCTCTCATTTTTAAATCCCCACAGCTCCATTAAAAGTGAATTCCCTGTGGCTGTATAGAAGCCATGTCAATTCTCCATAATCCCAAGTACAACAAGAGGTTACCACAATGGCTGAAAATCTGTTCTGGGCTTTTGCACACCATAACCCATTATAACACGTAATTGCATTGCAACACAGGTCAACCACATCAACAATGCATTACGGTGTGAGGCAAAGTTAATTGTAACTTACAGCACTGTCATGTACCTGTGTAATAGTTCTTCCAGTGCACAAAAACAAATGCTCTTTGCATTGTCCTGTGCTAAAAAAAAAAGCCACGTAGGTCTATTCAGATGCTGCAATGCCTCTTCTGCAGGATGGGGACATTGATTTTATGCAAAATGGGAGGTAGGATTGCATGTTAGGGCTACAGGAGTAGAGCCTCAGCAGCCCAAAGGAAGGGGAGGTGGCACAGAAGATGTAAAACTGCAGTAGTGAACAGTGGTGTCACCATTCTAGCTATGTGATATGGCAGTTGCAGGACTTGCTGAAACAGTTACAAATATTTAAGCCACAGTGCTTTTGTATGTGTATATAATCATTAGGGCTGCAACTAACGATTATTTTTATAATCAATTCGTTGGCTGATTATTGTTTCGATTAATCAAATAACCTTAACATAAAGTGTGGTGTATGTAAAGTTTACAAAAAGGCAATTTATTCTTAAATATCTCTATGCAATGGTACTGTAAATATAAAAAAACAACAATATAGATAGAGAGCAATATCTCTGATCCACTCTGAGAACAGACAGAATAGAGATACTGTAAAATACTGTAAGAGGTTGAATCTAGTAAATATCATCAGACTCGGATCAAATTTTTTATTTAAAGAACACAAAAATAATTAAAGACTGTTTTGCCGATTTTCAGACAGAACTGTAATATATTATGTATGACAGACTCCCTTATCATAGGCAGGTGGCTTGATAAAAGCTCCCTGGTGCCTGTCACTTATGCTGGCCATACAAAAACAATGTCTTCCATCAAAAAAAAAACATTCATTTGATTTTCGATTCGGTAGTGGGGTCAAATCGACGCTCATTTTCGACCACAGTGACAGGAAAATTTGAAGGAACAAAACACAAAACTTTTTGCTCAAAGGAATTTTTAGACAGTGTATGTGGATTTCGTTCAGAAATAATATTCATTTTAAAACTGAATGTTAAAAACAAGTGAAATTTTTTAAACGACATTCAGTGAAATGTACAAATATTTTTTTGTATGAATATTCTCGTCCGAAAATCAATGTGTGTATGGCCAGCGTAAGGCTCGATTCACACCTATGCTGCGATTTGCATTTTTTATGCTTTTTTTTGGCCAAATTCTTGTTGGGCAGATTAAAAAATGCAAATCGTGGCAAAAACGCACTACATGCTTTTCTGCAGCTTCTCTATTGAAGCAAAAAAGCACAATTTTGCCTTTGAAAAAAAAAAGTCCCTGACCCTTTCTAAATATACAATGGTTTTGCACAGAACAGCCCTGATTCTCCTCTTCTGGGGTCCCCCACCCACGCTTCTGGCTCCTGCCTTCAGAGTGCCCCAATAGCAAGCTGCAAAGTATAGTATAGAGTTCCCCTTTAGTAAGGTAAAAAGGAAAAAAAAAACTTCTGCGTTTAGAACCACTCACTTCCTGCCCAGGACTACATGTCCCATGTGGCATTGCTCCTCACAAATTATCATTTACAAGTTCTCAGGCACTTACTGACATGTATGTAAGGTGTACTGAGCTGTATGTGTGCATCACTGTATTTCCTGATGTGTAAACAAATACATTCTGTATGCAGGCCAACTAATCGGCTGACCAATTATGAAAATAGTAGACTATTTTCATAATCAATTAGTTGTTTCAGCCCTAATAATCATATATACATGTGTATTTTTTTTTTTCTGTTAAGTCTTCTGTGTACTCCAGGTCTTTCACTGGCAGAGTAGCCGATGTAGCCATCTATGCATTCATAGGAATTCAGACTCTACTGGTTTCCTTTTTTTGTCCTAGAATTCTCCTAATCTTCATGTATATTTGTGAGATGAACTCTAGGGCGGAGTAATCCTGTTACTACAGCTATCCGGGGAGGGCAGAGTCTGGAATGCTGAGTTACTCCACAGTGTGTGCTAGAATATGTATTCTAGAATGGTATACAAGTTAAAACCTTTTACTCAGGGTAGTGTTATACAGCACATACAGTAGAAAAGACGATTACAGAGCACACTGAAAAATGAAAGTGCTGCAGCGCCATAGAAAGTCTCCTTGAAACAGTGTTGAAAGGTCAGCCACAAAGTAAGCCTTTGAAGTGGGATGAAAGAATCAGCGTGAGCCTAGCTGGATCAAAGTCACACAAAAGTGGATGCAGCCCCCACAATTGGCTCAATACTTTCAGCTAACCACAGTCATTTACCGGAGCTGCAAGCCAGGGAGATTGTCATAGTTTTGCACACTTTGTAATGTGTACAATATCTTTTATAGAATCATACAGACAGATGTGATGCTGGATCATCAGTCACAGCGCAGCTAAATTGCTTGATGTCATAGAAATATATAGGCACGGAGCTGTAGAAAGCAATGGTGGAGGTAGTGTTCCTCAACATTTAGCAGATCATTGGTTAACCCCAGGCTGTTTAGAATACCCATTCATCAACCATGCCTGTTAAGGCACTCTGAGACTTGTAGTTCTTAACATGATTATAGATTCACTCAGTAACAGAATGACGGATAGATATATCCATCTCTTATGAACACATAGATAGTTACATAGCTATACCCTTTATTAAAGCGGAGTTCCACACAAAAATGGAACTTCCGCTTTTCGGAACCCTCCCCCCCTCCGGTGTCACATTTGGCACCTTTCAGGGGGGAGGGGGGTGCAGATACCTGTCTAAGACAGGTATTTGCACCCACTTCCGGCATAGACTCCCATGGGAGTCTACGCCACTTCCCGTCCCCACTGCCATGTCTCCTGGGAACACACAGCTCCCAGGGGAGAGCGGGGACCACTTGGGACGTGCAGCGCGACTCGCGCATGCGCAGTGGGGAACCAGGAAGTGAAGCCGCAACGCTTCACTTCCTGATTCCCTCACCTAGGATGGCGGCGGCAGCTGCCAAGAACCGAGCGGGTTCTCGGCGTCCCCTGCCGACATCGCTGGACCCTGGAACAGGTAAGTGGCCATGTATTAAAAGTCAGCAGCTGCAGTATTTGTAGCTGCTGGCTTTTAATTTTTTTTTTTTTTGGCGGTGTGGGTAGACCCCCGCTTTAAGGGAATACTGGAAATTCCTAGTCTGTGACCCCTCTGAACATTCTCCAGTATTTACTGCTAGTATTTTTAAGCATGCAGGTGCCAAGTTGGGTCATCAGATACCAGTTACAGAAGAATTGTTCACTGGAAAACCAAAAGAAACACCGCAGGACATAAGGTACCTCCTACTCCCAGCATGCCTCAGTTTTGGAGCGAAGCAGTACCAAGACCTCAATACACGTATGGAGGGGGCAGGACCTGTGTCCTTCAGTGGACTCCTAGACAATTATCGTTCCAGTGAGTACAAAAATACTTTTCTTTCTGGTCTTAAATCTTCAGGATAAGCCACTGTATAAACCCTCCTCTACTCAGCGATGCATGTCTTAGTTTTGTCATAAAGCAATACACATATGACCAAAAAACACAGGATTTGAGAGTTGTGTCTGTTAATGGACTCAAATTAGGAGATTCTATGATAAGTACAAACATTTTATTTTCTCCATCAGCCTTTGAGTAGAAGTGGCAGTTGGCCTGATGCTTCCTCCAGGTGGAATTGCAGAGAAGAGAGAATGCACTCCACAAAAGCGGTATTAGCGCTCTTTCTCCCTGCCTTAAACCACCCCCAAGCTAGCACCTGTGCAAAATAGGAGAAAAAAATACCCCATTATTGGTGTCAGTTGGAGAATATATTCCCTGTTCTTTTGCCAGTGGGAGGAAATGTATGCTCCATTGGTTGCATCAGTGAAAGGAAGAACTGCCCCAAAGGTCAGATAAAGCACATGGGCTGTAGTTTGGGGACCACTGCCAGACTTTATAGCAATGCTAGCGACCGTTCATATTAATTTATTTATATATATATATATATATATATATATATATATATATATATATATATATATATATATATATATATATATATATATATATATAAATAATTTATCCATGCAGCCGGTTGTGGGTGGATCTGCTGGGTCCCTCCCCCCCAGCTCTGCTCTCTGCATAGCGCACAGTGATGTCGTCACTGCTATTTTTTTTTTACAAGGTAATAGCTTAGTTTGCAAAAAGGCTTTTGGTCCTTTGCAGCTACTGAGGAATATACATGAAGGATTGTGTGTGTAGTTCAGCTTACAATGATAAAAGACAAAAAATAACTGGTCTGCTGAAAGACAGAATGCTTTGCTGGAATTTTTGGCTAAGGCCAGTTATAGATGGAGCAAATTTTTTTCCTGCAACCGCAGGTTGCAGAAAAGAAATTCACTCAATTCCTCCAACAACATACAGTGTTGACAGGGAAATTCCTCCTGCAGAGCCATTGTGTTCTCCCGCCTCCCGATTATAACAGCCGCTTGCAATAATCGCATGTAAAATCCAGTAGGCTGGTTGTACCCAATCAACATGGGTATATTCTGCCTGCCTATACATGGTTTGAATTTCAGCCAGTTCCTGCTGAACCAGCTGAGAGTCAAACAGTCTATGATCGGGCTTAAGGTCTTTTTTTTATACACAGTCTCTTTTCCTGCAGACTTCCACTATCTAATAGATTAACCAACCAGCCAGCAAACCAATAGCATTCTTAAAGCAGAGATAGTTGTCAGTATTCCTAACCAACCAGCAGACCAATGAGCTACAGCCATTGTATACAGGTAGGTGATGTTGGTACGACTAACACACATCTACAGCAAGTCAGCATCTGAGAAAGTCTTTTTAATGGAAAATGTAAAACCCCTTTCAACTTCAATGTACAAAGCATGTGGAACACTTGCACTTTTAACAAATTAAAGCAAGCCAATGTTTTAAAAAAATACATCATTGAATGTATATATGTATATATTTACATAGCACATATTAAGTTTAATAGTTAGCTTCAAAAGGGTCACATAAATTTTTACCAAAATGAGACAAATTGTTTTAAATAAATTACATCTTTCCTTCTCTTTAATGTCTAATTATACATTGAGTAGAGGCTTCAATAAAACATTGAAGTGTCTTTTTTTTCTGTTTTTAATACCGTGTTATATTTTTTTATAATATACAAAGTTTACAGTTATTTGGCAGTAATCTTTCAGATTATGTTATGAATGCTTCCAATGCAGGCAATAGCTGGTGATCTGTGTTATACCCTCACAGTTACTGTCTCAATGTAGTGAAAAATATCCAAATTATTTTAGCAAACTATACAAGTCACATTTACATTTGATCAACAATATAGCATAGAATGTTTTTTTGTTTTCTTTTTTTTTCCAAAAAAATAAATACATTTAGATATTTCAACATTTTTTTTTAATCTTCTGACAAACTTTCAATGTACACTATGATACAGTGCATCGCTTTTTGATGCTCTACCGCTCGAGTTAATGCCTGCTGAGCTGGAGCGGCTTGTAATGCACTGCAGGAGGGGCCAGGCCAGCCCTGGGAGGGGCTCATCGGCTGTGATCGATGGATACTGGTGTGGCGTCAGTAACAAATCAATACTCGGCGCAGTATGTGTCTTGGCACTGGTATGTAGTGAGTCCCTCACTGTCCTGCCGTTTTGTCTCTCCAAGCAGGAATCACAAAGGATCCCACTTAATGAACTCAGGACTCCTCCATATCTTCCATTTCTTCGTCACGAATCTTCAATGCCCGTACCATCTCTTTCACTGAGTGGTACAAGATGTTCTTAACCTGACAACAGAATAACATGGTAAATATAAGTACTGTATAAAGCACTGCAAACTTGTTGGCGAACCTTGTTATAATTTGCCAACCAAGCTTTTTATGGCGGATGAAGTCACAAAGCTGAATACCTGTTTGAGAAGCTTTAGGACTCCTCGGCTGAATACTATTTGGGGGAGTTAATAAAGCATTTCATAGACACCCTTTAGAATTCTGCTGGTGCTTGTGCCCAATTCATATACCGGAGCCTGCTTAGGCCTGCACCCATCACACTGCCAGGTGCATGGCCAAGGAGTTTTATACGAGGGGTGGGTGGCACCCACCCAGTGACAATTTCCCAGATATGGGCATTATCCATATTCAGGTAATGAGATCAGCCGTATCCCCAGTCCGGGAATCTCACGGTCAATAGCTAAATGGTGCCAGGCATACAGCTCAACATACATGACAGCTTCCCAGCACAGCCATGGCCTGCTCAGAGTACTGGCACACATCTGTAAGCCAGCTCAAAGTTGGTAATAACCAAACGCCAGTTTCCTAATCTGAGAACTGGCGGTAATTCTTTAAGAATATGAAGCCCCTAAATTTGCCACACGTCACTGATTGACACTGATGCAAATACTTGTCTAAATTAAGCACAGGTAGATCTTAACGGAAATACTGCTAGAAATCTGGCCTTAAAGGGTTAGTTACAGGGACAGCCCTGACCAAACGGAATCTATCAGGTCCATCTGAGAAGCTTGGCTGAAGAAAAGCAGGGATTTCTAATCTCTGTATTGCTGGATCCACTGTGGGGGAGGTGACAGCTTGGCAACCCCAGAAGTACAGTGGGAAGGGTGTACAGTGTTTATCTTTACATTTTTTCCTGTAAAAGGTGTGCTAACCCTTCTGAATTCCCCTGTCTATATCATCTGCATCAAAGCATTCCACAAGAACATGGCAACTTTGATTAAAGGGGTGCACATAGGTATTCGGCTCTGTAACAAATTTCCTTTTTTTTTTTAAAACTAAAATATGGCAAAACAAACAATTCAGATGACTAAAACTAAAATGGCATTTTAGTCAAAAGACTATGACTAATATTAAATGGAAATTTAACATCAAAATTAACACAGGGTAACTTTAAATGAGAGTTCCTTGAAATGTGATACGGGGAAGTAAAAGACTGTATACAGCCTTGTGTATGTATTGCCCTATTTTTAGCTATGTGACTTTTATTTGAAGCTCTCATTGCTAAGCAAAATCTAATCCGAGCAGACGTTATGGTATGCTGTGAGAACCATTATTTCTGTATAGGAATGCTCAAGGTTACATGGGTCTGCAAGAGGAAGAAACCTTCCACATCAGTTTGAAAAACATAGGTAAGCTCTGCTACTGCTGCTAGAGAGGAGACCACGCACTGTGCAATTTGAACAAGCCAAAGCAGCCACTAGGGGCACACTTCCAACATGCAGTGCAAGCATCAAGGAGTTTTTGCACATACGGAGAAAAGAAGCACCTTTTTACTGGCTGTGCATTGGTATGTAATGTGATGGGGATCCTGGAATGCATAGGGGGTTTTGGTTAAAAAAAAAAAAAAAAAAAAAAATGATACTAACCCTTTAAACAACTTTGGAGATTTGAAAATGCAAATCACTGCTCTTACTGTAGGGAACTCAACCTCAATCAACACTGACTATTTTGAATCAGTATGTCTCTAGCAAGTGATTTATCAGCAAAATAAAGCATAGATGTTAGTTTGCTTTTGAGTATTAAAAAAATGAACTAAATAGCATTTTTGGTGCTGAGATGCAGTGTAGTCGTTCTTTAACACCTTCTGGACTGCGGCAAGGTGGCCCTCCTGGGAGAAATCGCATACCTGTACGTGATTTTTAGTTCCGGGTCTGGGGCATGCACACCGCCGGTGACCCACTCCCGCTGTGATTGGACACAGCGGGAGCCAATCAGCGTGCCCAGCGGACCAGATGTTCGCCGACACCCCGCAATCGTTCCTGAGAGGGGCAGAATGGCGGTCTGCTTATGTAAATAAGGCAGATCATCATTCTGTGAGAGAAGAAGATGGAGATCTTGTGTTTCTGCTAAGCAGGAACACGGATCTCTGTCTTCCCCCAGTCAAAGCACCTCACCCACAGTTAGAAAGCACTCCCAGGGATTACATTTAATCCCTTTGATCACCCTAGCTGTTAACCCCTTCCCTGTCAGTGTCATTAGTACAGTAACAGTACCTTTTTTTTTTTTTTTTAGCACTGATCACTGTATTAATGTCACTGGTCCTCAAAAAGTGTCAAAAGTGTTAGTTAGGTGACAGATTTGTCTGCCGCAATATCGCAGTCCCGCTATAAGTCGCTGAACACTGCCATTACTAGTAAAAAAAACAAAACAAAAAAAACATCATCCCATAGCTTGTAGACGCAAAAACTTTTGTCCAAACCAATTGGGATTTTTTTTTGTCAAATATATGTAAGCAGAATACATATTGGCCTAAATTGATGAATAAATTTGATTTTTTTTACATTTTTTATTGGATAAGTTTTATAGCATAAAGTAAAAAATTGTTTTTTTTTTTTCAAAATTGTCTGTCTTTTTTGTTTATAGCACAAAAGATAAAAACTGCAGAGGTGATCAAATACCACCAAAAGAAAGCTCTATTTGTGGGAAAAAATACATCAATTTGTTTTGGGTACAGCGTCACATGACCGCGCAAATGTCAGTTAAAGTAACGCAGTGCTGTATCGCTAAAAATGGCCTGGTCATGAAGAGGGTAAAACCTTCCGGGGCTGCAGAGGTCAAACATGGCTAGGTACCTTTTTTTTTTTCCTTATTTGCCAACTGACCTGACTTCTTTTCATGCAGCACTTCTGACCTTGTTTCTGCTCTGTATTTATATTTGGCTGTGAATGATCATTAGGAAATGAAAGTGTTCCATTTCCAACTTTGGCACCAACAGGCAGAACACAGTGTTCACTTCTTACCTGTAATTTATCATCAAAATTGATTTCTTCTTTCGAAATCCGAAGCTCTTGTGTTAAATGAAATGAGTGAACAAGATGTTCTGGGGACACAAAGTCTTGAGTGACTTGGATGCAGCTGTGAAAGTTTTGCACCTGTAGAGAGGAAAATACAATATATGTAAGAGGGTGCCACCATCCAAGTCTGATGAAGGAGTACTCCAATTCACCACCTACAATGCTGTGTACAAACACATGGACATTGCCAATTCGTTAGTTGTGAAAGGAATATGGCAGAGAATGTGCTGGATGCATGCAAGAAACAGTATTTGGCTTAAATCCTTTTGCTGCCATGACCTACGTCTGTGGCAGTGGAGAGGATGGTGACAAGCCTACTGCCCCGTTGGATGTGATAACTTCCACATCTGAGCTTTGCCTACCTATTGGCGGACCCAAGACCAGCATGGCAGGTGCCACCGGGTAGGGAGACACGAGCAAACATTGGTTCACTCTCCTCCTCTACCTTTTACTGACCTGGAAGTGACATGTAACTGTCACTTCAAGGTGCCCAAGTCATTTTCATAAGAGCTGGGGAAGAATCTAATGCAGTTCAAGCTGCACTGCATTACATTCACTGGAGGACAAGACATCAGGGGTCTCATCAAAGAGAACCTGTCATTAATAATCATCTCTTAGGGGAATTTTTGGCCCCTATGTGATGGAAAAAATATGCAGGTTTAAAATGAATTTTTTAAACCTGTAAACAAAAAACAAAAATGGCTCTAGCAGCAAACGAGTTAAAGCATCCTTTTCCAAAGTATACAGTAACTGCTGCCAACTATGACAATCTTAGCTTCTGAAAATTCACAAGTGCATAAATACTGTTATTTCCCCATTAGGTGCAGCTATAGAGCAAAGCACAGAGAGGGTGACGCTAAGCTGTAAAATCACAGCCCACATAACAGACACCTCTACCGATCCTGTGACAGTCATGTGTCACTTGCCAGGGGAGTGGTTAGAGATGGAGATGAGGGCTTAGCTGCTGACTTGACAATATCAGAACTGGCATATCAGTAGCAGTGCTGTTTATAGCCAGCATGTTGTAGGGGAAGGAGAATAGCATAACCATATTGGGGAAATTTTGTGTGAAGTTATCATTTTTTTTGTAATCAGTGACTGCTTATAGTCATCATAGTAAATAGGATTAAGAAAACATTTTGTCAAAAAGGTCCCTTCATCAATTTCTGTGAGAGCAGAGTTCAAAATGAAAACATCCACTGAAACGTGTCTATGTGATGTATATTCCTACTAGAATAGAACTGATGGAGCTAGGTGTGTTGCAGGCATCTAGTGAAGAGCTTCCAAGCTGAAGGGTTCATATGACTTTATAGTTATTATAAAGATATGTTATATATAGTTATTGTTCTAATCTTACTGAGCAGTGCAGAAGAAAAAAACACTCCACCCCCCTTTTTTATTTTTACTGATCAGAAAAATTGTATTCATTGTGTGCCTTTACAAAGAGATGGCGTGTATTACCTCTTGGTGCTGAGCACATGCAAATATGCAGCATCTTGGTGGTTGGGCCTTGGCGCAGAGCGGCCTCATATTTACATGCATTAGTGCAATTAGAGCTGTGCCGAGAGCGCATGCCCTGCCTGCTCCAGGCACAGTTACCGGCAGCCAACTGAAAGCTCACGACCGCCGTTTGCGATCAGGAGCTTTCCAATTGCCGCGACAGACCATCACAACAGTCACATGACCATAACCCCCACCCTGCCTCCCGGCATTCTAAACCCCTTAAAGGGTTTAAGGCCCTGAAACTACCACACTGCCCACCACTGTCAACCTGGCAGCTGAAGACAATGAACCCACCTGTTGTGTAATCTGTAAATGTAAAAATCGATCATCTTTTCACCTGATAAATGGCTCCTGCAGGTAAGATGACTGCATCACCGAGGAATTGAACAAGTGTGTGGCTCTTCACCCCATAATCCTCCAGGAGACTTTGGCGGAGTTTCTTATTTAGGTACCAGTTCTGATCTCGTATTGGGTCGTGATCAGGAAGAATTTCAAGACACTGCTCCTTTGCAGCCTGTGAAAAAACGACAATACCGTAGACAAAACATAATTGGCAATATTTTTTTTTTTTTTACATATGCATGCTTGGTTTAAATGTACATATGACCTAAATTATTCAACTATCAACCATCTTCTATTGCGCACCAGTAAATCTGATTGGGATAGGCTGCTGTGGTGTAATAAAGACAGCCAAGTATGTTTTACATGTGGCCAATGACTGAGGATTTTCGCTGCCTCCCTAAGCAATATATGGGAGATGCAAGTCACCTAATGGTGTAAGATCTGCGCACTGTGTGGAAATTATTCAGGGTTATGCAACACTTCCAAGGAAAGCAGAAGTACTGTGCACAAGCACTGACCTATAAGTGGAAGTTCATTCCAACATCACACAATTTTATTCAACACATAAATTCCAATTGTAATATAGTGCATGCTAGGAAAAAAATCTAACACAAGCAAGTTTGTTTTAAACTATGAGCACAAATTCTTGGTAAACGAAAATTATGTTTCTGCACATAGCAAACAGTAAAGATCTCTTAGGACCGGTTCATACCTAAATCGAACAGGAACATGGTCTGCCTTCTTGTGCGATTTAGTGTGGTGCGATTTTCAGCCCATTTATTTGAATGGGCTGAAATCACCCTAAAAGTAGCGCATGCACTACTTTTAAAAACATACTATGCCAAATCCCATGGTACCATGCGATCCCGTGCAGGCAAACTCACTGTGTTTGCTATCTGGGTTTGGGGTGTTGTCAGGAATACACTAACATGCGGAACGCGAGTTTCCCGCACTGCATTCTGGTGTGAACCCTTAGGGTTTGTTCACTATTTGTGCACCATAAATCACCACAATTTACTGTGCAGGAAGTTTCCATTCTGGCCAGCAGTGCCTTGCACTGTTTAACCTTCTTTTTTTTTTACTTTATGGATGTGCCATGTGTTGAGCTGCAGTGCATGATCTGCAGTACCACCTAAGTAAACAAGCCTTGAAAGTAATTACTAAATAATAAGATTTCTTATACTTGAAGGCCCCATGAATTTTTACCTTGTGTAGAAAGTCCCTGATTTTGTCTGCGTCTTTTGTCTCATAAACATGCCAAAGGGATCCGGGAAGCTCACTGGCATCCTTCAATCTCTTCTTTATGTTTTCATCTAACTCCTCTTCCTCAAACTTCTTTAACACAGCTGTAATACAAAAAGAAAATGGGTTAATAATGAAGCAGTATGGGCCCTAGTAACCTGAACACTGAATATGTATAATGTCACAAAGCATTCCTAAAAGCAACAACCTACCTGACTTAGTTGCTGTTGCATTGCCTCTCACTGCACCGACATACACCAGAATGTTCACCATATCAGAGACTTCAATGTGAAGATTTGTTGTGCCGATGTCTTGATCCTTTGTAGCAATGACGCCTAAAAGATGCAATACATAGGAGGGAAAAAAAAAAAAACATGCTTGACACACAGTTCAAAGTAAAGCTTTTATTTTAATAATTGGTCATGTCCCAGTACAGACAATCTCCGGGGTCTTTCCATCCTCAACGCATGGTAGGTATAGTTCTACGTTAACAGCCAAGATTGTTTTCTCATTTCCCAGCTTGCTGAGCGATAATCAGTTCTCTGCACAGTACTCCTCCCAACTAGCTATCAATGATCACTGATATGCATTAAGAAGGTGATGCAGTGTAGGGTAGAGAATATCAGTGCAAGACTGCTTAAGTCTTTGGAGAAAGTCACCAGTGTAGAGAGTACAGAAATTCATTTGATCTTTGGAAATCTCAGCATTTTGTCTGTGAATGGGAGTAGCCACTACGTAAAGATTACATGCCCCTTACTCAAAACTGTGATCTGTCCTGAGGAGGTCAATATGATGCATTCCTTTTAAATATTCGAAGAGCTATAGATTTGCCATTTTACTGCCACAAGTAGTAGGAAACCCTTTGGCCACATAAAATGATGCATTTACTTCAGTGCTCTGGTTAAAAAGCATGAACTCACCATATGCGCTGCACATCCTGGGGCCTAAGTCTGGGCGCACAAAGAATGCTGGCATGTGAGACGCCAAGTTGAACCTCCCTTCTGGGTTGAGGTATTCTGGGACTGGCAGCATTCTAAAGAAGTCTTCATGTCTGAGGGCAACACAAAGGCATGTTAGATGGTGCAGTGCTTAAAATGAAATTACACTATGATTAAGATTAGATGCACAGAGAAAATACAGAACAACTCACAAGACACTAGAGCTGCACAATTCTGGATAAAATGAGAATCACCATTTTTTGGCTTAGAATAAAGATCACTATTCTCTCAGGATTCCTGCGGCGTAACCTCATCTAAAAAAAATTGGGCTAACTTTACTGTTTATTTTTGTTTTAATTCAGTGAATTGTATTTTTTCCCAAAAATTGTGTTTGAAAGACCGCTGCGCAAATGCAGTGTGACATAAAATAGTGCAACGACTGCCATTTTATTCTCTAGGGTCTCTGCTAAATATATATATATATATATATATATATACATATATATAAAAATAATGTTTGGGGGTTCTAAGTAATTTTCTAGCAAAAAATACTGATTTTTAACTTGTAAGCAACAGTTTTTAAAAAAGGTTTAGTCTTTAAATGGTTAAACTGACCTCATATACAGACCAAAGTTCTTCCCTTTGATCTCTAAAAGAACTAAAAGATACTTTGTATCTCTTCTCTATCTCTAAGCACTGAAGAATATTGATAAACATTTGTAGGCTGTTTTTTTTTATGACAGTTCCACTCTGCACCATTTACATAGAATTGCATAAATGGCTGATTAGGATCAGGAGGGGGGGTGAATCGAGAGCGCAATTTTTTAACGATTAATCGTGCAGCTCTACAAGGCTCTCAGCATTATAATCCAGGTTATAGAATATTTTGTCAGTACACCACGTCCCTATCAAGTCTTAACTGGGAACATTCTCTGATAAAACCAGAGCCAGAGCTGGGTAAATCCTCACTGATTTTTAAACTGAGGGCTGTATGACTTAACAAAATGACTATAAGCAATACAACCTAGAGAGAGATTTTACCTAGAAGTATATGGGCAGATTCCTCATCATCCATAATTGTTCAGAGAAATCTGCCTAGGAACTGCAACTGACGTGTGCAAGAAACACATCATCCTGCAGGTGGCGCTGTGACATCTGGGTAATGGTACACAGTCACAACTTTGGGACTGAAACACTATAGTTAATTTTTTTCACAATGTTTTTATTGAGAAGTAAAAGTATTTATCGTACAAGATAAGCGAGATAATAATTATATCAAGCATCAAGAACTAATGTCTGTCAATTGGATGAGATGCAGAAAAAAGCAACAAAAGAGAGCAGAACTCAGGTTGGAAGAGGAAACTGCCTCCGCTAGGGAGGAAATGGAAACCGCAAACATCTGAGTACATAATAGCTGTCAGAACCATGGGTCCAGAGCTATATTTGAACTTGCAGTGTGCAGATATCCAAAAACACTGTATATTATTTCACTTATTACAGATAAATCTCATTCTTCATAAGGCAATTTCAACTTGTTTTTAGTAGTATTAAACTTTGCATTGGCTTGCCAGTGTTGCAACTGATCTGATGTGTGATTGATGCAAGCAATTTGCCCAAGTCAAAATACTCACAATGAGATGATAAAACAGTTCAAATAAAAATTATCTTGCAGTCAACATATCAGAAAAATGCAGGTTTCTGGGATTTTTCAATGTCATTACAACGAAATGAAAAGGTCTGAGCTGTATAGGAGTGCATAAGTGTTCTCTTAAATTGTGTAAATTGTTAGAAAGCTCTTTAACCACTTCAGCCCCGGAAGGTTTTACCCCCTTCCTGACCAGAGCACTTTTTACAATTCGGCACTGCGTCCCTTTAACTGCTAATTGCGCGGTCATGCAATGCTGTACCCAAACGAAATTTGCGTCCTTTTCTTCCCACAAATAGAGCTTTCTTTTGATAGTATTTGATCACCTCTGCCGTTTTTATTTTTTGCGCTATACACGGAAAAAGACCGAAAATTTTGAAAAAAAATGATATTTTCTACTTTTTGTTCTAAAAAAAATCCAATAAACTCAATTTTAGTCATACATTTAGGCCAAAATGTATTCGGCCACATGTCTTTGGTAAAAAAAAATGTCAATAAGTGTATATTTATTGGTTTGCGCAAAAGTTATAGCGTCTACAAACTAGGGTACATTTTCTGGAATTTACACAGCCTTTAATTTATGACTGCCTATGTCGTTTCTTGAGGTGCTAAAATGGCAGGGCAGTACAAAACCCCCACAAATGACCCCATTTTGGAAAGTAGACACCCCAAGGAATTTGCTGAGAGGCATGTTGAGCCCATTGAATATTCATTTTTTTTGTCCCAAGTGATTGAATAATGACAAAAAAAAAAAAAAAAAATTACAAAAAGTTGTCACTAAATGATATATTGCTCACACAGGCCATGGGCATATGTGGAATTGCACCCCAAAATACATTCTGCTGCTTCTCCTGAGTATGGGGATACCACATGTGTGGGACTTTTTGGGAGCCTAGCCGCGTACGGGGCCCCGAAAACCAATCACTGCCTTCAGGATTTCTAAGGGCGTACATTTTTGATTTTACTCGTCACTACCTATCACAGTTTTGAAGGCCATAAAATGCCCAGATGACATAAAACCCCCCCAAATGACCCCATTTTGGAAAGTAGACACCCCAAGCTATTTGCTTTGAGGCATGTTGAGTCCATGGAATGTTTTATATTTTGACACAAGTTGCGGGAAAGTGACAAATTTTTTTTTTTTTTTTTTTTGCACAAAGTTGTCACTAAATGATATATTGCTCACACAGGCCATGGGCATATGTGGAATTGCACCCCAAAATACATTTAGCTGCTTCTCCTGAGTATGGGGATACCACATGTGTGGGACTTTTTGGGAGCCTAGCCGCGTACGGGACCCCGAAAACCAATCACCACCTTCAGGATTTCTAAGGGCGTACATTTTTGATTTTACTCCTCACTGCCTATCACAGTTTCGGAGGCCATGGAATGCCCAGGTGGCACAAACCCCCCCCAAATGACCCCATTTTGGAAAGTAGACACCCCAAGCTATTTGCTGAGAGGCATGGTGAGTATTTTGCAGCTCTCATTTGTTTTTGAAAATAAAGAAAGACGAGAAAAAAAATTTTTTTTTTCTTTTTTCAATTTTCAAAACTTTGTGACAAAAAGTGAGGTCTGCAAAATACTCACTATACCTCTCATCAAATAGCTTGGGGTGTCTACTTTCCAAAATGGGGTCATTTGGGGGGGTTTTTTGCAACCTGGGCATTCCATGGCCTCCGAGACTGTGATAGGCAGTGAAGAGTGAAATCAAAAATTTACGGCCTTAGAAAGCCTGAAGGCGGTGCTTGGTTTTCGGGGTCCCATGCGCGGCTAGGCTCCCAAAAAGTCTCACACATGTGGTATCCCCGTACTCAGGAGAAGCAGCAGAATGTATTTTGGGGTGTAATTTCACATATTCCCATGGCATGTTTGAGCAATATATCATTTAGTGACAACTTTGCGCAAAAAAAAATAAAAAAAATAAAAAATTGTCTCTTTCCCGCAACTTGTGTCACAATATAAATTATTCCATGGACTCAACATGACTCTCAGCAAATAGCTTGGGGTGTCTACTTTCCAAAATGGGGTCATTTGGGGGGGTTTTGAACTGTCCTGGCATTTTATGCACAACATCTAGAAGCTTATGTCACACATCACCCACTCTTCTAACCACTTGAAGACAAAGCCCTTTCTGACACTTATTGTTTACATAAAAAAATAATTTTTTTTTGCAAGAAAATTACTTTGAACCCCCAAACATTATATATATTTTTTAAAGCAAATGCCCTACAGATTAAAATGGTGGGTGTTTCATTTTTTTTTTTCACACAGTATTTGCGCAGCGATTTTTCAAACGCATTTTTTGGGGAAAAAACACACTTTTTTACATTTTAATGCACTAAAACAGACTATATTGCCCAAATGTTTGATGAAATAAAAAAGATGATCTTAGGCCGAGTACATGGATACCAAACATGACATGCTTTAAAATTGCGCACAAACGTGCAGTGGCGACAAACTAAATACATTTTTAAAAGCCTTTAAAAGCCTTTACAGGTTACCACTTTAGATTTACAGAGGAGGTCTACTGCTAAACTTACTGCCCTCGATCTGACCTTCGCGGCGATACCTCACATGCATGGTGCAATTGCTGTTTACATTTGACGCCAGACCGACGCTTGCGTTCGCCTAAGCGCGAGAGCAGGGGGGACAGGGGTGCTTTTTTTTTTTTTTTTTTCCTTTTTTCCTTTATTATTATTATTTTTTTATCTTATTTTTAAACTGTTCCTTTCATTTTTTTTTTTTTTTAATCATTTTTATTGTTATCTCAGGGAATGTAAATATCCCCTATCATAGCAATAGGTAGTGACAGGTACTCTTTTTTGCAAAAATTGGGGTCTATTAGACCCTAAATTTCTCCTCTGCCCTCAAAGCATCTGACCACACCAAGATCGGTGTGATAAAATGCTTTCCCAATTTCCCAATGGCGCTGTTTACATCCGGCGAAATCTAAGTCATAAAATGCTCGTAGCTTCCGGTTTCTTAGGCCATAGAGATGTTTGGAGCCACTCTGGTCTCTGATCAGCTCTATGGTCAGCTGGCTGAATCACCGGCTGCATTTTCAGGTTCCCTGTTGAGACAGGAGAGCCAGAGAAAAACACGGAAGACGTTGGGGGGGGGAGGGGCATTCCCTCCCACTGCTTGTAAAAGCAGTCTAGAGGCTAATTAGCCGCTAGGATTGCTTTTACATGAAAGCCGACCGCTGGCTGAAAAGAATGATACCAAGATGATACCTAAACCTGCAGGCATCATTCTGGTATAACCACTCAAAGTCGTGAATGGCGTACCTGAAGACAAAAAAATGGTTAACAATAAAGCACAGTAAACGGTAAGGTATAAAAAATTGCATACCTGAAAAGCAAACATGATAAAACATAATAACAATAAAACATTGCAGAATAGAATACAGTAAAAAAGAACAGAACAATAGAGAGAGAGAATAGAGAGAGAAAGAACAATAAAACGACAACTATTTTTTTTTTTTTTTATATTTTTGTATGTTTTTTTTTTTTTTTTTTTTTACACTTTTTTTTGTAACTAACTTTTATAACTGTAACCGGTTCCAGGTTCGGGTCTCTCAAAATGCGATGGCATCTTGGGAGACCCTGTGAAAGTGTGCCTAGTCTGTGCAATGCTGTACCCTACGCTAATACTCAACTAGTGAATGGTAGCGTTCAAAATATTCACCAATGCAAAGACCAGGATTGTCAGGACAGGAGGGACAATAATAGAGGGTGTCACGCCTATATCCGCACTTGCTGCAGACACGACATCTTTTTTGGGGGGGTTCGTTGGGTAGGGGTACTCGGGAGGACATAAAGAAAATGCCTCTCATGCAGCCGACTGCATTTGGTTGGGGATGTGAATGGGGGAAGTACGGGCGCTGCAGAAGCGGTGTGTTCCCAATTAGGATTGGCGAATGCAGCAGGAAGGGCACTATGGGCACGACGGGCCTGTGTTTGTCTTCTTGGTGGCAGTGGGACACTACTTGTGCTTGCCACCTCACCAGCTTGAACTGCACTTATGGGACTCGCCACGTCACCAAGTGTTACTGCAGTGCTGGTTTGACTACGACCGGGGTGTACTAGGCCGCTGGTGCTTGCCAGTTCACCGAAACGCTACCAAAAAAACTGTTAGCGATCGCAGGGATCAGGCCTGACTCTGCGAACGCTGCAGTTATGCGTTTAGTGTTTTGTAAGTGTCAGTGATCGATCGATACTGCACTTGGGTGGGCTGGGCTGGGCCGGGCGGAGGGGCAAAACGCAGGTGCTAGCAGGTATCTGGGCTGATCCCGCTAACACTGCGTTTGTGGGAACCCTAAACTGCTGGGGACGCTAGTATAGATCTGATCGGATCAGATATTGATCAGTTCAGATACTATACCACTAAGGGAGGCGTATGCTGCGTGCGTGGGTGGGTGTTAGCGGTACTGGTGCTAACCTGACGCTGCCTGGGGCTGGTGCTTGCCAGTTCACCAAAACGCTACCAAAAAAACTGTTAGCGATCGCAGGAATCAGGCCTGACTCTGCGAACGCTGCAGTTATGCGTTTAGTGTTTTGTAAGTGTCAGTGATCGATCGATACTGCACTTGGGTGGGCTGGGCCGGGCGGAGGGGCAAAACGCAGGTGCTAGCAGGTATCTGGGCTGATCCCGCTAACACTGCGTTTGTGGGAACCCTAAACTGCTGGGGACGCTAGTATAGATCTGATCGGATCAGATATTGATCCGATCAGATACTATACCACTAAGGGAGGCGTATGCTGCGTGCGTGGGTGTTAGCGCTACTGGCACTAACCTGACGCTGCCTGGGGCTGGTGCTTGCCAGTTCACCAAAACGCTACCAAAAAAACTGTTAGCGATCGCAGGGATCAGGCCTGACTATGCGAACGCTGCAGTTATGCGTTTAGTGTTTTGTAAGTGACAGTGATCGATCGATACTGCACTTGGGTGGGCCGGGCGGAGGGGCAAAACGCAGGTGCTAGCGGGTATCTGGGCTGATCCCGCTAACACTGCGTTTTCGGGAACCCTAAACTGCTGGGGACGCTAGTATAGATCTGATTGGATCAGATATTGATCCGTACAGATACTATACCACTAAGGGAGGCGTATGCTGCGTGCGTGGGTGTTAGCGGTACTGGCGCTAATCTGACGCTGCCTGGGGCGACGCATATCACCGCCGGGCGATCGGGGGGCTAAACCTTTATTCGGTAATAAACGGCGGGTGCCCTGACACTATAAAAAATAAACGAACTAACCAGCGTCACTCGTAACAGTTATACGGTGATCAGTGGTGAAAGGGTTAACTAGGGGGCAATCAAGGGGTTAAAACCTTTATTAGATAGTATATGGGGGTCCCTGACGCTATAAAACGCTGACGGCGAACCTAAATATTTACGTTCCTAACTAGCGTCACCAGCGACACTAATACAGCGATCAGAAAAATGATCGCTTAGTGACACTGGTGACAGAGGGTGATCAAGGGGTTAAAACTTTATTAGGGGGGGTTAGGGGGGTATCCTAGACCTAAAGGGGGGTAATACTCACTGCCCTAACACTGTAACTGTCACAAACTGACACTATGCAGTAATCGGAAAAAAAAAAAAAAAAATACTGCTAATGTCAGTTTGTGACGGGGGGGGGGGGGGGGGGGGGTGATCGGGGGGCGATCGGGGGGGGGGATCGGGGGTGTAAGGTATGCCTGGCATGTTCTACTGTGTGTGTGTTGTGTGCACTCACATGTCTTCTCTCCTCGGCGCTGGGACGGAAACTGCCAGACCGAGGAGAGATGACATCACATCCTCTGCCTGTGTGAAACTACACACAGGCAGGGGAGGATTCCTATTGGCTGGGAGCGATCGCGAGGGGGGGGCCAGGATCGGATGGTCTCCCCCTCGCCTCCCGACGCTCCTAGTCAGATGCCGACCGCCGGTGGCACCGGGGGGGGGTCCGATCGGACCCCCCGCCCGCGGGAGGCAGATCACGTACAGGTACGTGATTCTGCCTGCCCGTGCCATTCTGCCGACGTATATCTACGTTAGGCGGTCGGCAAATGGTTAATGTATTGTTTATCTTCTGTTATCACTTGCCCCTCAGATTTAGAGTGTAAGCTCTTATGAGCAGGGTCACCCTTTTGTCTTGAATTGTTTTGTATCTGTACTGTCTCTCTTTATTTTGTAAAAAAAAACAAAAAAAACAATAATAATAAATAAATGCCTCTCATTAGTGTCCACTTGTGTCATGGGTGGAGACCTCAAAGTTCTCCCATATAGAAGAGTGTAGCTCTCATGGTTCAGAGAAGTAGGATCTCCCAATCCATGGATAGTGTAGGACCCACTAATCATAGAATACTTCGACGCAGTAAGTGGGCTTAGCACCATATAGCAATATGGTGTGACCAAATCCCCATATTTTTTGATATTTTTTCTTTTTTAATTGTCCAGGTGTTTTAAACTAGCCCTGCTGGAGGTAAATGTCTTTTTTGCATGTGTGCACTGTAATATTTTGCTCTGCTCTCTATTTTGTAAAGCGCGGCACAAACTGTTGAAGCGATATAAGTCATGATACTATGTATGTGCTTAATAAAATAATGCTGTATAAGGTTCATCTGCATTCATTTTTAATGGTTGAACTAGATGGACTTGTGTCTTTTTTCAACCAAACTATGTTATAAAGGGATGTTTCAAATGGGTGATATGCAGTTGTGATACCATGTTAATACACAAACCTAAGTGTACTCTTGCTGTAGGAATATATGTATAGCATAATAATATTGTTTATTTCAGTTGATTAGGCCGGTTTCTGGTGAACCAGACGATTTCTGTGAAGCTGTGCATGGGTAATATTAGATTTTACCATTTCCTACGAATAGAGGCAGCACAGCTACCTACAGGGTGAGAGGATCTATCTAAATGGGAAAAGTTTAGCAAAACAGAAATTCTGAAAAGTGTAGGAACAGAATACTAAAAAAAAAAAAAAAAAAATCACATTACAAGTAGTTGAAGTCCTAATACAAGCATTTGCCTTTGTTACCTCAACAGCATCATGTTCTTAAAGTCATCTCCTGAAGGCTGGTCTTTCATCTTCAGAAGAATGGTTTCTCCATTTTTCAGTTTTTGACGTCCTGTTTTTGGGAATACACAAAGTAACAGTTAAAGAAAAACTACAGTTGTGACAGCAAAAGATTTTGGTTACATGTTGTCACTTACTGGATACATCCTCAAATCCATCCCAGAACTCCTTGACATTTCCGCTAGACACAATGCCCTCCTTGCAGTTTAGAAGATCCCCTTGATGGTCCCCAAAGTCATGGCATATTGCTTCTGACTTCCAGAAGTTTGCATTCATTCTCTTCTGGTTCCCAGAAACCAAAACAGTCTAAAAATAAAACATGAAAAAACATTAAAAAATAAACAATACAAGCAGATGTTTCATGGTTAACACTTTAAAAAGGAAAATGTTTTTTGACGATTTTACTGCATAGTAAAACAGGCAGTGCAATTACCGTTATCTGATTTTCTAGCAGTGCAATCACCATACTTACTGGGTACACACTGTCCAGTTCTGCTAAACTGGCCAATGTTCGGTCAGAAAGTACAGCAGTCTGTCCAACCGAAGCCGGTCTAAAACTGGCTTTTGTCAAAGGGACATGCTCGGAAGCCAGCATCCGATCAGATTAGTACATTTGATGTGGGAAGGTGGGGTGGCAGGGAATCACCCCTGTCAGAACACAATAGCACAGATTGCCACAGCGATGTCATTGTGTACCAGGCTTTACTACAGAAATGCTGGAAGAGGATATAGTATGGACAAGACAGCCTGGAGTGTGTAATTTGCAGCCTGAACCGGAGGGGTTCTAAGTGACACTATTACTTTCTATGCTATGATATGAACAACCCAGAGACTTTTAGTGAGATTAGAGGGCTATGGCATAGCCATTGTATGTTTTTATTAAACAGAATCTTTCCATGCATAGCTCATTTACAAAAAACAAAACAAAAAAAAAAACACTTAAAAGCACAAGCTAATAATGTGCTTCTTATTATGCTGGTGTATAGTTAAATACAGATTTTCTTCACTGCTTCTTCAAAGGCAATGTCAAATAAGCAATCTAGCATGCAGTGGCTCTTGATTAACAAAACACTTTCTTGTGCCCATCCCCAACACAAGCAGGTTGCAGGAGGGCAACTGTCATAACGGTTTCAGGGGAAAGCAATCTCGTCTTTACAGGGGTTGGGGGGGAGGGGAGCAATGGCCTTCACAGGGGTTGGGGGGAGCAATGGCCTTCACAGGGGTTGGGGGGGAGGGGAGCAATGGCCTTCACAGGGGTTGGGGGGGAGGGGAGCAATGGCCTTCAAAGGGGTTGGGGGGGGGGGGAGCAATGGCCTTCACAGGGGTTGGAGGGGAGCAATCGCCTTCACAGGGGTTGGGGGGGGGAGCAATATCACAGTGGTGTGGGGGAGAGCAATCAATATCACAGGGGTGCAGGAGAGAGCAATCAATATCACAGGGGTGCAGGGGAGAGCAATCAATATCACAGGGGTGCAAGGGAGAGCAATCAATATCACAGGGGTGCAAGGGAGAGCAATCAATATCACAGGGGTGCAGGAGAGACCAATTACCATGACAAAGGTGCAGGAGAGACCAATTACCATGACAAAGGTGCAGGAGAGACCAATTACCATGACAAAGGTGCAGGAGAGAGCAATTACCATGACAAAGGTGCAGGAGAGAGCAATCACCATCGCAAAGGTGCAAGGGAGAGCAGTAACCATGACATAAGCAATCGATTGTGAAAACACTCTTCTCTACCCTCATTAAGGAGGAAGACTGATCTCATTCAGTGAGGTGATTCAACTCAGTTAAGCTTGCAATGCATGGATTGAATATCGGCTGGTTCAGCAAGGACCAGCTGAATTTTGATCCATGTGTGGCCACATTGCGGTTGAATAGAAGTTGATCCACCAATCAACTTCAGTTCAAACACCCCATCAGATAAAAGCTACTCGATCAGCGCCGCAGACAATAGGCTACAGTGCAGATCCGTGTATTCTGACAGTGGGGAAATCTTCTGTCAGAATACATTAATAAAGCAGCAGCGACTATTCCCCCTTCCACCTTGAATGTGTGGCTGGGAAAATCGGATCAGTTTTTTGTTCAACCCACCAGTGTCCATTGGTTGAATAAAATAAATTACCTATGTATAGCCAGCTTTAGACAGCTAAGTCAATGCTTGTTGCCATCGGCCTATGGTGGTGCATACAATAAGAGTTCCTTTTCTGTAAGGTCATCAGTAATGCTACAAAATGTATTTATACCATCAGTGATGACCTAGATTACATACTTAGTACATTGAGATCATTAGCTTGCTCTTTTTATTTTGCATGCAATTTCCTTCATCATAGTATTAATATCTATTCAAACACATCTGTGATGTTGCTTGGCAACCACCGAGGTGTGAGGATGTAAACAGATGGCTTGAAGCGTCTCCTTGCTCCCTGTAGCAATCTGATTATGTGATGATGAACCAAGTGCACTGAGATAGAAATATGCAAATACCCCGCACAGTCACTGAGAGCCTGATCATGTCAGCCAACATCAACCTTTATAAGGAAAGGAAAAAAAAAAAAAAAAAAAACAACACAATTTGGTCCTTCATTAATTTCCACCCTACAACACAGAGCACCTTATAAATGAAAATAAAACACATGGCACCTACCCCAGCACTTTCTGAAACATAACACATGAGAGAATAATGGTTGTGTTAATAGTGTCACATGATGATATGACAACACTGGCACAGCTCTGGGCAGTCCAGGCAGTGAAGGTGGAATAACCTGCATATCAGGTGGCTAAAACAAGCTATACAGATCACACTGTGTTCCCAGTCTCTCTTCAAATCATAGTACTATAAAGAAAAAAGGTACTGTTCACCCCCCATCCAAGTACCTTGTATGACTCTAGTAATTCCACAGACATACGTGCACACCTGCCATGGTGCCACCTGGCCAATGCCCTATTCAAAGGAGCTAAAGCTGGCCATATAAATTGGATCAGATCATCTGGAACCAATTATTGATAATTCCCAAGAATTCTCCAACAGAAACATCCAACATTCAGCAATGTGCAATGCCACCATTACTAGTTAACAGTGCTTTCACTGTTAACATTCATTAAAGATAAACAGGCTAAAGCCTGGTACACACAGGTAGTGTTTTTTTTTTTTATTCAACCCAGCTGGCCTAATAAAATAAATAAATAAAACAAAAAACAGAGGAGCCCGATGTACTATGATGTTAGTACAGTGATCTCTCTGCTGAGCTTTTGTTTTCTGACAGGGGGCTGCCCCTGCTCCCCCAAACACCCCCCTCTCACCAGCACACACCAATCAGCGCTCACAGCCATTAGATGCCAGTGCTGATCGGCCAGTCAGCTGGTTTTCCAACATTCTCGTTCGACAGAAGCCAGATGTTAGGCCTGCTTCTGTTAAACAGGCTGTTGTACGCACTGGCCAAATGTTGGCCGGTTTCTGTTAAATCGTCTGATATTCAGCCCACGTGTACCAGCCTTAACAATGCAGACCTACATGACATGAATGGAGCAATTATCGCACAATTTGCCACATCAGGGAACAATGTGTGTCCGTAGAGGATGGCCTTAGTTGAGCAAGGAATGGCAGCCTCCATTATTCTCTTATGACAAGTTCCCTATAAAAGAGAAGAATGACAGATGCCAGTGCCTGCACCTTCTTAATGATAGTTCCCAGAATTTTATCCCGACAGTTTGGCATTACAGCTAAGCATCATTACAAAAGACAATCCTTCTATATGGACATCCAGTAATTTAAAAATAGAGTTGGATACATTGACAATGTCTGTCTTATATGGCTCCCTTGTACTTTCTCACCACTGCAGAGAAAAAGGCTTTATACTGTCAGTAAGTGGAAACAGTGAAAACTTACTCCCTTAATAAAAAGGCATATCATCAAAATACATGGAGCAGAAAACCTACATCTACAGCAAAGTCTCAGAGGCATGCAATGGGTTCCAGATCCAGGGTGATATAAATTACATACAAGCACATTACAAAGGTCTGCTTTCTATTTTGTAACTTTTGTCAGTGCACCATGAACTCCTGCCATTATCCTTCCAACATTTTTTAAAAAATAACAGCAGTTTTCCATAACACAAAAGGTCTTGCATGATTTAGAAGCTCTGCACCCTGCTTGCAAGCACGCCACTAAATTGATAACAGTAGGTGAAATGTAAAGTCATTTTACTTTGAAAAGCTGAGTTCAGCAAATTTCAGAACAAAAAATAAAAAAAAATAAAAAAATCGCTCAGCAGCACTTTTCTACAAATGTCAAGCTTATTTAGAAGATGATTTTGAAGAGATGTTGCTCTTTTTTTAAGCCATAAGAATTAGTTTTTTGTGAAGAATGCATTTCTTTCCCAGATCTTCTTCATTAGCACCGTTCAGTGTCCCCTGGGTGAAAGAAAAGGCAAGTCTTGAATTCCGTGATGGGGAAGAAAGGCTTTCTTTTAAAGAGTTGTAGAACTTAAAATACCAGCAAGTTTTCACCCATTATGTTCATATAATCCTTCTAAGGCAGTGTTCCCTACACATGTCCAGTCCCACTAACAGTTCATAAGATGCACTGCCGTGCTGAGATACCCCTTCTTTAAAGTAGAAAGAAAGGCAAAACACAAATGTATCTTTCAAATGTTGCTTCCCTATTGCTACGTATTCAATGCATACATTCTCTACAAAACCACACAGCTTTTTTTCCCCCCATATGGTCATGTGACTGTAAAGCTCCAGCAAGTTTGTCTGTCTGCGTGGCTGGTGGACAAGAACTGTACCCTGGCCAACAACACCTTGGAGCCATAGACAGTGGTGGAATGAAGTCATGCTGTATGGGATTCAGCAAAGTTGTCAGCCCTATAAAGAGAAACACTCACTAGAGCTTTTTGGGCACATGGTCACATAGGAAAGAAAGAAAATAAGAAGGTATTTACTTTGAAATTTAGAAAAGAAAGAATATATTTACTAAATACAGAGGAATTGAGAGGCAACATCTAAAGATGTGTTCGTGTTTTGCTTTTCCTTCTACTTTACTCTGAGCATATGTAAGGTCGTCTGCAAAACTTGCACAACTGGTGAAGATAGTTGGAGTTAGTAAATTGCTTAAAATCGCAATAATAAAAAGCTCAAAAAATGTCAGCTTGCAAGAAAAGAACTGCTACCAAGAACATAGGAAGTGAGAGCTTTGTAACCCTGTGACCCCCTCACACCTCAATATGGAAGATGTATGGTGAGGACCGTTCTCTTTTCTACGGAGAAAGAGATATGATCGCTGCACAAAGATTTTCTAATGCTTTCGGTTTTTAAGTGCTCTAGATCACTGGAAAATTACCTTTACATGAACCTGGCCCTAACAGTTAAAGGGGTTGTAAACCTTTGTGTTTTTCACCTTAATGCATCCTATGCATTAAGGTGAAAAAACACCAGGCAGTGACCGGCCCCCCCAGCCCCCCATTTTACTTACCTGAACCCACGAACTTGACCTGGCGGGGACGCGCTCTGTCTCTGCCCGGGGTTCTTGGCTCTTGATTGGATAGATTGATAGCAGCGCAGCCATTGGCTCCCGCTGCTGTCAATCAAATCCAATGACGCAGGCGCCAGGGGGCCGAGTCCTGCATCGGCCTCTATGGACACAGAATGCTGGACTCGGCAGCGCGCCCGCAAGGTAACCCCCTCGGGGAAGCGCTGCGCTGAAGGGGTTATCAGATGTTGGGAGGAGCCGCCAAGGGACCCCAGAATTTACCTTTACAATCACTTTAATGCTTTCTAGAAACAGATATTTGTGAAGTATTTTATCCCCACTGAATGCTCTTAAGGCACAGAGACCACCTGACCAATGGCAAGCTTTAAGGAAATACAAATAAAATGTTCTGAGTGTTCCCAAGTAACTTTCTGTTAATAAAAGGGAATTTAGTGTCCTGCTTAAGACCCTGGATGGAGTCCAATAATTAGGTTTGGTTACCCAACTATTAAAATTGTAGTTGAATTTAACAAGAACAATTTTTTAAAGTTTTAAAAATTACAGCAGCTGAAAGATGGGGCAACAGTTTGTTAGCAGGCATGGTTTTAAGGCAGAAGAGACTATTTCAGAAGATCCAGGCGATGGGACACATTAACTTTTGTGCACGTGCAGGGAAGTCTAGTCATTGGTAGCTGAAGATAGAAGGCTCCAAACCCAGAAGACGACTGGGAGAAGATGGCAGGTAGTAGCAACAGTGACAAAGAAGAGAGCAGGCATCACATTGGTGGAGAAGAGCAGATTAGCAGGTAATTGTGCCATAATTAGAAAGTATGCTGTGCATGCTCGCATTTACAAGAGCTCTGGGGGCCACAACTGTACTGTCCTCAAAAATGAGTCAAAACTCAGGGTGTCAATTGGAAAACAAATTCTGCAATTTAGAAAAAGAATTCTGCAAGTCGTACTCTATTTTTATATTTGGTAAATAATGTGGAGCACCTTTTGCCAAAGTAATGGCCGGGCCTAGTTCTAGCTCTGACTTCCCAGGAGGCATGTCGGATCGCTTCTCTCACACAGATAGTAACTGTCTACTGAAGCTATGGGCCCAGACTGAAGATTTGAATTTTGTATTTTTAGCACTATGAGTTTAATTGACATTTTTGAGGAAGTACACTTACACTATAAAACAGGTTAGCACTTCTGTGGCAAATGTAAGCCAAGATGTAGCATAACCGTTTTGGGTTTGTCAAAACCCTCTTTAATCCGCAGACACGTTTATGAGGATGAATATTTATCACCTCTGTTTACTTTAAACTGAATCAGCTGTTTAATGACAGATTCCTGTAGAAGCATCTGAAAATCACATCTAAATGTACACCTATACCTGTCTAGATGTTAACGCTGATTCAGGCAGTTACAGTGGCAATAAAAAGTATGTGAACCCCTTGGAACTAACTGGTTTTCTGCTGTAAATTTCTATGCCTTTGTATGAAACTTTTTTTTATAGATCCAGGGATAGTGGTTTTCCTGATTTCGCAATTTGATTGCTTGGCCAAAATGATAACAACACACACTTTCTATTTATGCACGAGTCTGAGAGTTTAAGATGAACTTCATCTAATCAGGATGACTATTAAGTTGCATGCGCGGGAGTGACGTCATCGCGGCTCTGGCCAATCACAGCACCGGAGCCCTCGATACCCGGAAATAACTCCGGGAGACATGTCATTGGGCAGAGTAATGTGCCGGGATCGCTCCGGGAGCTATCTAAGAGGAGTATTTCATAATGTGCTAGTATGCTGTGCATACTAGCTCATTATGCCTTTGTCTTGCAAGGTTTTTTTTTTGTGGATTTACAACCACTTTAAAGGATACATTCACCTTTACAGAAAAAATGATAAATGCAGAAAAAAAATGCACATTATTTTTTCTTGCCCATAGATAGTATGATCATGGGTGCAATGTCAGACTTCTGCAGACAAGCCCTGCAGCTTTCAGCCCATATCTCCCATACAGGCTGTCAGTTTGAAAGCTGCAGGGCTTGTAAATAAACTACAAAGGCACACATCGGTGCCCTGACAAGAAACAAAATGTTACCCCAACTCCACTGCCAATATAAGGGTCCACAAACTGTGATCCGGTGCTCTAGCCAGGGCGTTCAGGCTCCACAGGTACAATTCTTGAATCAGGAAGGCTGGCAACTCAGATGCTCTTGAATAAAAGTACTTTGTTACATGGATGCACAGGTACAGGGTTTATACTGACATGTTTTGGCTATGAAGCCTTTCTCAAAGCCCGGTGCCCTGACAGTTCATTCTGTTGTCTACCGTGCTGGCTGACGGTACTTGTAGTTCATTAATTCAAAAATAGTTACTTTCAAAGAGTGACAGCAGGTGCGGGGAGAAGAAACCCTGCCCACTGTCACAGGGAAGTGGGATCAGGGGAAGAGGTGTCAGGAACTGGAACATGTTATACCCTAAATATGAGGTTTACAACCACTTTAAAGACATCACTGGAACTGGTAAACATCCCTGTTCATGAGCTTACCATACGCAAGTACCATGTGATTTGGTACAGTGCGTTTTTGAAAAGTAGCGCATGCACTAACTTTTTGGCAATCCAGTGCAACTTCAGCCCATTTGTAGAGGAACGAGGGCAGTGTTCCTGTGAAATTTAGGTTTTTATCCGGTCCTTACCGTTTAAAGGCCACGCCAATTCTGATTAGGGAATTTGAATTAGACTATACCCATTAAAGAGACCCCACTGTCACAAAACTGGCAAAGGAGACACTCATAAGGTTGACAAGACAAAAGTTAAAGCAGAACTAAAAAGGGAGGATAGTCAATTTCCCAATGCTCCTTTAATGGCGTTGGCATATTTTCCTAAGTGCCAGGTTTGGGCCATCTTCTATGTTCGGTGCGTAATGACGAGCCAGCCATCCCAGCACACAGGATCAGCCTGACCTAATTTAAGCCCTTGCACAGCTCAGTTTACAGTTTGGGGATTGCTGTGAGCACGTAGATATGTTTTTTTCTACTGCAGTAGACAATAAAATGTGTGTATGCTCACAGTGAACTTTAGTTCGACTTTTAAAAAAAGGATCTGGTATCATGGAATTGAATTGAACACAAAAGATATCGGTTACCCACTGCTTATATCCTTTTAAGTAACTCATTAGGGTTAAAGTAGACAAACTGCTACTACTATAGAACAATTTTGGACCTCCAGGAGCTGTTTGCCATAATGTGGTAGTGGGGACAGCATATCAGGGCATTATGGCACACTTACCTTGCAAGTGTTCCCTTCAAGCGTTACAACGTCAGTGCTCTCTGCCATCATCGACGCTTCTGCAAACCATAGATACTTTGCCTCTGCACAAAACTGTGCCGAGACTTACCTTGAACTGCACGTTATGTGTACACAAACATTGACAGGCAAAGAGAAGTAATTACGACTTAAGAGTCTTTGCTGTCAAACCCCCCCCCCCCATCTTTCTCTAAAAACATTACTTTACTACCAATTTAAAATGAAACATCACTAAGCTCAAAGCATTAAATATTACCTACCGAGGTTCAAGACAGAAAAAAAAATAAAATCGCTATACAAATATTAGCTTCCTGTGCTTATTGCTAAGCACAATAATTCCAGTATATAAGAAAGCCGCATAGGTTGAATGAGTTCATAAAAAGTAAAGTGATTGTAAAGGCAAAAGGTTTTATATCTTAATGCATTCTATGCATAAAAATTAAGAGCCTTCTGTGTGCAGCAGCTCCCCATCTCTACCCAGCGATGTCCACGAGTGCTTTTGATGTCCTGGACTCTCCCTCCTGATTGGCCGAGACACAGGAGCGGCACCATCGGCTTCCGCTGCTGTCAAAGTCTGTTAGCCAACCAGGAGAGGGGGCAAGGCCGAACTGGTGCTTTGTGTCTGAATGGACACGTTGTGGGGGCACTTGACCGGATGGAGAGGCCAGGAGAGCCTAAGAGGGAACCGTGGAGGGGAGGATCTGAGCTGCCCTGTGCAAAACCACTGTACAGAGCAGGCAAGTATAATGTGTTTGTTTTTTTTAAGTAAAAATAACAGACTTTACATTTACTTTAACACTTCCCTACAAACAATCGATTTATAGCGTACAAATAGTCAAATCTTTGCAAAGATCAGAATCTAACTACAACATGTTATAAAAAAATCTATGTACTTTCGTTTCCCAGTGGTTGTGCTAGCCCTCTTAACCACTTAAAGACCAGGCCTTTTTTTCAGATTTGATGTTTACAAGTTTAAAACAATTTTTTTTTGCTAGAAAATTTACGTAGAACCCCCAAACATTATACATTCTTTTTCGAACACCCTAGAGAATAAAATGGCAGTCATTGCTATACTTTTTGTCACACCTTATTTGCGCAACAGTCTTACAAGCGCACTTTTTTTTTTAAAAAGTCACTTTTTTGAATAAAAAAATAAGACAACAGTAAAGTTAGCCCAATTTTTTTTTTTATATTGTGAAATATAATGTTACGCCGAGGAAATTGATACCCAACATGTCACGCTTCAAAACTGCGCCCGCTCGTGGAATGGCGTCAAACTTTTACCATTAAAAATTCTACAGGTTGCATGTTTTGAGTTACAGAGGGCTAGAATTATTGCTCTTGCTCTAACTATTGTGGCAATACCTCACATGTGTGGTTTGACCACCGTTTTCATATGCGGGCGCTACTTACGTATGCTTTCAATTCTGTGCGCAAGCTCATCGGGATGGGGCGCTTTAAAAAATTTTTTTTTCTTATTTTACTTGATTTTATCTATTTTTTCACCGTTTAAAAAAAAAAAAAAAAAGGGTCACCCTTTTTTCTATTACAAGGAATGTAAACATCCCTTGTAATAGAAAAAAAGCATGACAGGTCCTCTTAAATATGGGATCTGGGGTCAAAAAGTCCTCAGATCTCATATTTGGACTTAAATGCAATAATAATAAAAAAAATTGTCATTTGAAAAAATGACAACAGAAAAATGGGCCTTTAAGACATATGGGCGGAAGTGACGTTTTGACGTTGCTTCCTCCCTGCTATAGTACGGAGATGGGTGGGGGCCATCTCCCCCTCACTCGTCTCCATACCCAGCCACGGACAGGTCCCGATCGCCTCCGCCGCTGCTGACAGCTCCGGTAAGCGGCGGGAGGGGGGTGGCCCCTCTCCCGCCACCGATAACGGTGATCTTGCGGTGAAACCGTCCCAGAGACCACCATTATCGTGAACAGGTCCCCCTGGTTTAAAAGATGGATACCTCAGTTGTGGCAGCAGCTGCTGCTGTTACCAAGATATCCATCTTTAAACTGCCGACGTATATGTACAGGAAGCCGGTCGGCAAGTGGTTTTAAAGGGGTCGCATTTACATAATAAGGCACCCGTATAAAATATAAAAAAAAAAAATAAAATTAAAATAGAAGAACAAAAAAACATGAATATACTTACCCTTCTGGCAGTGTATTGAAAATCTGCCACAAGGATTCTTTACTTCCTGGTGTGTAGAATACATAACTCCCTGTTGACCTCTGTGGTTCCTCCTGCTGGCTCATACATCACTATGTGATGCAAGAGCTGGCAAGGAGAACAAATACTCAACTCATCCGATGGGCAAATACTTTTTAAGTTGGGGAGAAGAGATGTGGCAAATTTTCAATACATGGGGTGCCAGAGACAAATTCAGGCTTCATTTACAGGTGGGCTGATGGGTAAAAGTGGCCCTGTGTTGATAGGATCACTTTAACTTCAATACTTTGATTTTAGGGAGATTCATTCCCTCTATTTGTCCTGTTAACCATTATCATTGAAAAAGAAAATCCAAAATTTTGGTTTGACATCAGAACACAAATAGGGGAAATCTTACAAAGGGGACACTAGTTCTGGTGACCCTATGTCACACCAGGATTCCCTCTCACTTCCTGTTTTGGCTATGGGACAAGAAGCAAAGGGAAATCTCTCCACTGGGCACAGGTGGTAAAAATAAACGGATGGGGCTTAATCTATCCAAAATTTAAGAAAAAAAAATAAAGGGGTTGCCTTTAGTTACACTTTAATAGTGGAGTGATACGATATTGACTAAGATATTCCACTACATGCAAATCTCAATTTATGATCATCCTAAGATAGTCATCATAATATGGCAATTACAGTAGCAGCCTGTGGACACCCACATCTGAACTGAACACTCACTGCACTTCTGGCTCAAGCACTTAGCCAAAAAAATAAATTTGACCCTAGATAGCCAAATATATCTACAAAATATTCAACCCCTTTACGCCGGTGAAAACTGGCGCTTTAAAGGGGCTGTGAGGCCACACACCAGTAGAAAGGGCCCCGGATCATCTGGCATGCATCAGCTGCACATTTATATCATCATTGGGAGCCCATCCTACTGACTCCTGATCGTCGGTAGTGGACTGTGAGCATGTGCCAGAACAAGACAGCGACACGTATATGGCTTTCATAAAGTGGTTGATAATACAGCAATATGTTTTGTTTTTTTTTTTTTTCAATTATAGTTTTATTCAGGAGAGGGTAAAGCTCCAACAGAATAACAGGCATACAAATATGGGAAAATTTGAGGTGGCAGCCTCCAACCGTGCAATATCTTGAAATTAAGGTAATAATATTACCAACATGTTAATTATTAATACATAACAAAGAAACCTTATACTGTAACATTATATAATCGAATAGGGCCAACCCCCCCTATTTTCCGTTTTCATTTCAAGAAGAGTCAAGGTTAGATGAATTAAGAGGAGAGGAAAAGGAAAAGATAAGGAGAAATGTAGAAGGGAAGGCAAGGAAGGAAATGTTAGTAAGAAGGAGAGAAGAAAGGAAAGTGAAGGGTGTAGAAGAGTGGAAAGAAGGAAAGGGGGGGGAAAGGAGTCAGTGGGGAAGAAAAGGTGCATGGAGGCAGTGAACGCGTATGATACGGGCCTTCAGTACCCGCAAACACACCTAGACAGCGTTAGCCAACGATTCCAAGCAACATCTCACCATGAGGGCCTATATTAGACAGGTAAACTCCCTCCCAGGAGCGTCTGACTCTCGTCTGAGAATATAAACATGTTCCACATGGTCCATGTTTTGGTGAACAATTCGTTTTGGTGTTGGGCTGTCAGAACCAGATCCTCCATCCTCTTGATACCCTCCACCTTTCTAATCCATGCGCCAACGGTCGGAGATTGTGTAGACTTCCACAACAGGGGGATGCACGCTTTGGCGGCATCTAGTAAGTGGCAAATCAATGATTTTTTTATAAACCTTACTGGATGTGTGGGCAGCGGGGAGCAGAAAGAGGGCCGGATCATTCGAGATGGGGCGTTCCGTAAACTTCTGTATTGTATTTTGGATGGTCTTCCAGAACTGCCCCAAAATAGGGCACGTCCAAAAGATGTGAAGAATGGTTCCACGATCACTCTGGCATCGCCAGCAGCGGTCCGAGGAAGATGGGAATATCCTATGTAATTTCGCGGGGGTATTGTACCACCTAGTATAACTAGTTTATAGTTAGTCTCCTGTATTTTTGTACATATAGAGGATCTATATGTGAAGTGGATGATATTTTGCTTTTGACGTGTCGTGAGGGTGCATTGTAAATCCCGTTCCCATGCATCTAAGCAATGGAGACGAATACTATCCGGTGGTGTAATCAGCAATTGATATGTAGCAGACAAAGCATGAGGCATAGCACCCTCTTCAGAGCAGTGGGTTTCATACGTGGTCAGAGCTTGGTCAAAATTTCTGAGAGGAGGTAGAGTTTTAAGGAAATGGTTAAGCTGGAAAGCTCTCCAGTAATCTAAATGGAACGGGCCGGTCGGGCTTATGAGTTCAGATATGGTAGGCCATTGATCATTTAGAAGAAAGTGGGAGGCTTGGAAACAATTTGAGTTTCTCAAAGAGTGAAATATGGATTCTGTGTAACCTGGGGTGAACTATGGTGTTCCTAGAATCGGACGGAGCGTGGAATCTAGTGACGTAAGACGGAATCGTGTAAAGAGAGACGAACATGTGCGCGTGGTCACACCTATCAGGGGATGATTTTTTATGGTCCTCGGCAGTACATCATAACACCAAGGTGATCTGTTCAAGGGTATGTCACACTGAGTCTGTTCCAGCTGAGTCCATAATTTAATGGATTGGTGTCAGTTCCAGTCTATGAGTCTGGTCAAAATAGGTTGCATAGTAATATTTATGGAGGTCTGGAACCGCCAATCCTCCATATAATTTAGGTAGTGTAAGTTGACATCTATTAAGTCTGGGCCTCCTATGAGCCCATATGAAATCAAAGAACAGAGCACTGGTCTGGTCAAAATAGAAAGAGGGAATTTGGATCGGCAGGGCTTGTAGAAGGTATAAAAATGTGGGGAGAATACACATCTTAAGGATATTGCATCTACCGAACCATGAATGTAGGCCTGTATGCCACTTCGTCAGCAGGGCAGGGACAGCTGTCAATAACGGAGGGAAGTTTAGTGCAAATATCTGAGATATGTTGGGGGGGAATATGTGTACCCAAGTACTTCAAGGCCGTGGTAGTCCATTTAAATTTAACACTATCTCTAAGGGATGTACGGAGACGTGGAGGCAGACCTATGCCCATTGCTTCGGACTTGTTGAAGTTGATTTTCATATTAGAATTACCACATGTTCTAAATTCTTGCAGGAGATTTGGAAGAGAGACCACCGGATTGGTAAGTGAGAACAGCATGTCATCCGCGTTTGCAGCGATCTTCTGCTGTGAATCTCCCATAGCAACACCAGTTATGTCTGGACTGGATCGTATGGTACACAGGAAGGGTTCCAATGACAGGCGAAGAGGAGCAGGGACAAAGGATATCCCTGACGTGTTCCGTTCTTAATTTCAAATGAGTCAGACAGGACACCGTTAGCTCGGACGCGAGCTGTGGGGTCGGAGTAAATTGAATTTATCCAATTTAGCATCGTGTTGCCCAGTCCTATGTGATTCAAAACGGAAGTCATTAATTGCCAATTCACCCTATCAAAGGCCTTCTCTGCGTCCGTGTTTAGGAACACACATGTGGTCTTGTTCTGGTTGACTACATGTAGGAGGTTCAGAACTTTGATGGTATTGTCCCTTGCCTCCCTGGTTGGAACAAACCCCACTTGGTCCAGGTGAATCAGGGACGGAAGATAAAGTTGGATCCTGGTGGCCAGTATTTTGGTAAAAATTTTTAGGTCTACATTGAGGAGTGAGATTGGCCTGTAGCTCCCACAAGCAGTAGGATCCTTTGCGTGTCTCGCGGAATAGTTGCACCGTAGCCCAGTGAGTTGAAGAATTTGCACATGAATTCCCCAAAAGATGGTAGCAAAATTTTGTAATATCGTGCAGTGAGCATATCCGGACCTGGGGCCTTCCCCAATTTAACAGCACCCACCGCCAATTGTATTTCTTCGATGGTTATGGGTTCGTCCAACAACTCACTGGCTTCAGCGGGCAATGTGGGTAAGCCTGATTTGTGCAAATATTCCTCAATTTGAATTTGTGAGGAAGGTGGTTTTTGTAGGTTGTAAAGTGACGCATAGAAATTTTTTAATTCTCGTGCAATGTTTCGAGGAAGTGTAATCTTCTGACCCGAAGATGTCTTAACGTGTGGGATGTAATTCGTTAGTACCTGTTCTCTCAGGGAATTGGCTAGAAATTCCCCGATTCATATGAGACGCGGCGGCAGATCTGGATCGCAGCTTTAGCACGAAACTGCAGTAGGTCTGTAGTTTTGTTACGCAGAAGCAGATTTCTGCCTCTGCGGAGGGTGTTTGGCCATGTTTGTGTCTAGCTTCGGCTCTATGGAAGTCACCAAGGAGTGACGTCATCTGTGCCAAGCGCTGTTACATAATATGTGCTCCATGTTTGATTAAAACTCTGCGGATCACTGCCTTATGGGCTTCCCACATGATTCCGGGGTTACTGTCAGTGGTGTTGTTGGTCTTAAAGTAGCAGTCTAGTTCCCTGATCACGTCCTTACAAATCTCTTCATCTTGTAAGAGACTTTCATTTAGTCTCCATGTCCGTGTATTAGAGGTGAGATTGTCAAAGCATATAACAACATAACAGGGGCATGGTCAGACCATGAGGAACTACGGATGGCGTGCAATTTGAGCAATATGTTATTTGCACACCAACTACATATGCAGCTACAGCTTCAGACAAAATATCAATGCACAGTTACTCACAATACTCTTAAAACTGGAAATGTAACAATTGGACAGTTTGAAAATTAGCTCTGTCTGGAAAATATAATAAATGATTCTGCAGCATTATACGAAACAGGACAAGATAACATGAGAGCTGTTGTCACAAGGTGCTTCAACTGGATGAAATATGAATATTTTATCTAAAGGCGATGACAGTTTTTTTTTACCACACTGATATTATTCCTGTTAGAAGTGGAAATACCTTTCACTTGCCACAAAGAAGTGATCCAGCTCAAAAGAGGCATATGCAATATACTATATTACATAAAGGACAGAAATACAGAGCCCTACAATGCTGATTTCTACTTGGCTTTACTACCAAATGAATTGGTAGTCTGGGAGATCTGGGACACGGATAGGAGCTTGGTTCTCAGAGTTCATTAGATAGCAAAGGCAGATGAGGATGACAACCCTAGCCTGGAATCTGGATCACATGTAATGCCACCATCCATCAGAGCTTGGATCAAAGGTCAAATATCAATCTCATTCATCTAAGTTTCAAACAACATGAACAAGAACCACCAAGAAGCCCAGATAAAAGTATAACTTAAAGAAATGTATACCCCACTGGGCACCTATTAATCTGTGCACCAGTGAAGATGCCAATACATCCTGTGCCTGCATAGTCAAAAATTGCATCATACACAAGCCCCAAATATCTGCAAGCGGATGGAAAGTTCATAGGGACAATAATGACTGACAAAACCTGAAAGGATCACAGGAGAATGCTGTAGAAAGCTACAGTGCTAGATGAGACAATCAATTCATTAGTGTTACTATTCTGATTTCCTGAGCTCATAATAGGATAGTTACAGAGCTCTATATTAAGCTGTAAACAGGCAGACATTCCTTCTTGTAGTACATAACTGACACAAGGCGCTTAAAATACACTGCCTGTCCGGCCAGATTTATCACCCAGACATCCCATACTAACCTTGCCCTGTTTCCAGCACTCTCTGAAGAGCTTCCAGTTATAGTTATGTTTATGATCCTTTAACCATAGAATGTGCCGTTCACAAATCCAAGAATGTGGAATATCACTGTAAGTCCTTGCATTCTCATCATGAGACAGCTTGCGGCTCTCGGGAATTTCCTCCTTTGGCTCGGTTTTTATGCTGAGTTTAGGTGGCCTTGTGGCAGGAATCTTGTTTTCAACCACTGAGGCAATGATGTCATCCAAGATGTTTGGCATGGACCTTCCACCTTTACCACTCTGTATTTAGAAGAAAATAGACAGACCACAATTGTTAGGATTACGCATACATTCCAGAGGAAGCAACTACATTAAAAGGCATTTACAAATAAGAGATAGCAAACTGCGTGCAGTCAGAAGGTGACTAAGGATGGCCATACATTATACAATTTTCCTTTAGCTTTACCAAAACCATATAATATGAGGTCAAAACTAAACAATTTCAATTTGCATGCAACCATGCAAGCTCTTACATTACATTGTTAAAAGGTAAATCTAAAGGAAATGAAATGAGAAAATTGTATAATGTGTGGCATACTAGTCAGTACCAATGTGCAAAGGTGTATTTGCGTTGGAAGAATATATCACCCCTAACATTAAGTGTCTGTATTTTGCTGCATTATGTAAAACAATTAGTTTAGTTTCTTACATTTTAGAATAGAGTGCCTCGGTATTGTGCAGGATTTTAAAGGGTGTCTGGACTAAAAAAAGGTTGGGAAACACTGTCCTAGACAAAGTTAGCAGTTAACCCCTGCAGCCCCACTGCAAGGGATAACGTTATATCTTCCCAGAGTTGGGCTTTAAGTGGGTGTACAGTCAAATGTTTTTCAGCTGTGGGTAAAGTAGGGAAAAATTTGAGAGTACTGAAGCCTCTGGGTTAGCATCATTTCCAGGGAACCAGAATTTTCAGAAGATGTTTGCAATGACAACCTTAAAACTTTGTCAGTACTAGCCTCCTTTACAACAAAGTCCAAAACAAAAAAGCAAGCTTCTAAACAGCAGCCAAAATGTGGAAAACTAATGAATTTTTATGGGCCCTGTTTTTTCAATAGTCAAGTTCCCACACTTTGGGAGGGATGGGTAGATTAAATAGACCAGCTCAGTTTGGGAAATTTTGGAGAGCTCTCAACTTTACCGGATCTAGGTCTATTAAATGTTAAATACCACACTTGCATATCATCACTAAAAAACAAGTTTGTTTGCTTCTGCTTTCCTAGTCTTTAGTTGTCTTTGGCAGAAGCTTATATGTGAGAACTGTTTGCCAAAAGGCTTTGTTTCTCCTTGTTGAATTATTTACCTTCCAGTGATTTCTGCAACATCACACAGCCCACACAAGTCAGATTAGTCTGGTTTGCATTTTTTTTTTGTTTATAAATGCAAAACAAACCATAGAGATGGGCATACTTTACAAAGAATGGCACAGCTTTCACTCACTGGATTTCCTACTGAGTAAACAGGCGCAAAGGCAATGCCAGCATCAGTGGATCCCAGGCGCAGTTTTCCAGCAGTGGTAGTCAGGAGGTCTCTCAGGGTTGATCCTGGCTCGCTGTTCTGAGAGGGGGGCAGTAAGGATTTGCAGTTTACACCATCGTTACCATCTTGTTCTTCCTTGATATGTTTTCCCACTGGACACTCCTTATTCTCTGCAAAGACAATAGAGAACAAGTTGGAGGTAGTAAAGTACCATAAGTGAGAGAGAACAGCTATACTGTGGTCATTAAAGAGAACCAGTAACAGGGCTTACTCATGAATTTGAATAATGTTATTGTCACTGTGCAAGCCTTGGCTTGACCTATCTATATGTGCCCCCTTATGTAGCCTTGCTTTTTCCCAAAACTGACATGTCAGGGGACAGAGAACAGCCAAAATCTGACACCTGCTACCCTGCCTGATCTCACATATTGTCTGCCAACTTCTGAAAATGTGCACACCTCCTCCTGATGCTAGTTACCTGACTGTTATTCTGATCTAATAACTTCATTACGTTCTGAGTAACTAATTTTATCAAAACTGATAGAGCTTCACTGTGATAGTTTTGCAGCATGCTTGTTGCAAGTCAGTAACTCAAACTACTGAGATGAGGAGGGATGACTAGCAATGGAAATCCCATATTCTTTTAAAAGTGTTCCTTTAACAAGTGTTGGGAGAAGTTCCTTAGCACCCCCAAGGCAAGAAGGCCAAAGTGCCTCCCCTTCCACTCTATGAACTAGCTCAACAGCATTTGTCTGAATGTCCTTCCCCTCTTTCTTTTAAAAATGAAGGGGGCCTAAATCTGCTCACCTTCTCCTATGGTGTCCTTCCCCCACTGGATTAACCAGCGAAATGTTGAAGCGAATGTCATTCTGCAGCTATTCAGCCAGTGAGGAAGTGATTTCCAGCACAAACTGCTATGACTGTTCCACTGGCGACGGAGAACTGCCAGTGTAATCGTCATTTCTGTGTCATCACTATTTAGATATAGAGACTCACCCTTCTTTTCTTCTCTGGCCTTCTGTTCAGCCAGGTCTGCTAGCCAATGCAGTGAGGAATGGGATTCTGGGGATGCCAGCTTACTATCCGTGCTGCTGTCACTTCCGGGGCTCACATTACCGTTGGTTTCTGGCTTTTGAGGAGAATTCTGCGGCTGCGATTCAGGCAAGCTGAGAGATATCTTGTTACTGTGATTGAGAACGTTCTGTAGTACCTAAAAGATTGACCAAAAATCATGTCAGGTCAGACACAGCTCCCCCTTGAATGGTCAATAATTTTTTTTTTTCTAATGAAAACCGTTTTGTAGACTAATTCCTGTTGGCAATAGCCAAAAATTCATTATAGAAAGTGACATTTTTACATTCTAGGTTGGAAAACTGATCAAAGAAAATGACTGACAGAATATTTTCCCACAGATCTCTTTTCATAAGGCAGAATGATTTTTGTAGCTCTGAGATAGGACTCAGACACAGAGAGCAAGGTCATTCTGGGAATACAAATCAATGTTTGCCTAATTATGTATAATAGACATGGCTGACAAAACTGAAAAGTTTTTAGTTTTGTTACTTAAGTTTTTGTTAGTAACATTAAAAGTGCAGATGGGAAGCTCAGGATAAAAATTGGTTTGGTTCCTCTGTGTAAAGATAAGTCCATACTGTAAAGTAGAATGATGGTCTCCTACACAACCAGCTCAAGCACGCTTATAAGATAAGATAAAAAGTAACCAATAATTCCTGAATTAAACTGACCCTCCATTTACCAATGTCATTCTATTCAAACTAGCGCTGATCAAAGAGCAACCTTATTGCTCTTAAAATGCGTAGGCCTGTTTCTGAACCGGATGAAATAAATACTCTTGGAATCCTAAATCTTTGGTGTGGCTCTTGTTCTCCTAACACCTATATTTATACGGCTTAATTATATTACATAGTGGTTTACACTGACACACACATTTACAAACATGGCTAACATTACAGAACATCAGAAGAGTCAATAGAAATGAGAACTGCTTTATCATAGCCAAACAATTTTAGCTGTAGTTGGGCTTTAAAGTGTTACTAAACCCACAACAGTAAAAAACAGTCTATATGTGCAGTAATAGGATGCGTGTTATACTCACTGTGGAACCTAAGGGGGTAATCCTCTGCACTGTGTAAAAAGGCTGTTCGATCCCGCATGCACAGATCCTCCCCCCCTTCCTTGCATGGTCTCCAAAACATGTCTGGATAAGACAGTTACTGGAGTTAGTCTGTACATGGTCAGTTTGGCACGTATTGCTAGGGAGTTTGGGAGGGTGCATGTAATCAGCACAGGGCCAATCAACACTGTCCAGACAGAGGGTCAGGGGGTCCTGCATCCTGATAGGACAGCAGTACAGTATGAAAACACCTCCTACAAGCTTTAACCAGGCACTAATAGAAGACACAAGACTGCTATATGCTGCTGATGAGAAAAGGTATTTAGCAGTCTATATTTACTAAAATGATTGCATTTCCATGTTCTGTGGGAGACCAGATATAGTGAATGCAGGGTCCTGGGTTTAGTAACACTAAGAAAACTGATAATGTGTAGGTGGTAAATTGGTCATAAACAGAACATTTCTGTAGCTCTGAATCTTATCATTTTAACCTGTCAAGAAAGTATCGGTTCAAGTTTACACGTTCTTCCTACCTTTTCTGGTGATTTTACGTTAAAGGCCTCATTCACATGGGCGCTGAGGCCCATAGTTCATGAATAGTATAGAGTTGCCAGGTGCTGTGGGCAGACAGCCCATTCAAGTTATGGAGACAGTGCCTGCACGAACACAGCCATTGAACCCAATCTGACAGGCAGGCAGGTGAGCCCCGGATGGGGACAGTGCAGTTGTGTAGCCGCTGCTTCCCCATAGACTTGAATGGACTACATGCTGGCTCAAGCCGCATAAACACAAGGCCCTATTCACAGACTACGGCCTCAGCACCCCAAGTAAATGAGGCCTTAAGACTACTGTCACACTGAGGCCCTTTACAGGCGCTATAGCGCTAAAAATAGCACCTTCAAAGCACCTCTCTCCTGTCACTCCAGTGTGAAAGTGAGTGCTTTCACACTGGAGCGGTGTGCTGGCAGGAAACTAAGAAACAAAAGTCCTGCAAGCAGCATCTTTAACCCTTTTTCGGCCACTAGCGGGGTTAAAAGTGCCCCGCTAGAGGCCAAAAAGCGCAGCTAAAGCACCGCTAAAAATAGTGGCGCTTTACCGCCGATGCCCCAGCTCTTCAGTGTAAAAAGTGCCCTAAAAGTAAACTATCCACAAAAAGTAGGAATAATGTGTAAATCAGAAGCAATATATTCTTAAACGGCTTAAATGATCAAGTTCAAAAATGCGACAAATGAGCACGGAGCTGTAACAAATATCCTGAGCTGACAAAAGAGTGAAGTAGAATCCGTTACAATTTCATAAACCTCAATCAAAGAAGGCCAGTTGCACACGAGCGTAATAATTTACTGATGTTTATATTGTTCTGTTGTTGACAGAAAGATCCTGAGCAAAGATCAGTTATACAGCGAGGAGTATAGAGCCATAAATCAATACCAGAAAACTCTCCATCTGAGTGCAGAAATTTACGCGTGATTACACGACTAATAAGCACGTTTACATGACTATAAATGAGTATTAATAGGAGTAAAAATGTTTTGTAAAGACTTGTAAAGGTGCATAAGCGTATAGATGAATAAAATTCTTCTTCATTGATGGTGTTGTAATATACTCATTTATACTTGTGTAAACATGCTTATAGATGCGTAATCACTCGTATATGTGTAAATTACTGCACTCAAATGTAAAGTTTTATAGTTTTATAGTTTTGTTTTACGGCTCTGTACTCATAGCTGTATTACTAAGATGTACTCTGCAGTGTGCTTTGTTCCATAGACAATAATGCATCTCATTCCACGTCAGTTAAAAAAAAAAGTGTGTTGTTTTTTTTACTCCCGTGGGCAGGAGGCCTTAAGGAAAAACTTTAAAAACAAGTCCTACAGCTTTTTTAACATATTGTTTAATATCACTGCTAGTAAGACTAAATTTACATGATCGTTTAAAGAAGAAATCCAGCCAGCACTGCCTATTTTTTAGATAGAGTGGAAAAGACTCAGAACCGCTGTCAGATTTGGTTGGACCTCGATGGGCATGTTGCCCTTACCTGCTGACAATGCAGGAGGTGAGGGAAAATCTCCACATGGACAAAAAAAAAAAAAAAAAAAAAAAAAAAATCTACCAAGGGCTCTAGTCTTTCCCTGCTCTAAACACACATTTGAATTGATGCTTTTATTCCTCTTGGAGGTTATCCCTCACTTACTGTCCTGCTGACTTCACAGGCAAATCTCCCCAACTAAATCCCAGAGAGCAGAAAAAACTAAAGGGAGATTTTAACCCTTTCCCACCCTAAGCAAGAAAAAAATCTCAGAAATTGTCCATAGACATGCATGTTAGGTATTTCTAAGGGTTTCTGTTACATTCTTACCTGTGATACACCATTCAGTGTAGGTAGCTTGCCAACCTGCGAATTCTGTTTAATGGAGCACTGACAGTGTGACTTAATCCCAAATTTGTCTCGGAGGTTGTGCATTGCTTCTAGAAGGTCAGTCAGAACTAAAACAAAGAAGTACAATATTTAGCAGATTTTCACTTACAGTCCTTGAAAGATGACGAACACCAGGCTATTAGGACAACCAGTTCCTGTTGGAATTCAAGCCTTTTTTTTAAATTTTGACTACAGGTATACTGTGACTGTTGTACAGACTGCACAGATTAAGTGCTGCTTCAATTGCAATTTTCTGCTACCTGAAGGGCTTTTTAAAATGCTTATAGCGGTATTAAAGCCTGTCTACTAAAAGTCTTAGACCCCTTTCACACTGGGGCGGTTTGCAGGCGTTATTGCACTAAAAATACCGCCTGCAAACTGACCCAAAACAGCCGCTGCTGTTTCTTCAGTGAAGTGGTGCCGCTGGCAGGAGAAGAAAAAAACTCCTGCTAGCCACATCTTTGGAGCGGTGAAGGAGCGGTGTATTCACTGCTCCTGCCCATTGAAATCAATGGGGCAGCATGGCTATACCGCGGCAATACCCGCGCTATTCGAGCGGTTTTAACCCTTTTTCGGCAGCCAGCGGGGGTTAAAACCGCACCGCTAGTGGCCGAATACAGCCGCAAAAACGACAGTAAAACAGCGCTAAAAATAGCGCTGGTTTACCGCCAACGCCCCCACCGCCCCAGTGTGAAAGAGGCCTAAGTGTGTCAGTATAAGTGTCTACATCTAGGTACCCGAGCCAGGCATATGAGAAATTGCTAAGCTTCTGCACAGCATCTGATCTAGATTGTGTTGTAATCTACTGTATTGAGCAAGAAGATATCTAAAAATCCTTTATTTTTATTTTTTTAAACAAAACTTGAGTTTCAATTAAATGGTACCACTCACATCCCACGCAAGGTATATTACATGTTCAAAAAGTCTTACCTGAGCTTGGAATAATCTGCGTGGGCATTAGGTGCTTGTAATCATGAGGTTGGCCCTTTACACATTTCAGCCAAGTGTACAGTTCCTTATCTACGAAAAAACCCCCCACACATTTCCATTAATAAAAGCAATAAAAACAAGTATTACTATTAAGGGTTAAATATCAAAAGCCAAATAGAAAAAAAAACACAACAAACTTCCTTTTCTTGAAGACAACCACGGGTCAATTAACACCCTTTCAAGGTTATGAAGCTGACATGCTGTGCTGTGATGTTATCACTAAATCATCCCAGTTTTGACAGGTAATTTAAACTGTTGGTCTGAGCAGAGGATGCTCTTTAACCATTTGTTAGTGTCGCTCTGACAGAATTCATGGGTCATTAAATTTATGGAGATAAAATCAATTCTCCTTACCATAGTATGGATTTATGTTTTAATCTGATTAAAATTCCCCTACCCCCATCAACAGGCAAAGTGATTTATTTGTAAAATATGCTGATCCGTATATACCATTTATTTATTCTGCTTTAATTAAATTAGGCCGTGAGGTCACTTTTGAGGTTAGAAGGGTCAGCAGAACAGACGGGGTACAAAAATTACAGCCAATATTACTTACAAACAATATTAAAACATTGTGAGCAAGGGTAGTGATGTGGCTTTACACATTATTGGTTAGTTTCACCAAATTTCTAGTGTTTTTAGTGAAAGACTAATTAAGCTCTATAGTTCAGTATCGTGGCATACCATTCCTATTCAGCTAATGACCGGTTACGTACGATGACCATTTTAAAGGAAGAATAAGTCCATTTATGCATAGTACATGTAGTTATGTCACAGTATGGAAATATTAATACATATTGCATTTTTCAGGATGCCTCTTTATGTAATTAACATTTCAGTCTGAGTTGCAGCTTGTGCTCACTTTCTGCCTGATCAGGATGAATGTGCTGTAAGCCTTCTTATACTGCAATTGGCCACTATCCCAAACCACACATACACTGTATTCTTTATAGGGTAGCAGTGTCATGCTCTTTGGAGGAAGAAGTTTTAAATGATGGCATTGATAACTGTGGAGTATAGCAGAGCTCACCCCCCATCCTCCTGAGGCGAACCCTGCTAAATATGTACACACTTCAATCTTCATTTGGCATTAGCATGAAACATGAGAGCTCCACCTGAGAATGAGCTGTGCGTAGACTGAAAGGGAAGTTATGAAATACTGGCTGTAATAACTGAAGGAGAGTTTCTCCAGCACAGAAATAGCAATTGACCAGCTAGAACATGACTGCTGGCTAAGCATTTCTGGGGGAAGGCAGGGTAAACACACAGAATAGAGTGCTTCATGCGTACTAACCTCGAGAACTTTTCCGTTCCTTCGCTTTGTAACAATCCAGACAGACCACAAATCCACATTTCTGGCAGACCCAGTGGATGTTAAACAAGGTGGCTTCACAGGCATCGCACATCTCGCGCACACCCCGCACTGCTCTCTTCCAGGCTATTTTCACTGAAATAAAGAGCAATTTAAATAAATATGAAAATCTGAGCTGCATAAACATTTGATTAAAGGAAGGGGTACATTCTTCTGGTGGGTGACCTTGGTTAAAAGGCCTTTGGCAGTATGCATCTTTTCACTCTTTTTTGCCAAGAAGAATGCATCTAATATACTACTACTGAAGGGTACCTTTGCCTTTACACCAATCCCTACGAGTCCCCTCATGCATTCCAGGCCACTACGTATAGCCAAGCTGGGACTAAACCCCACTCTTGTCATTTCACAATTCAGTTAATAGTAGAGGCTCTGGCACCGATCTGGTAAATGGCAAAGGCTTGGCTTAGTGATGACTTTAGCTCAAGTTCGTGCCTAGACTTTCAGGGGCTGTACAGAGAAGCAGAGAATGGCAAGTTTAACAGGTACTTACAGGCACCATAAAGTGTCTGCATATTTAGCAGTTTTGTTACCTTATGGGACCTGACATGGTCACCAATAATACCCAAGGATCATGCAAAAAGGGGAAAAAAAAAAAAAAAAAAAAAAAAAGGAGGTTTAGATGGCCACTTCTCCTTACCATGTCAAGATCTGAGAAGATTTTCCTCCTATGCTTCATCAGTCAGCCATGATGAAGCAATAGTGGGGTTGGTTGCCCCTGAAGCTTTATATCAGCAATGACTTCATCTCTATCTTAGACGTGACTCAGACTTGCAATGTGAGAAGTAGCAAGTCAAAGAATACACTTGCACTGTGAGTAAGAATCGTTGCAGGAAGCAGAGTCTGCATATGTAATGAATTATGGTTGTCCTCTGTGCACATAACAAATTATTATTATTATACAGGATTTATATAGTGCCCACAGTTTGTGCAGTAAGGGCAGACAGTACAGTTACAATACAATTTAATACAGGAGGGATCAGAGGGCCCTGCTCATTAGAGCTTACAATCTAGGAGGGAGGGCCAAGTGATACAAAAGGTAATAACTGTGGGGGATGAGATGATGGAGAAAATAAAAGTACAGTTGTTAGGTGGGGGCAGGAAAGGCCTCTCTGAAGAGAAGGGTTTTCAGGGATCATCTAAAAGCAAACAGAGTAGGAAATAGCTGGACAGACTGGGGAAGAGAGTTCCACAGGACGGGAGAGGCTCAGGAAAAGCCCTGGAGGTAAGCAGGTTTATACATAGAAACAAGGTTTTTAAGCAGTAAGCCTTGTTTTACACTATGAGCAGCATGCAAATCGCCCAGGAAACAGACCGCATTCCTGTTCAATTCACATGTGATTCAGTGCAATGCGATTTGAGCCCATTCATTCTGAATGGGCTCAAATCGAAAAGCATCCCACTAAAGTCGTGCATGCACCAATTTTGGAACTGCACTGCAACGGGATCGCAAGGGTAGTGCATTTAAATGCAATGCGGGAAAAAATGCATGGATCGTAGGGTTTCCTGTACCGCATTTACTGTGAACCAGGTGAATAGACACTTAAACCCCTAAGTGCAGTTTACCTTGAAAAATTCCCCTCACTCCTGCAACCTTTCCTGTGCAGCCCTGCTCAGAGGCACAAAGTTTTTCATTAACGAAAGTGACAGGTCCTCTTCCTACATGCCCCACTGACCCCTATGGATGAGCCTTACTTTGCTGGACAGCTGGAGGCCACCAATAACTTTAGGTTATCCCATAGGAGGGATTGGGGCAGCAGGGAAAATGCACAGAAGGAGGGGGATCAGGATAGCATATTTCTGTGCAAAGGCTGTGTGGTGCTAGGCAGGACTGCCCACTTAGGATTGTGGGAATGGGAATGGAAATTAAGTATTTTAGAGGTTTACTTAAGGATAAGGCTTAATGTACAGGGGATGTTTGAAAACCTCTACGGAACATTGTAATGTAGAAAAAGTGTTAATTACCGGCATCCAATAACACGTTAATAAAATGGTTTTCTATGTGACCTGTTAACACTGTACATGTGCGGACAGACATTGTGTGAACAAGCCCTTCATATTTGTAGGCAAGATATGAAATGAAAGTGAGATTGGGATTGGTTGATATAGAAATACAGACCGTTACAGGCACTTTTATGCATGTGGCTCAGTGTTTTTGTTTAGTACCTTTCAATTCACCAACTACAACCCAAGTAAAACCCTATTCATCATCTCTGCTCATTTAACGACTTCACGCCGACAAGTATGCATAAATGCAGCTTTACTGGACTGGGCTTGTTTCGGTGGGGCCGCATATTGGCAAAGGTCTTTGTGTTGGGAGCACACTTGACAGCGCGCTCCCAGCATAGAGACTGGATTCTCAGTAGGAGACCTGGGTCCTGTACGAACGATTGAGACCCAGAACTCCCCAGTTTCTGGGTCACCTGAATGCTGTGATAGCCCGTGTTCCTCCCTCTGTGCATGGAGAGGAAAAATACATTGTATCTCTCTCCTTGCAGAGAGAGAGAGAAAAACAACTGAGTGTTAAAAAAAAACCAGCAACAAATAAAACAAAAAATAAAGAGGAAATACCTAGATCAAGGTTTGATCTAGGTCAGTGAGAGGGTTAGTGTTTGGGTCAAAGGTCAATGTCGGTTTATTTTGGGCAGAATTGTTTTTTTTTTTTTTTTAATTCATGTCAGTGTGTTTTAGGTAGGATAAAAAAAAAGCAAAAATGTGCACTATTGTTTCTGGGCTGTACTATGGGTACAAAAAACAAACATAGGTATATGTGGTATCGCTGTAACCTCCTGGAGCAGGAGAATTCATTTTGAGTTTTTCTTTGGTGGTAGGTTATGGTAGTAACAAGAAATATACAGCTATATTTAAAAACTTTTTTTTACTTTTTGGGACAGTTTTTCTTTGATAATAAAATAAAATCAGGAGATATCCATATTACCATTTACCACCAAATGAAAACGCAATTTGTCCTGCAACACCACAAGGTATAATCCACCTGGATGCAGAAAGTAGTTGTGATGATATGTATGGCTGCATGTACTAACACATGTCAAAGTTGCAAAATATGCTTAGCATTAAACATTTGTTTTACCCTTAGGTGTGAAGGGGTTAATCTATTGGATTTGCCTAGTGCACACAGTTCCCACACACTAACTATAGAGAAATAAAGCTTGGCCTATAATTATGGGTCAAATTTAGTCTGAAAGCATGCCAGACCATGACGTACCGTCTTTTTTCACCCAGGACATAGCAGCTTTTTCAGATGTCACCATCTGACAGAACTTATCCCCGATGTAACCCAAGATGTATTTTATGGAATTCAGATCTAAATCATCATCTTCATAGTTCTCATGTGTCCATAAGCTCAGTGATTCTTCGTCATACTGGTCAGGAGATGAAAATCCATCTATTCGAACGATCCCGTTCTTACTGAATGATAACCTGTAACACACAAGAACATAAAATGTATTAGAGCCTACAGAATGGTGTCCCTGAGATCTTCACTCTGAAAAATGTCATGTATCCTTCTTGGCAGATTTTAGATCTTGTTTTTGGTGTTTGGCATTTGTAGAGTCTAATGAATCAAGTATGATTTTTTTGGATTTAAATGCAAGGGGGTCACTCATTACCAAATATATGATACATATTATGGCCTAATTCTAAGGGTTAGATTACAGGCCATATTTGTACAAGTTAATTTTCACTTCTTTTCTGCAACAAAAGCTCCAAATGGAGAACAGCACTAGGCTTAATATAAAGACACATTTGACATTATTATAATATCTATACGAGTTCTGAAGTGAATAAAATAGAGCTTTTGTCTTGGCTCCCTTGAAGAAAGTCCAGCCTGAGCTCGTTTGGCTGGGCTTCTCCTATGGGTCACAGGAGTGCAATTCGTTTTGCACTCCTGTGACCTATTTTCAGCAGAGAGTGGTCTGAATTCTGCTCTCTGCTGACACGACTGGAATCAGTCCAGGCACCGCATCATCATGACAATAAAGTCTGGATCCGCTGGGTGCCTGGACGGATACCCGTCTCAGCCTCTCAGCGAGCGCATGAGATGGCCGCTCCCCGCCTCTCCACAGCTCAGCGCTCCAGTGGAGGGGCAGAGTGGGGAGCTGCTGACTGACAGAAGCTCTCTGCTCGGGGAGCTGAAAGAATCTAGCCATCGGCGATGTTTGATCCCTCTGTCCTCAGTGCAGAGGCGTCGGGGGACAGATGCAGCATCGGACCGATGCTGTATCCACCAAGGTAAGTATGATTAGGGGGAAAAAAAAAAAAACCTTTAATTCTCTTTCAAGTCCACTTGCTAGGACGGTAAAGGGGTCTGCTTTTGGGGCATAGAAAGATGAGAAGCCTAGACTTGTCTATTTTATCGATGTGAAATAACTGCGATAGTTGGGTTGCCAAATAGTACAAGTTAATATCAGGAAGGGCTGTACCTCCCAAATCAGTAGGGTTTTTAAACTTCCGCCATGGTAGTTTATGCCTGCTAGTCCCCCATACAAACGGCTTGAGTAATGCTTTCATTGTTTTTAAGTGTTTGAGTGGTAAGTATATCGGGGAGTGCCAGACAATATAAATTATTTTGGGTAGAAGTACCATTTTTACGAGGTTTACATGACCTATTACTCCTATGGGTAAATGGTCCCATAGCTGGATTTTGCGTATCAAAGAATATAGAGCTTTTAGAAATCTTTTTTAAAAGGACAACTTCACATTTAGTAAAGTAGTCCTTTAAATGTTCCCCCTACCAAAATACTTGCCTTCAGCCCCGCTTCAGAGTATGTCACTGTGTGGAACTATCCAATACCACAGAGTCTCTACCATGCCTGACTCATGCTGCACGTGTGCCTCTAGGTCCAATCATTCTTATGGCTGAAGCCAATACAACTTTGGACAGCTGGAAGTTGTCATAAGGACCAGCCAATGGAATGACAGGCCGAGTGGCATAAAAGCATAGTAGGAGTTGGATATGGCTGGTATTTTTTTGTGCAAAGGCTGCATGGCGTCAGGAAAGGACAGCACAGTGAACTCATGAGCGGGTCTGAAGGTAAGTACTTTGGTAGAGGGCCGACACTCAGGGGCAGGGAGACTTCAATAGAAGTCACAGTGACCTTTGAAAGTAACCAGCCAGAACAGAAATATGAGAGGGGATGATTAATTTTCAAGTTTGCATTGTTTAGGCCCCCTAATGTTTTTCCTTGCTTCATGCATATGTGATCCGGGTCTGACTTACTAGGCAAGGATAAGCATGACATAATCTAGCTAGTCATCAGCTTGACAGCTCCCATATGTCTATACCCTGACAGGATCCTTTTAGGATATTTTTCAGGACTTGTGTGTACTGTACATGGCCAAGCCATCTCTGTCCCACTTTATATTTGTTACTATTAGCCTGGGTACTGTTCTAGAACTGCTGCAGTTTGGAAAAAATATGAAGACTTATTTTTCCTTTAAGGTAAACAAGCCATTTCTAGGCAGATAATACCCATTTTCACTCCAGTAACAAGAGACATGCTGGTCTGATCTGTGAAGTGAATTCAATCTGCCCATAGTTAGGGAACAAGATCTGCTCTCCAGTAATATCTGTAAAGAACACTGTATCCTTGGCATTTGGATGTACTTACTGGATCGCTGTATGGCTTTAATAACATCTGAACATGATTTAAAAAAAAAAAAAAAAAAAAAAAAAAAAAACTGGAGGATAAAAATGTGCCTTTTGAGTCTTCTTAATATTACCAGATACATTTAAATATTCATGGAGCGGACAAGCATAATACAATATGTTATCTCCATTTAACTTATGCATACAAATCCGCAGGCACAAACCTAAAGGGCAACCTGCTTGTGTTTTTTTTTTTGCTGTACGGAGATTTAAAACAGCTTATGCATCAGGTCTTGTGTTCTTGTCAGATGCACTTTACATTGCAATTGGCTTTATTTCAGCAACCTCTGTCTAGTGTCTTAGGTGTTCTAACTTAATGACACTTAAGTACTGGACTGTGGGCGTTTTACATACCAGCAACAACAGAAACAATGAAAGCTATGGGTTTAAAGTTTAGGTAATGCAAAGTCTATGTGAACATAGTGAGCTTTAGGAGACTGCATTCATGGCTTCAAGCAATATCTAAAGACTGTAAACAGACACGTCAAGATCTTCTACAAAGATAATGGTGCATCAAAGGAAATTATGTTCTACAAAGCTATACTGTGTATGAATATTAAAACAAGCCAAAAAGTGTACAGTAGTTACTTGCTCTCAATGCCTTAATCCTGCTGTGAGCTGACTACACACATCTTTATAGAGCGAGTGGTGTAATCTCTGCAAAGCTGTCTCTGCACTGCTTAAAGTGGTTGTAAACTCTTACATATACCCAACGAAGTGACTGGCCTCAGATGATACACAGAGATTAAACAAATCCTCCTATATCAATTATATGTTTATCTATAGCCATCTTTGCTCTACATCCATTCAAAGCAGGGAATTTACCCAGTATCTCCAAGCTCTGAAAAGCAGGGGGTGGGGAGCTGAAGTTACATCAGTGAGAGCTCTGAGAGCCGATTGGAAGAAAAGGTCACACCCTCCCTTCACACAGCAACAGAGCTGAGGCTGTCAATAACAGACTGTGTGCCCCCCCCCCCCCCTCACTATTTTTCTCTTTGTTAGGAAAACTCCTCAGAAGTGATCCATGCTGATAGCAGAGGAACCAGGCAGCGGACAGAAATGACTTAGTGCTCTGAATAGAGACAAGTACACACTATAGAGAGATATGCTTTGTTCATATGTTATGTCTGGGGTTTACAACCACGTTATTGAAACCCTCCCTCTGTACAACACAGTTATTCTGTAATCCAAAATAAGATCTAGGATGGTCAATTATGCTCCTTAAAATAACACAGGATGTATGCACAAGTCCACCCTGAATGTCTGAAATAGCCTTTTTTTTTGCGCTTGTCAAGCAAAATGCTTTCAATGCTATAGTTAAACAAAAGCGAGCAAATACAAGTTCTATGCAAGGGCTCATATACAGGGGTACATTAGAGGCATACAACTTAAAATGATTGCTTTTTTTCTGTGGCAGAGAAGCCTGTCATTGAATGTCTATGGGCATGACCTGCCTTGCCGTGGAAAAAAGACAGAATTTTATCCTGCACGCCTCTAATGCGCCCTTGTGCATGAGGCCCTTTATTTTTAATTTATTACAGGTATTTATATAGTGTCATCAATTTATGCAGTGCTTTATAAAAATTGTACATTCATATCAGTCCCGTCCTCAAGGAGCTTACAATCTAAGACCCCTACACACAGTTTAAAAAAAAAAACAGTTCTATGTAAAAGGGATTTAAAGGCAAGAACATCTTTACACACGACTGCCATCACCACAATACATCACTAACGATAATATTTGGAGAGAAAAGTATCCTCAAAACCGGTTTTAAATGTGGCATCAACAGTGATAAAGATTGATCAAACATTAAAAAACGAGTACAATCCAGTGGTCCCAGTATTACCTTCGGAAGTAATAAAATCTGCAGAAAACTGGCGAGTGGGTGGACTCCTCGCCCTTCTTGGTGCGGATCAGTCGACATTCTCTGCATTTCTGTATATTTGGCCCAATCTCGCAGCAAGAGTCGTCCTGCAGGAAGGATTCCCCAGTCTGCTTGAGTTTCTTCACTTTCCTCCAATCTTTTAATACTGAACGCGGTATGCCAGCTGAAAGTATAACACAACAATCATCATGGAATAAAGACAAGGGTGCCATTCACATGTGCTGTTAATGAGGAAGAGGTTAGCAGGAAAGCAACATTTGCCATTTCCATGGATAAGACCCAACAAACTAATTATTCCAAGGAAATCAGCAATGTCAGCAATTATAATGAAAGTTCACAGTGATGCTCTGTCACCAGCCAGCTGCTCTGTAACCCACAAATACCCAGCTCCTCAGTATTAGATACAGGAAATTTATATCCAAAAATATTGTTGTAAATCTACGTGGCTTCTACTGTACTCTTCATCTGAAAATGCCTGTTGCTTGACTGTCATCATAATCCATGGTTTTAAAACTCTCAGAGTCACAAACACACAGTAAGTGAGGCAATTAGGAGTTTTCACTTACTTGGCGGTATCAAGGTAAATACAGAGGCCAAACTTTGGTTTTTGAACTCCGGATCTTCATACTTCTTCCAGGTCAGTGACTCTAGACCAGCTTAATAGCCAGGCAACTAGCTTTTTCAAGAGGTGAGCAATGGCAGCCTACATATACCTCAGTACATTTTTCCTTTAAAATCAGAGGACCACCATGACAGTCGGATAACTACCGTTTTCAGCAAAGGTCAGAAATGGCAGCAACTCAATTTCTCTCAGTATACTGTAGGTATTCTTTAGTCAGTCCACCCAAAGCTGATATTTAAATTATGACTGAAGGCAAGTCCAGTAAAATGTATGACCTATTAGTGTTTGGCGGCATCTCTTGTGGAGCTCAAGTGGTCAGATTCTCTGTACTGTGGAATCTCACTCTCCCCTGCAGCAGTCAATGCAACATAAAACAAATAAAAATTTAGCCAGGAGAAGACAACTCCCTTGTTGGTGAGCCTCATCCCATCTCCATAGAAACTATTGAGTATGTCAATCTGCTAACATCCACGCAAAATTAATAGATTTGTCAACCATCAAACACCCACCCAAAACTTAAACATTAGCGGCATTCATTTAAAAAGAAATACCTGGATAAGGCCCCTTTCACACTGCGGCAATTTCAGGGAATACCTGTGTAAACTCGAGGTCTATGGACCTCAAGTCCAACCAAAATAGTACAGGGACTACTTTGAGGTCACAAAGATATGAATGGTACCCGTTGGAAATCATTGGGTACGACTCGTCATGCTTTTTAGTTTTGGATAGGGTAGAGATAGACTAAAACCTGTCAGTTGTTACTACGTTCTGTGCCCTATTAGGGAGATTCATCCTATTTATCTTGTTTACTGCTATCAATAGTGAAAATAAAATATATTCCACAATTCTGGGTTGACACCAGAATAGCAACAGATTGGAAATCTTCCAATGGATAACACTGGTTCTGGTGACAGCAGGATTCCCTCACTTTAGAGGGATTTCCTCTCACTTTCAGTTTCAGATATGGACAGGAAGTGAAAGGAAAGCACTGCTATGGGACACTGATGGCAAACAACTGAGAGGGGTTATAATCCATCCTTAAATATGTTGCCCAAACATTTCATATTCCTGATATGTATCTGTTATACCATGTACTTGTATTAAAAAGTATATCCTTTTCTCTTTGCATTGCTTCCTTTGTGTGACATACTGCTTTCCTGTTTCAAACTGACCACACTAGGAGTGAAGCACAATCATCCCAGTATGGTCAGTTTTCTGGCTGTGCTGGGAGAACAGCCTACTTGTTCTCCAATGTTCAGATGTGTGCTGACAGGCCTCCCTGCAAAACCATTCTCTGGGAAGATCAGTGTACTGCTGCTTCTCCACCCCCAGCTCACTGAACTTCTTAAAGCGGAGTTCCAGGCTTTTTTTTAATTAAAAGTCAGCAGCTACAAAAAGTTTAGCTGCTGACCTTTAATAAACAGACACTTACCTGTTCCACGGTATAGCGATGCGTCTGCATGGAGCACCGCTTCTCTCCCCCTCCTCGGCGCCTCCATTGTGGGCACTCGGCCGGCAGCTTGTGGCTTCATGGCCGGGCGCATACTGTGCATGCGTGAGTCGCTCTGCGCTCTCCCAGTGGACAGGCAATCTTCTGGGACCTGTCACGTGTCCCATAAGATTGCCGAGAGGGAGGGGCTACCCAGGGCGAGAGGAGTCACCGCCTAGGCGGTCTGTAGCCAGAACCAGAAAGTGGGACAGGAAGTCCCCTTCAAAAATAAGCACCCACTCCCCCCCCAAAAAAAATGACATGCCAAATGTGACATGTAAGGGGGTGAGGAGTGCTTAAAGCGGAAGTTCCACTTTTGAGTGGAACTCCGCTTTAAGTAGCTGAGCACAGAGGTTATGAAGGCAGACATTACAGTTACATTACAATTTGGTACAAGAGGAATCAGAGGGCCATGGTTGTTAGAGCTTACATATACACACACACACACATATACATACATACAAACATTTAACCTTTCATTTTTATTTAAAACTGAGCAAGTTGTTTTACAAAGTGAAGGTCCACATATACTTTTAAGCTAGGCAACTGACAGATTGCTACATTCACACAAGTGATGTTGATTCAGTAATCTCTCCCTCTGAGACATTGGATTCTGACAGTTGTTGGCTGTGAGCGCTGATCGAATGATGGTTTCCCAGCATGGCCATTCGACAGAAGCCAGTTTTTAAACAGGCTTCTGTAGAACAGAAAGCTGTACTCCAGGCCTGCTGATCTGGCTGTTTCTGGCCCATTTGTACTGGTCTTTATCCACAATGAAAAAGAAGACATTTTGCTTTACGGTTCTACTTTGACATGTTAAAGCAGAACAATTTCCCTTAAAAGCTTCCTTTCAAATGGCTACCTGCATCTTTTACACAATTTACTTTAGAGATATGCTGAAACCAAAGTCAATACGAGGGCACCCAGTCACCACTGGAAGAACACAGTAATTATTGCTACTGGCTAGAGCAGCCGCTGGCAATAATCGCATATAAAATCCAACAGGCTGGTTGTACCCTAGCTGATTAATCAAACAACTTGGGTACATTCAGCCTGCCCATATGTTGTTCAAATCTTGGCCAGTCCTGCTAAACCAGCTATTTGAACTGTCTATAGCTGGCTTAAGTAAATAAAACTGCCTAGAGGCTATAACCCTAAGTGCCGGTTCACACAGGGGCGACTTGTCAGGCAAGTCGCCCGTGTGAAAAAAAAATAAAAAAATTTTTTTTTGTTTCCTGTTAAACGCTTCTAAACGCAAATGCGGCATGATGGATGTTTTAAATGTGGGTCACTATCTGTCACGTTAAATCGTTCAGGAGAGGTTGTAAAAAACGTCCCGTGTACATGAAGCCTAACACATCCTCAGTAGTTGAAGGAGAAGCAAGCAGATAGTAAACAGAACAATAAAACAACCTTGCAAAAACACATTCTAAAACCAAGCAAACATGCCAAATAAACAGAGAAACACACAAAATGAATGGGTTGGATCTGTGTTCCTCAAAGAACGATCAGATGAAAGATTGCACAGTGAATACAAAAATTATTTTCTTCCAACATTAACCTCTCCTAGACTTTAAAAAGCAGTTCCTAAAAAAGGAATAGGCAACCCTCAATTGTCATGAAGTGACTAATTTGCACAGCAACCTGTAAAACGTCAAGCCCAAGCTAGTAGCATCCACACAAAAGAACTTGGCAAGCAAAGAAACCAAGGCCCAGGATGTGGCTTTGCATGCCTAGGAGACAAATGCTTTCCAGGACTAGGATGCACATACCACTTTGAGATTACTTGAGATGTGTGACGGTAGAGCCACTAGGAGAAGCCCTGCTTTTTGGTTTGTCCATTGTTTAATCTCCTAGAAAAGCCATTTTCAAATGGATCTGTAAAACACTAGGTTTCCTTCAGAAGTTGCAAGGGGTCTCCTTGACCTTTGGCTGACTGACCTGCCATCTGATGGTGTCTGCATAGTTTTGGGGCCAACGCTACTTGGCAGAGGCAGCAGCATGTCACCAGTGATCTTTTTACCTGTCTGTAAGGGTGGCAGTCCCCCCACTAGTGAAAGGAGGGTATTCTTCCCACTGACTACCAACCTAAGGGGCACGCTTCCCACAGACCCCAAATTAATTGGTTTTTTGCAGGTTTAATTAAATTTTAAAATGTCTGCAACATACAAATAAAAAAGTACAGGACATTCAGGTAGCGGATTCAAAAAAAATTCCAGTACACAGTGCAGTACAAGAGATGAACCTTCAACCAAGGCACTCAGTGTGTTAACACCTAACGGTACAGTAACAGGCGAACATAACTAGGCTTGCATCCAAGAAGGAAAGCAGGGAGTATGTATGCACAGGAAAGATCTGACCATATAAATGTAGGGACACAAGTGCTGCACCCACCACTGCTACGTGCTGGGTGTCCAGTGTGCTCCTGTTTCTTTAAGGGGGATTGGGTTGCCTCCAGGCCCACCTGCTCCTCATCTATCCTTTGAATGCATGTGCTCCCACTGTGCGGACGCTCATAAATTCAGTAGCGTTGGACTGAAAGTATACACAGGGTGCCGTGAAGAGGCCTTGCAGCTTACACATGCATTTGCAAATGCGTGCTAACTAAACCCCTGTTTTTAACGCAGACTGTTAGACAGGTTAATTTGGTTGGTCAGCAGACTGGTTGGTGAGTTGAGCTATGGAATGTTCCATTTTTGTCTTTTGTATGAAGGTATAAAACTACCAACCAGTAGTCATTGTACCAAATGGAGAAAAAAAAAGTAGAGGAGTGTCCAGGAGAAAGAAGAGAGGGAAAGGGAGGAAAAAAAAAGGATGGGGAAGACTTCACAACTCCTGGAGTTCAGCCAAACCCAAAAAACAACTCCACTGACTCAAATGAAAGTGGTGGTGTCCCTCACGCTATAAAGAGTAAAGGAATGTGTCTAGATCTAAATAAAGATATATAATGAATGGATAGACAAAGCAAATGAAGATGTGTAAAATAATATGCGTGAATGTAAAGTGATGATGTCTCTAAGGACTGCAGCAAAGTCAAAAGTGTTCACACTACACTTCAACAAACTAAAGATGGTAAAGGGACTTCGCGCTTCAAATCTATCACATGAATAGGTGACGGTAATGTGACCTATAAAGGTGCAGCTATAGTGGCTATAACCATAAACCACAACTGTGAATAACTGACACCAGTAGAGCAGTGGACAAGGCATGTGTACGCCGGGAGGATTATCCAATCATTACAGGCACATCACCCAGATCACTAAATGTACTGCACCACACAGGACCTTCCAAAGCAGACATCTGATGCCTATATTTGCTTTTGTAAGGTGAGAAGTTAGAGAGCTCGGATTCACCGGACCCCCCATTAAAAGATTATCTGTATTGTCCCACATACTGGATCCCAGCTACAATTACACATTACTTTGAACTTTTATTTAAAGAAGAGAACATTATGAATTTTTCACTTATGAAGAGCATCTGTGTCATTAGCACATTCGGATTATTTTGTTGATTATTGTGTGTGTTTATTCACAGTTGATATTTATGGTTATAGTCACTATAGCTGCACTTTTATAGGTCACATTACCGTCACCTATTCATGTGATAGATTTGAAGCGCGAAGTCCCTTTACCGTCTTTAACTCCACTGACTCAACCCACAGAGACCCAGGGAGTGTCATATAAGGGGAGTTTCCAAAAGGTTCCACAGTTCCAAAACTCGGTTGTCTCTCAAGAACAATCATTCAGGGAGGCGGTCAAGTACGCCATCCTCTTGACATCCCGAATCCTAGTATGTAGATTAACCAACGAGGGGGTTTTGCTATCCGCACATGTCATGTGCAAAGAGGTATTTTTTTTTTTTTTTTAAGAGGTTTTAGAAGGGGATTGAGGGGGGAGTCCCAAAATTAAGGCATTGGGGTGTCAAAGGGAATCCCGGATCCAAAGATGGAATGGCCTAAAGAGTGTACTGTCCACCAATAGGGAGCAATGAGCAAGACCAGTAGATGTGGTACAATGTGCCTGTTCTCAAAGTATATAGAGTGGAGCAGGTCTGAAGTTTGAAACCATTGAAAAAGGATCATGTACTGGTTCTCCTTATATAAGGTGCATATGTAACTTTTGGACGCCTGGGACCAAATGAGCTACCACATCTTTAGGGGCAGCTCTTTTCCCACTTTTGAAAAGGGTTTTAAGGGTTCCTGTCGTAAAAAAGTTGAGAAGGACTGTCCTAAAGGCAAAGCGTATACCCTGAGGTCTTGTGTGTACCCAAATGAACGCTGGAAGAAAAACATTATTGTGGCAGTGTGTAGGCCACATAGGGAAAGAATATGGCCATAGGACTGTTTGAAAAATTTGAAAAACAGGTTTTTTCAATGTCTGAGTGTAGGCAAAACCGGGAAAGAATAAGGACCCAGGCCTATTTGAAGAACAGGATTCTTTTGTTTAAAAAATAATTATTATTAAATAACCATTGGCAGACCTCGTACACTGAAGGACCATGTCAGCTGCAGTAACACACACATTTTTGCCTTCATCACATTTATATCCACTAAACTTACAGTGGGTGACTAATGAAAAAATTAGCCACATAAAAGTGGCCAGATTAACTATACAAATTAGCCGCCACTCACTCCGCTCCTGACAAGCCATTTATTTCTGCATGCATCCTTTTCATACACGGTTTTCACGTCAACATCTTAATTGCAGAGCTCTGTAATGCGACTGCCCACGGTACAGAAATAGCTGTGGCTCGGCTATATTTCCAGCAGCACTCAAGTTCACAGACACAGAAAACAGCCTGCAGTAAGACAAACAGTCCACTGAATAATTTTAGGAGTCTGAGCTGAGCCTCGAGCACGCATCAGTGCCAAAGCGGCCTGTAAAAACACGGCAATCACTGACTCATGAACTGATTGGGGGGGGGCCTGATGAATACCGCTCCAGTAACAGCCTGTCTTTGCTTAAGATTTAATTGCAAATCCCTAAATATGAAAAGATGCTAGTAATTTAACACTCAGTTCAAGTGTGGTTATGGGGGGGGGGGGGGGGGGGGGGTGAATGATGAATATGCTGCATGTATGACATGGTGGGTGTTCTTTGAAGCTGAAGCATGTCACAAAGCCTCTATTGGACTTCCCTTGAACATAAGGGCTGCTGAGTTTCAATGTAAACAAGACAGGGTAGAAGCTATGAGCATTCATTTTATACAAGTCAGATTCTGTTATAAGACGGACAGCTGTGCAGACGCACAGTGCTACCCACCCTCAATAACACCATATGACAGGAGAACATGCAGACATACTGTAAAACCAACCACAGGCATGAATGAATGATTGAATACCTTTAATGCCATATAAAGGATCTGTGCTAAAACAAGCAAGCAGAGAATTGATATATAGCTTGGTGTTATTCAAAACAACTGGGACACTTGCCTGGGGATTCAAGAAAATTTAGCCATCTCAGCCTGTAGTATGCTATATTACAGAAGTCCACAATGCACAATGTATCTATAATTCGCTACAGAAACACTACAGGATGTGAAAATGTTATCCGTCTGCAAAACCAGAAAATTCAAATACATTTCACAACACCTATAATTAAATAAAAACTTATGAAACAGTTATAGAAAGTGCAAATGAACCAATAGAAAATATCTGATGAATTAATGTGCAATATACAAAATACATATTAAAGTCCATAAAAAAAAACATCTGTTAAAAAAAAAAAAAGTATATGTGAAATTAGTGTCCTGATCCCAGAGGCTCCCTTCTGCAGCTGCCTCTGGTATTGCCCATCCTGAGCTAATACCTGAGGTAGCCACTGAAGGGAGCCACCAGAACACATGAGCGAAGGACAGGACACAGAGCTCCGGGCCCTGCTGCTGCATCAACACCTGTGAATGCTTAAGCTCCGTACACACAAGCCGAATGCTGGGCGACATCAGGCGGTTCAATAAAAAATGGCCGACATCAGACCGTGTGTGTATGTCAACCGGTCTGACAGAGGCCGGCTGAGCATGCTGGAAAACCAGCAGCCGACAGGCTCCTGATCAGTGTTCTCAGCCAATGGCTAAGAGCGCTAACCAGAGTTTTTTTGGTGGGGAGCTGTCCCCGTCACAGGACAACAGCTCAGCCGGGGAGAAAAGCAGCTCAGCGGAGAGATAGCTGTAATAACGTTGGATCGCTAGTACAGTGGCTGACAGTTTTGTTTCAACCTGCTGGGTTGAATGGAAAAAAAAATTGTGTGTACCAGGCTTCAGAGCAGCTCTTTGAATCCTAAGGGAGGTTTTTCCAATCCATCATTGATCGTTCCATATTGGAAGTCCTTTGCCAACAAAATAGCCCATTTGGGAGATGGAGTTTGTGCAAGCTTGATCTCTGTAATTGGAGATTTACTTCATCTGGTTAGAGGCCTACCTTTCAATATACAGAGCACTTTTAGCACTGGAGCACTTTGAAATGGAAATGTTCTTAAGCACTGAGCACTTGGTCACAATTTTTTTTTTACATGGATTTTTTTTTGGAACAGATGTATTTTTTGATTGACGTTAATATTTATTTTTTTTAAATAATTTTTTATGACATTGCACAATCATTTTTAGAGACATTTTGTATTGGTTCATTTGCACTCTCCATATATGTTTCATAAGTTTTTATTTACTTATAGGTGTTGTCTAGAGCTGCACAATTAATCGTTAAAAAATCGTGATGTTTGACGATTCTTTCATATAACAAGTGGAGAGACTTATCTGCTCACTTAGCTGTCAAAAGAAAACATCTGGGCAGTCTGCCAAGTTTTTAACATGAAACATTGTAACCAACTCTTCCTTCATAGAACAAAGGGATAAACTTCTGTGTGAAAAAAAAAATCCAGGCAGTCTGCCAAGTTTTTAACAAGGTGTAAATACAGGAAATTTAACCACTTAAAGTCTAAATCTTTTTCTGACACTTGCAATGATTTGCCAAGTAAGGATTTTAGCCTTTGTCCCTGCTGTCCCCCACTGCTAAGTGTTCCATGGTATGGGTTCCCTCAGTCACCAACAGTGAGCTGGAGGAGACAGTGTGCCAAATCTTCTTCATATTTACTTGTCCTGGGTTTTAGGCATCCTGGAATGTTTTGAAAGCACCGCTAAGTGCCAACAGTTAGGCTGGCCATGCATTATACAATTTTCTTATTCAATTTACCTTCAACTATTTAGTGGAAGGGCCTGCCCGATTGCTTAGAAATTGAAAAGGGGTTTGACCTCATATTATATGGTTTTGGTAAGTCTAAAGGAAAATTGGATAAATGTATGGCCAGCCCTAGACCCTGTTTATACCTGAGCATTTTTGTATCGTGGGCAGAAATGTGGAAAATTGGATAAATGTATGGCCAGCCCTAGGCCCTGTTTATACCTGAGCATTTTGGTATCGTGGGCAGAAATGCGAGATTTTGTCCGATTCCAGAATTGCAGCAAAACGAGGGACACAGTGCCATTGGCACCCCAAATGCAGTGCGATTTTGTCAAGACTGTTGTGCATTTTTACACAATATATATGTAATATATAAATATATGTAAATGCAAGCGGTAAAGCTACCTAAATTTGACTTGGTATCAAGTTCTTACAATAAGAATCAGAGAGGGAAAGGAGCACAAGAAGCATGGTGATAGGAGGAGAGCAGAGTGACAGATGAACTCATCATTCTGCTGCTTTTCCTTTCATTGTCCATACAGGCAGAGAGACCTGTATGTGTCACTAAACCGCAGCAGTGAAAACTATAGTGGTTCTAAAGGCTCAAGGGTTTTTCCCTGTGGGTGCCCCCATAGCAAGCTGTTCCGGGGGGCACTTGATAGAAGGGAGGGGCCAGGAGCACCAGCGGGGAACCCAAGAGGAGGAGGATCAGAGCTGCTCTGTGCAAAACCACTGCACCTAGCAGTTAAGGAAGATAAGGAAAACATGTTTTGTTTTGTTTTTTTAAACTTGCCTTTAAAATAACTAACTCTGCTCTACTAGACAGTTGTCCATCGTAGAAACTGGATGGACACAAATACAAACCCTTTGGCAGATAACAGATCTTCCTGTGTATGCTAGGTGCATATTTAGCAATTTGTCTGGAAACTGGCTCTAAGTTTCTAAACAAAAAGAAAACAAACACACACACAACAGACCATGCCATTGTTATGTAATATGGATGGCTTCCAGGAACAACCAACAAAGGAAACTGTGCACTTGTATAAACAAAAAACACATGAAAGCCTGGTTTCAAGGTTAGAGAACATACTTACAGCTGGTACTGTTGCTCTGTAACTTTAATTTGCTTTTTTCCTTGGCACTCCGACTAAGAATACCATTGGGTTTTATTTCGTCCTCTTTGTCTGTGTCACCTTTTCGCCTCTGCATATCATTTTGCTTCTTTTTGTATGTTGGCTTGGGCTGACGTTTCAGCCTTTGTCCAGACTTGCTCTCGCTTTCATCAGAGTCCCCGCTTTCTGAGCCAGATTCATAAGTCCTTTTCAACCTCCTCCTTGTAAGCCTATCCTCCTTGGGAGACTTGTCATCCTGGGCTCGAAAGTCCAGGGTATTCTGTAGCTCGCTAGAGGTCGAAGCAATCAAATTTACAGTACAGGGCTTAATGATTTCAGACACTATTGAGCTGCCAGCATTTTCCAGCTTATTGTTGGTGTTTTTATCTTCTTCTGAATGTCTAGTAAGCCAGGCCTTTTTAAGTTTGGTGTGATAATTTGGCTGGCTGCATTGGGATGCCTGCCCATTGCCTACAAAACCTGACGAGTTTGTGGAGCTGCAGGGTGTGCTGCTATCTGGAGAGCCTGAAGGTGGCACAGTCTGAGTTTTCATAGCACTAGTTTCTGTATCGATTGCATTAGTGCTTTTAAACTGGGCTGCAGCCAAAGCAGCCTTGTGCTTTTTTAAATGGATGAAATCACTTGACGCAGGATACAACGCATTGGGTTGAACTGCTGGCTTGCTACTTGCTGGAGTGGCTGAAGCTACGGCGCTGACAACACTGTCTTGAGTTTGTGCCATGGTTTGGCTTGCTGGCAATGAACTGGTGCTTTCTATCGTTGTACAGGCTGAGACAGCATTGGATAAAGAATAAGTTACTTCTGATGCGCTGCAATTCGAAACACTTGTGGTTGTGGGGGCAGAGGTGGTCACGTCAGTTTTTGTACTGCACATTATATTAGTTCCAGGTGCAGACAAACTGTGAATGCTGTGTGAAGGAGCGTGAGAGTTCTTCTCAAAGAGCACATGAGTGCTGTCTGAGTTCATAATTGGCTGGCCTATCCTTACAGTCTCTCTGGCTTCCATGCTCTTTGAGCAATCAGGTTGATTGATTCCAGCTGAGGCGCTTTCGCCAGCTCTATCCTTGGAGAGAGCCGGAGTTACTGGCATGTTATCATACTTTGCACTAGATGGTGGGCGTACAATGACAGATGCGGTTGCAGACGGTACCTTCACGTTATTTTTCTCTGGCAGCCAGTCAATTTTACTGTGGTTTTGCTTTTCGCTGCTTTTCCATACTTCCTGGATGACCTTATCTGCATTTTTCTTGTAAGAGGCAGCACCTTCCTTAGGCTCAGGGACAAGGGTAGGTGGTTTCTGAAGCTCCTGGATCTTTCCGCCAGTAGTTACTGGCTGCACTGGAGTCAAGGTTGGTGGAGAAAGATTACTGTAACTTCCTTCTTTCCTGTCCAAGCTATGTTGGAGCGGAGGATGGAATACAGGTGCTCTGTGTAAGGCAGGCATGCTCCGGAGTGTGTTTGAAGAAGTGATGGACAATTGGGTGGGGCTTCTATTGTCTCCTCTGAAGGACGTAATTGTGTGAGTTGCCATCTGCTGAGGAAGCTGCTCATTTAGTTTACTGCCTGGTCCATCCTCAGGTTGGTGCTTAATTAAAGGTGGCGGTTTAGACAAATAAGAATTAACAGCAGAAGAATTAGATGAAGAAGGGCTGACATTTTGCTTTTCAGTGAATACATTTACAGCTTCCTTGGGTGCAAACGACCTTGGTGGCTCATTCACCACACTATTAGATAAAGTGGTAAAATAGTTGCTTTGGGGCAGACTTTGAGAGACTGATGTTTTCATCTTGTACAGATCTGAGATGGGGCGCTCCACATTGTTTTCCTGCTTTACCAAGTGGCTTTTGGGGCTGCAAGACACAATGGGGGTTACTCTAGTATAGCTTTCCCGTTCATTTTCATGTGCTTTCATCTTCACTGAAAAAGAAGCAGCTTCAATGTTTTCCTGTAGGATCCTTCGGTGTTCCTCCTTGTATTTGCTCGAACGCTCTGCAGTGTCCAGTGATGACCTTTGCACCTTGGTGTGGCTCAGAACAGGTTCCATATAAAGTCTGTGGGTATGGCCATCTTTACCCGAATGTGTCCGGTTGTGCTCATGCTCATTCTTCACTGGTGCTGAAGTAACTGAGCGCAAGGGTTCACTGTAGGTTTTCTTCTCTAAATCTCTGTTGAAAAAAAAAAGGTCAGTGTTATTATCCTTAATAGATTTTTTTTTAATTACTTTTAATTACTTTATTTTTATTATTCTTCAAATATCAAAAAGAGAACATACAACATAAAATATCGTATAACATCCCTGGGCAGGAGAAATGTAAAAGAGAAAAGCATCCAAGGCCACGTAAGGGCGAGAAGCAAGAACGAGGGAGTGGCAAGGAACGAGAGAGGGTCTCTCACCATCCCCTTATAGGGGGTACCCCCATCTCGTCCAGCAAAGACCTCCACATTCTTTCAAACATAAATAATTACCCTTAGGACACTTCCACACCATATGGATCAGGTCTCCTGACACCTTACATCTGGGGCACTCATCATTTTGTCTTCTTCCAAATTTAAACTTTTTTGGGGGGTATAATAGACTCTATGAATTAGGAACAAATGGGATACTTTCTAAGAGGGAGAAATCGAGACCAAGTCTCCTCGTTCCGTAGCCATTGCCCCCACGTCTTTCTCCCACCCCGCTTTACTCCTGGATGCAGTTGCAGCTGGTTTAATTATTTTTAGGAGTGTGGGGATCTGATTGCATTCAATGGTTTGTGACCTAAACTGTGCTTGAATGGCGTGCCTAATTGCAGATATTTATAAAATGCCTTATTTGATATATTAAATTCCCGTCTTAAGTCCTCGAATGTCTTCATGAGATTGCCCTCATATAATTGAGCCAAATCGGTTAATACCTTGCCTCTCCCATTCCCTGGGCCTCTCTATACCCCTTACTTCTGCCAAATTTTTGTTGTCCCATAAGGGGGTGTATTCTGTTACCCCATTATATCCCATTAATGCCTTTGTTACCTGCCATACTTTACTGACTAATTTTATCGTTGGGCATCTACGAATAAATGAGTCCGCCTCTAATACCTCCACTAGTATACTATGTGGGGCCCCCATTATCATCATTTTGTTGCAAGGGTTCCCCCCCTCCCAGGTCTCCACAGCCCATTAAATGTTGTAACTGGGATGCCAGGAAGTATGATCTCGGATGCGGTACCGCCACACCCCCTTCTTTAATCGGTAACTGCATGGTTTGTAAACCAATCCTAGATTGGCCCTTCCTCCAAATTAGTTCTGTGTCCTTTCACAAGTTGAGTCAGGGTAGGCCTCGGGAAATTCAGAGTCTGGCTGTGCAGTCTGGCAAGGGTGCCACAAACACTGGTGGAACAGAACCACCCATTCTTGACAGGTAAAATAGTTTACAGTACATAATTCAGCTAAGAATTTAGCTTTTTGTCTGTAGTTTGATTTTCTTTCACATGTAGAAAAATAGGATATCTGGCTTACTCTTTGTGGTGATCTGCTGATGGTTTAGATAAGGGAGGGCTTGCATGTGCAGACAGTTTGAGCGGCCGGTGAGGGTCGGCACTGGAGGGACGTACAGGAAGGTGACCCATCAGGAGACCATCTGCTGAAGTAACAGGTGTTGGCTGGTGTAACCAGGGGCTTGCAGTATTCTAAGGAGAAGAAGAAAGATGTAAGCATGCAGGCAAGCAGAACATTACAATACTTGTGCATTTACAGAATGTCTCTATAAAGATTCATATGATGAATTTAAATAACTAAAAAGTATATTCAGCAACAGGTTAAATCAACAGCCATTTTATACCCCCTGAAGTTATCCCTGAGAATGTGTGTGTTCTTGGGCAGACCTCAACATATATATCCCTTTCATATGACTTCTGAGTAAGCAGATTTCAGCATAATTGCGAAACACATCTACCAACATGCACTTGTGAATGTGCGTGTTTGAGAGGTATTTGTCATTGGTATTTGATTTGTCATCAAATATTGGAGGGGGGGGGAAAGGGAGGGGGGAAAGGGAGGGGGGAACGAGGGAAAGGGGGGGGGATGAGGGAAAGGGGGGGGACGAGGGAAAGGGGGGGGGGACGAGGGAAAGGGGGGGGGACGAGGGGGGGGAAACGAGGGAAAGGGAGAGGGGGGGGAAACGAGGGAAAGGGAGGGGGGCGCGAGGGAAAGGGGGGGGCGCGAGGGAAAGGGGGGGGCGTGAGGGAAAGGGGGGGGCGCGAGGGAAGGGGGGGGGGGGCGAGGGAAAGGGGGGGGGGGGGCGAGGGAAAGGGGGGGGCGAGGGAAAGGGGGGGCGAGGGAAAGGGGGGGGGGGGGAAGGGACCCCCTACACAGGAACAGAATTGAGGCTGTCAATCAGCTGGAGGTCCCTCCCCTGTCACTTTTTTCTCTTGGTGTCAGGAAAACTTGTCAGAAGTGATTCTTGCTGATAGCTGAGGAACGAGGTAGCAAACATAAATAGTACTTAGTACTCTTGAGATAAGTACACACTATAGAGGGATAAGCTTTGTTAATTTATGTCTGAAGTTTACAACCATTTTAAGTCCAAACCCTGCATCACGAGATGGGGTCACATGCTTCCCAAAAAAAAGATATTTTGCAGCTGCTGCAACAAGGGAGGTAGTAGTGAGGAAGCGCTATGATCTTGCATAAATAGGCACTAGATGGCAGCCAGCCTGCACAATCTAACCACTCTAAAATAATTGTATTAATATACATGCTCATAAATATATGCTTGTGGCTATGGAGTAGGAAGTGGGGAATGCACAGGAATCAGCTCGTCTGTGGGGTACAATAGCCAGAAAAAAAACTACCCAGCCTGAGCGGTCACAGACCATTGAGCTTTTAGTAAATGTAAGATCCTTCCTTGATCTAACTATAAATGGGTAGATTTGGTGAAGGTTTACTTACTGTATATCTATTAGCATCTCCTACCATATGTTTATGTGATCCTTCCAGAACAGCGGTCTCAGTTCTTTACCTTTGTGTTACACTATATAAAATGTATGCAGTGTGTCATGCTAACCTCTGAATAATTCAGTCACTGCCTTTGTTTCTTTACAAAACTGCCGCTATAAGCATGAAAGCCTTGTGTAGGAGACGGATTAAAGGTGGGTAATTCAATCCCAAATCCATGTTTGGTTTTGACTAGAAACGCACTAAGCTCTGTAGGCCTCATCAATATATTCAAGTCAGACCTGCTTCAGTCTGTTTTTCAGAGTGGTGCGTGTGATTCATAACAGAGAACGGTTAAAGGAAAGTGATATATGACTACATATGGAAAATATGCATGTTATAAATTATCCTGGCCAGATGTTTACATTGGCCTGTCTTTCCAGAAGGATGCTATTATATCCAAACTATACCGCATGCCAGGCTTTTTATTTCCACTTTCCTTTACATAGCAGTTCATGTTCAGGGCCACAAACCTTGTAGAAAGCAGCCTGGTATGGGAGCAGGGAGTGTGCAGCTCAATGTTGAAAACCGATTTTCCTACAGCGATGACTTCTGACCTCTTCACATGTCCCACAGATAGCATCTGGGTAATTTCAAACCTGACCAGTGATGACTTCTACCAATAATGATTTTCCCTGTTACATATACATCACAGCATAGCGGGAAGACTGCTCAACCTCACCAACCATGTTTTCATCCGCTGAAGAGAACGTGTCACCTTGATACTTAACGCATATAAGCAAATGTTTCTTCACTGGCAACCCACATACAGGATATTGTCAGAAGTATTGTCACACCTGCATTTACACACACGTGAACTTTAATGGCATCCCAGTCTTAGTATGTAGGGTTCAATATTGAGTTGGCCCACCCTTTGCAGTTATAACTTCAACTCTTCTGGGATGTCTGTCCACAAGATTTAGGAGTGTGTCTATGGGAATGTTTGACCATTCTTCCAGAAGCGCATTTGTGAGGTCAGGCACTGATGTGGATGAGAAGACCTGGTTCGCAGTCTTCGCTCTAATTCATCCCAAAGGTGTTCTATCGGGTTGAGGTGCAGGCCAGTCAAGTTCCTCCACCACAAACCCACTCATCCATGTCTCTATGGACCTTGCTTTGTGCACTGGTATGCAGTCATGTTGGAACAGGAAGGGGCCTTCCCCAAACTGTTCCCACAAAGCTGGGAGCATGAAATTGTCCAAAATGTCTTGGTATGCCAGCGCCTTAAAGAGGTTGTAAATCCTCTTTTTTTTAAATAAACATGTTACCTCCACTGTGCAGTTCACTTTGCACAGAGTGGCCCCGGTCCTCCTCTTCTGGGGTCCCCTGGTAAAGCTGGTAGCTCCTCCCCACATTGAATACCCACGTTGGAGAATGCTCTCTTAAGGTGGACACCCATGCGGGCGCACTACCGTATCCTGCTTCTGTGTCTATTCACACAGAATGCAGGACTCAGCCATGTCCCCCGGCGCCCGCGTCATTGGAATTGATTGACAGCAGCAGGAGCCAATGGCTGCGCTGCTATCAATCTATCCAATCAAGAGCCGAGACAACGGGCAGAGAGGTAGAGCGGATGCGTCTCCGCCGTGGGAACGAATGGGCTCAGGTAAGTAAAACGGGGGGGGGGGGGGGGGGCGCGCTGGGGACGAAGTCTTTTCACCAACCTTACACTATAATCCCCCCTCCCCCGAATTTTTCGGACCAGTGCACAAAGGTCCATAAAGACATGGATGAGCGAGTTTGGAGTGGAGCAACTTGACTGGCCTGCACAGAGTGCTGACCTCAACCCGATAGAACACCTTTGGGGTGAATTAGAGCAGAGACTGTGAGCCAAGACTTTTCGTCCATCAGTGGCTGACCTCACAAATGTTCTTCTGGAAGAATGGTCAAACATTCCCATAGACACACTAAACCTTGTGGACAGCCTTTCCAGAAGAGTTGAAGCTGTTATAGCTGCAAAGGGTGGGCTAACTCAATATTAAACCCTATGGACGAAGACTGGGATGCTATTAAAGTTCATGTGCCCCAATACTTTTGACAACAGAGTGCACATAAAGGCCATGCAGGCCAAGGATGTGAGGTTGCTTTTTTTTTTTACCATTTACAAATATTCAGGAATTTATGAAGACATGTAAAATAATAGCAGTTAATGTAGACACTTGTAAGGTTTGTTAGACCAGCCAATGTGAGGGGTTACTTGGCAAACGTCTGATATTATAGAGGCACATAAAAAAGGTTGCAAAATGCCGGGCCTGGTCAGTCAAAGCAATGCGGGAAAAGCAAGCCATAGACATCAGAGACTAAGTTCTTCTGGCACAGATTCAGTCACTAAAAGGAAAACTGAGATGGACTAAGCCTTCCTGTTTAGTCTATGAAGGAGGGAGATGGAGGCACCTCTAAACACTCAGAAAATTGCCACAGTAAGCTTTTTTAACTGGTCCTACTGCTTTCTTACCCAAGATCTGCTATGAGGAACTGCCCCACAGACATAATAGGGTTGATTTACTAAAACTGGAGTGCAAAATCTGATGCAATCTGTGAATGGCAGCACACGGGCAACTTAAGCAGTTACAACAAAGTTTTGTTTTCCTTTTGGGATAAAGGTTTTACATTAAAAGCTGATCATCATAAGCACCCGTCAGTGGTAAATGGTTTGTTCCAACCATATACATCTGCAGAACAGCTTGGACTGTTGAAAAAGGAACAGACTTACTGGCCAGATTACAAGCTGAAAATAAAGGGAAAAAAGGCCTAAAAAAGAAAACAAATGCAGCCATCACATCTAAGAATTGGTAAGCTGCAAAAAAATAAATGCTTGCTTTTGGGTTTAATACCGCTTTAATCAATTTATTGTCATAAGAACTATAAACAAGTAAATGTTTCTTTTGGTTGGAAGGTAATAGCTTTAAGAGCTGCTTCACACCAGGAATGTGCGACACCCATAGCAGATCACAATATACTTTACCGTGGTGTGGGAAGCGCACACAAAACACGGGTTTCCCACACCACGTCCTGGCGTAATCAGGTCCTAATTCATTATTTTTTGGCAAATAAAGTATTGAATTTCAGGCTGTGAACTGAGACAGGTTAGGGTAAAATTAATCATTTAATTGGTTATATTGTATACAACTAACGCACTGTTAAAAATTTTTGGTGAAAAAACAAAAAAAACTTTAAGGCCTGGTTCACATCTGTGTAGGTGGTTCCTGCTGGGGGTCCCCCACCTGTACCTGCAGCCTCAACCACCCACACAGAAAAATGCACTGGATGCATATGGGTGCCATTAATCCTAAGGGAACGCCCCACGTACTGAAAATCACGTCTGCACTGGGAACCACACTGTACTTGCAGTTCCTGTGCAGGTTGCGATTCCAGGAAAGGCGTAGGTACCTTTACCCTGCTTTTCTGGAGGCACTACAGTATAATCAAATGAATGGGCTGCCATGCTGGCACAAAAACGCGGCTCTTAGAGCCGAACAGATGTGAACCAGGCCTTAGTGTATTATTAAAGGCAACCAATGCGAGAACCTGCTTTCGAGTTTGGCTAGTCTCTTACAAACCTCTGTACAGCAGATCAAAATTCTTTTATAGCTATATCTGAATTGAGACAGTTCTAAGCAAACCCATGAGCCATGAAAATATAGAAGACAAATCTTACCCTTCTAATGGAGGCTTCTGCACTGACATGATTCTCGGGATGCACCCACTTTGAAGAGGGCAGGCCAAGGCCAGAGTAAGCATGGCTTCCATTTGGATACTGCCAGATGATTGGATAAAGTCCCACATGGTTATATGAAGCTTGGGGGTGGGCTTGGCTGAGGAGATGAGGTGACTGGTGCTGTAACATTTGCTGCTGTTGCTGATGTGCAAGAGCCAAGTGGCTAAGGCTGCTGGCATGTGCAGTCTCTAGTTGGGGATGTCCCCCTAACAAGGAGCCAGGAGGCATACCAGATAGCACCGTAGGTAGTAAGTGAGGATGGTGGACTGAATGATGTGATGTGCTGCCCAGAGTATGGGCATTAATAGCAGTCATAGGCGTTTGGTTTGAGGACGACGTTAACATATGAGGGTTAGCGGTTAGTGCTGGGTGATGGCTGTTTGGAGGTAAACATGCTCGATGAGCTGGAGAATGAAGAGCAAAATTGTGCTGGTGCAAATAAGGAGAAATGTGGTTGGCTGCAGTCTCTGGTCCAACAAGCGCTGGGTCCCTGTAAACTGTAAAATGTTCATTTTTGTCAATAATAAGTGGGCTCTTTGTAGATTCTATAGTGCTCACTCGTGCGGCCACCGGATGAAAACTGGACCTGTGAGTGTCGCAGTCCATTTTGCTTGAGGTCCTCACAGTCCCAGAAATCTGGTTATTGTAATAGGTGGCTTTAAGTTTTAATGGATCCGGAGAATGGACAGGCCGAGTTTTTAAAATATCCGGAGAAGAATTATATTTTATCTTACTAGAGGACTCCAGCATGTGTGGCTTTGCCTTAAGAGCGTCCATTGTCTGTTTTTGAAGCCTCTTCTGCTCGTCAGTTAAAGATGTGCTACCAATAACTGAGGTATGGTGGATCTTATCCCTATCGTTAATCTCCTTATTAACCAACTGGGGTGCTTTTAACACCCCGGAAAGTGCCAAGTCGGTCTTATTGTTGGAAGCATCGTTCCAAACATGCTCAGAATCCGGCTTCTTCGTACTGGAAAAACCGACGGTGCCAAACAACTGTTTCGGGTCGCCGACTTGCAGCTCCTTCTTGGCAGCGAGCTGTGTGTTAAACTTACTTGAAATGCTTTCCTGGGGTGCTTTGTCCAAACTGTTTTCATTAGTTAAGACAATAGAATTTTTTGGCGTGGGAGGTTTGCTGATCAGCGGCTCAGTCTGTAACAGTTCCGTAGTGTTGTTCCTCTCGACCACGCTATCTGGAGCCTGTGGCTTATTGGAATTCTGCTCATAAAGTGCTGTCTGTTCAGATAGGAGAAACTGAGGGCTTTCTTTCTGGAGCGGTAAGTCAGCTGACTTTAGCCTTTCTGCTTCAGCTTGATGCTTTTTATCCTCCTGTATCTTGTCCCAGTGAGAATGCCTATCTATTAGTGTCTGTTCCTCAGCCCCCTCGCTACTTTGGGATTTTCCTTCGTCTCCGTTTATCTTTGAAGTGTTTTTGCTTTTCAACTCATTCTCAGAATTTTGCTCTGAGGAAGAATCTATTATCCTTTTATTTGAATTTTCTGAGTCACTGCTCTCAGAGTAGTCAGAAATATTGTCTGGGCGCAGTCTTTTCAGAATTAATTTCTTCTCATCCTCCTCAGGTTTCCTCCTTTTGCTGTGGAAATGTTTGTTCCTTTTTACATTTTCTGCAAATAGAAAAAATAAAAAAAAAGACATCAGTTCTCATACGGAGCCACAAAACTTGCATGTGTTTGAATTGTGAAGACACTCAGATCCAATGTTGGTTTTCCTTGTGTGACACTTATGATATAAAGGGAGTCTAGGTTTATACTGATCTGTCATGATAAGTGCTAGCGACAATGTGTCGATTTGTTGAATGGAGAGGGTTTTACATTTCTAAAAAATTCACAGTGCTACTAATTACAACCCATCTGTAACAGTTCTGTTATTTATTCACAACATGCTGACATACCTTTTTTCTGCCATTTTTGATGAGAAGCAGACAGACTGAAAAGGCATGCTAGAGGTTTGATGGAAGGCTGTAATCAATAGTATATTAATGTAAGCAATATGATCATTCTAGCCACTGATCACAGAATGTTCTATTCTCTTCTTAGAAAAGGAACAAGCCTTTCACTGCTTGTACAATAACAGAGTATTGAGAATTCTGGGGAGCAAGGACGCCTTGGGCACATTAGTCAAGCAAGGACAGGAAGATCCTCTCCACCCAATCTTTTCTATGAGTGTACAAGCATGCTACACATAATAAGACACAATAGTTAAGTGTTTCTATTTAGTACACTAAACTATGAACTCACCTTGATTTGGCTATGTGAACAATACCCTTTTAATGTAAAAAAAAAACCTAATTCTTCAGGATTCTTATTCATTATCATTACTCTTCAGGATTCTCTTATTTCTCCCATCAGTTCATCCCTCGCAGTTATTACCTTTTTATCAACTTGCCCTACCCTATTAGATTGCAAGCTCCTAGGAGCAGGGCTCTCTTATCCCGCTTGTATTGAACTGTATTGTTGCTGTATTGTCTCCCTTTATATTGTAAAGTGCTGCGCAAACTTTTGGCACTATATACAGTATCTCACAAAAGTGAGTACACCCCTTACTCATTTTTGTAAATATTTTATTATATCTTTTCATGTGACAACACTGAAGAAATGACACTTTGCTACAATAGTGAATGTGCAGCTTGTATAACAGTGTAAATTTGCTGCCCCCTCAAAATAACTCAACACACAGCCATTAATGTCTAAACCGCTGGCAACAAAAGTGAGTACACCCCTGATGAAAATGTCCAAATTAGGCCCAATTAGCCATTTTCCATCCGTGGTGTCATGTGACTCGTTAGTGTTACAAGGTCACATGTGTGAACGGGGAGCAGGAGTGTTAAATTTGGTATTATCGCTCTCACATACTGGTCACTGGAAGTTCAACATGGCACCTCATGACAAAGAACTCTGAAAGGATCTGAAAAAAAAAAAAAATTACATAAAGACGGCCTAGGCTATAAGAAGGTTGCCAAGACCATGAAACTGAGCTGCAGCACGGTGGCCAAGACCATACAGCGGTTTAACAGGACAGGTTCCACTCATAACAGGCCTCGCCATGGTCGACCAAAGAAGTTGAGTGCACATGCTCAGCGTCATATCTTTGGGAAATAGACGTATGAATGCTACCATCATTGCTGCAGAGGTTGAGGAGTGAGAGGTCAGCCTGTCAGTGCTCAGACCATACACCGCACACTGCATCAAATTGGTCTGCATGGCTGTTGTCCTAGAAGGACGGAAGCTCCTTCTAAAGATGATGCACAAGAAAGCCCACAGTTTGCTGAAGACAAGCAGACTAAGGACATGGATTAATGGAACCATGTCCTGTGGTCTGATGAGACCAAGATAAACTTATTTGGTTCAGACAGTGTCAAGCATGTGTGGCGGCAACCAGGTGAGGAGTACAAAAAGACAAGTGCGTCTTGCCTACAGTCAAGCATGGTGGTGGGAATGTCATGGTCTGGGGCCGCATGAGTGCTGCTGACACTGGGGAACTACAGGTTATTGAGGAAACCATGAATGCCAACACTGTGACATACTGAAGCAATATCCAATCCAAAATCTAAGAATAAAAAAAAAAAAAAAAAAAACACCCAAAAAATAAAATTTGCCAGGACTAGAGATCCCAGCAGGGAACTAGGTCCTTACTCCTGACTAGGCAGAAAAAAAACTGAAGGCCTGTAGCAGAGAGGGGGGTGTATATCACCTTGGACTGCCTATGGGCAGCCTGGTGTCTTAACTCCTGTAGAGGGCGATATAACCCTATGGTTCTGAATAAGGAAGCACTGTGTCTGTCAATGAAGGAATGAGAAATTGGATTTTTGTAGAGGCTATAACCCCTCACTTCACAACTTGCCAGTGGAAGCAAGCAGTCCATCAAGGAATGATAGCATGAGGGGAAGATGTGGTGTCTCTCAAACTCAGAAAAAAAAAATTTTTTACAAGCGAGTACAAAAATCCTGCTTCCTCTGATGTCCACTGAGGGACAATAATTTTGCTATGTATAATAAGTAACCAAGGGACATCGAAAAGCAATTCAAACCCAAACTAGGGGCAGGTATGCAAAAACACCAAATAAAAACCAGCCAAACAAGAAACCACCCCCCTCCGCCAAAAAAAACTAACAAGGACAACAGCTAGCCACTCACAGCACTTTTTAGCCAAAACCAACATCCGTAAAGGCAGATACATCAACCTCGTAGAATATGGGAACAAAAAACTAAGTTGCAGCCTAACTGCACTAAGCCACAGCAGCCTGAAGGCGAAAAGCCCAAGAAGTACCCACTGTTCTAGTGGAATGGGTTTCAACAGGAAAGGGAGGCACATTCAGTGCATCCAGAAAGTATTCACAGCACTTCACTTTTTCCACATTTCGTTCCGTTACTGCCTTATTCCAAAATGGAATAAATTCATTATTTTCCTCAAAATTCTACAAACAATACCCCATAATGACAACATGAAAGAAGTTTGTTTGACATTTTTGCAAATTTATTAGAATGAAAAAAAAATCATATGTACAAGAATTCACAGCCTTTGCGCAATACTTTGTTGAAGCACCAATTACATTACATTGGATGGGGAGCGTCAGTCGAAAGCCATTTTCATATCTCTCCAGAGATGTTCAATCGGGTTCAAGTCTGGACTCTGGCTGGGCCACTCAAGGACATTCACAGAGTTGTCCCGTAGCCACTCCTTTGTCATCTTAGCTTTGTGGTTAGGGTCGTTTTCCTATGGAAACAAAGAAAAATGGCGGCACATCTGGAAGTGAAATTAAAAAACTGTATTTAAAGTCCATAATCAAGCAAACATGACAAACATCAATCCAAAAAAGTGCTCAGTGGACGTGCTGCTCACTGAAGTGATGAGTAAGCACGTCTGTGTGAAACGCGTCCACTGAGCACCTTTTTGGATTGATGTTTGTCATGCTCGCTTGATTTCAGGGACTTTCAATAAATTCTTTTGATTTTACTTCCGGATGTGCCGCCATTCTTTCTTGTTTCCACTGTATTTCCCTGGCTGCGGACCAGGCAGTCACCCGGATCTCTTTAGCAGCTCATCAGATTCTCACAGGTGGCTTTGAGCATTGTATTCCCAGAGCTCTCTCTCATCGGAGGGTCATTGTCCTGTTGGAAGACGAACCTTCCCCCAATCTGAGGTCCAGAGCGCTCTGGAGCAAGTGTTCATCAAGGGTGTCTCTCTACATTGCTGCATTCATTTTTCCCTCAATCCTGACTAGTCTCCCAGTTCCTGCTGCTAAAAAACCATCCCTACAGCATGATGCTGCCACCACCATGCTTCACATTAGAAATGGTATAGGTCAGGTGATTAACGGTGCCTGGTTTCCTCCAGACGCCCTAGGAAGAATCCTGGTGGTCCCAAACTTCTTCCATTCACTGATGATGGAGGCCACTGTGCTCATTGGAACCTCAATTCTGCAGACATTTTTCTGTACCCTTTCCCAGATCTGTCCCTCAATACAATCCTGTCTCGGAGGTCTACAGACAATTCCTTGGATTTTGTGGCTTGGTTTGTGCTCTGACATACACTGTACACTGTGGGACTTTAGACAGGTGTGGGCCTTTCCAAATCATGTCTAATTAACTGAATTTACCAAAAGTGGACTCCAATTAAGTTGTAGAAACCTCTCAAGGATGATCAGTGGAAAAATGATGGACCTGAGCTCAATTTTGAGTGTCATGGCAAAGGCTGTGAATACTTGTGTACATGTGATTTTTTACGTTTTTTTTCTTTTTAATAAATTTGCAAAGATTTCAAACAAACTTTTTTCATGTTGTCTATATGGGGTATGGTTTGTAGAATTTTGGTGAACATAATGAATTTAAAGCAGGGTTCCACTCAAATTTTTAACTTAATCTTACCCCCTTCAGTTAATTGCATAGATGTTGAAATGCCGCACGAAAATTTTTTTATTGCTGTAATTACCTTTATATTGTACTTTATTGTGGCACTTCCTGTCTCTCCTCCCATGGGAGTAGGCGTGTTTATTGCCTTTCCCCGGCGCCGCACTGTCTCCTGGGAGCTTAGTGTCAGGCTTCCCAAGATTCAGTGCGGAAACAATGATCATGCGTGTGAACAAGCTGTGAATGAACAGCATTCACTGCATCCAGGAAATCAATGCTTGTGGGCTTCACATGCCCACAAGCAAGATGGAAACAGCCAGCATCACATTTTTAAAGTTATTCTTCAGTACGAACACAGACAGAGGCGGAAATATTACACCCAAACTGTGAGTATTATTTTTTGATTAGCAAAGTGTCTCAATGACCTAAAAAAAAAAAAAAAAAAAGGATTGGTCGCCGGACTCCCGCTATAATCAATTTTGGAATAAAGCTGTAACCTAACAAAATGTGGAAAAAGTGAAGCGCTGTGAATACTTTCCTGATGCACTGTAACTCACAGCTTATAGGCCGGCATAATACCATGTTAATTTAGAATCAATGGACCTAGAAACCGGAAAGAACCACTTTGAGTGCCTTTGGAATGAGGGGGGGGGGGGGGGGAGGATTTATTTTCCTAAAAAAAAAAAGCTGTGGTCGAGAGGTAACACCAACAGCCCCCACCACATTTAATAGAGAGTGCTTTGTAAACAGGAGCTATATACAATTAAGGTGACCTAGAATCCTTAAGTAGAAATAAAGAGAACTTAGCCATATATTTAGATTTAGATTTACCTTTAACTATGTAGTGCAAGGGCCTGCTTAACTGCATACAGAGTGCTTCAGCTTGACCTTATATTATATCGTTTTGATAAAACTAAAGGAATATTGTACAAGAAAATTGCAGAATGTAAGACCAGCCTTAGGCACACTACCCAAGGCCAATTCAAGGCTAGGAGAGAGACTGGAATGCTCCCTGCCTCTGAAACAAATTAGGTAAAAAAGCTTTAGTTTATGGTTGGAGAACAGAAATGTTTACCCCTCAAAACAATAATCCAAAAAAGCAGAAAGAGATCCTTCGACAATGCTGACACACAGGAGATTTGAAATTTTGAGGTGGAGGATGAAAATAATTATTTTGTCATCTGGGATACTACCTTCCACATGCATGCAATGACTAAGTTTCCCAAACTTATGCAAAAAACACCAGGCGTCCCCCAACCTCTGATGGGACTGGTGAGGGCAGATCTTCATGCGATGGCTGATTATCCACAGGCTTGGAGGCCATGTTGTACCACAGATGTTTAGAACTGTCTGAAGTGGAATGGGCGAGGCAGACTATTGTTCCACATCACCATTATCAGGGCTTCACTATTGTCAACCAACCCTCCAATGAGAACTGCTGCTAAGCTTATCACTACAATAGCATGGCAAGATCAAATAGAATAACCTACTTAAAGCAGTATTAAGCCCCAAAAAATATGTATATTGCAGCTTACCAATCGTTATATGTGGTGGCTGCATTAGTTTTCTTTTATGCTTTATTTCCATTTTCACTTCGTGATCCAGCCAATAAACATTTCCTGTCATAGTGTCTCCACTCTGGATGTATGAGCATTGGGGCACCTTTGGACAGCAGCATTGTCAGTCTGGAGAGAGGGTAGTGTTAGATGTACTAGCGGATTTAGATGGACTTAACAGATTAAAGCTGAACTCCAGCGAACACCATTTAAGCAGTGTTAAATTGTCTGTCTGTTCCCCAAACTAGTCTGCACTAAGAGAAAGAGGACAATCTCGGTACCGCTAGAATATAAAGACGATGAGTAAAAATTTAATTTTATTATACACATAAAAAGAGACAAAACATCACTTTTAAATGATTGAAACAAAACAATCCTTAAAATCAAGAGGTGTCTACACAGCTGTGATGTACTCCAAAATTGGAGTCAGGAGTATAATGGGTCCTCATGGGACATGTGGACCTCTACATGTTTCGCGGTCTAAAACCGCTTCATCAGGAGGATAGTATCTACAATAGAATTTACAAAACAATAGTTTACAGAAAAATCACTGCATATACATGTAGTAAAACCCACATACATATAGGATATGAATATGAAATACAATTGTGACATGGGGAATTAAACAAAGGAGTGGATGCATCGCCACTTACCTGGGAGTCCAACCTCAGACGTATAGCCAAACACCACAAGGGTTCCCTACGGCAGATGTATAGAGGTGGACAATAGATCCTCCACAGTTACTAGATTATATATATATATATATATATATATATATATATATATATATATATATATATATATATATATATATACACACACACACACACGTATTTAGATTGTAAGCTCTAACGAGCAGGGCCCTCTGATGCCTCTTGTATCAAATTGTAATGTAACTGTACTGTCTGCCCTCATGTTGTAAAGCATTGTGCAAACTGTTGGCGCTATATAAAACCTGTATAATAATTATGTACACACTATATATATATACACATACACACACACACACACAGAAGGTACGCAAGTATGCTAGTGTATGGATAATGAACCATGGAAGATGGGACCGGGTATGAAAAGAAAAGGAGAAATGAAAAGAATCCGCCGTAGGGGAACCCTGTGGGGTTTGGTTACACATCTGTGGTTGGACTCCCGGGTAAGCGGCGATGCATCTACTCCTTTATTTCAGGTACTTATATAGCGCCGTCAATTTACGCAGCGCTTTACATATACATTGTACATTCACATCAGTCCCTACCCTCAAGGAGCTTACAATCTAAGGTCCCTAACTCCCATTCATACATACACATACTAGGGCCAATTTAGACAGGATCTAATTAACTTACCAACATGTCTTTGGAGTGTGGGAGGAAACCGGAGTACCCGGAGGAAACCCACACAGGCACAGGGAGAACATGCAAACTCCAGGCAGGAAGTGTCGTGGTTGGACTTCGAACCAGCGACCCTTTTTGCTGCTAGGTGAAAGTATTATCCACTACACCACTGTGCTACCCACCTTTGTTTTCTTCCCCATGTCACAAATGTATTTCGTATTCATATCCAATATGTATACAGTTTTTACTACATGTATATACAATTATTTTTCTGTATAATCTGTCATTTCTATTGTATATATAAATCTCCTGATGAAGCGGTGTTAGACCGCAAAACATGTAGAGGACCCATTATACTCTTGACTCCAATTTTGGAGTACATTAAGTATCGACACAACTGTATAGACACCTCTTGATTTTATAGATTGTTTTGCCCCAATCATTTGAAAGTGATGTTTTGTCTCTTTTTATGTTTATAATAAAATACAATTTTTATTCATAGTCTGTATATTGTTCTATTGGTAGCAAGATAGTCCTCTCTCTTAGTGGAGTGCTTAATTTAACAATCTGAAGTTAGAAGCTGACTGGCTACTGTGCACAGCTGCACCAGACTGAGTGCACAAGTTTTAGTAAATCTACCCCCAATGGCTTCTCATGACAGGGGTGGGGGAAGTCGTCCTCGCCAGGAGAAGACAGTGATCTTTGCTAGCGGCTATAGCAGCTGCTAGCGATAATCTCAAGAAAATCCAGTAGGCTGGTGGTACCAAAGTTGATCAATTGATCAACTTGGTAACATTCAAGCCTGCCCCATACATGGTTTGAACAGTCTTTGGCTGGCCTTACTGGCCAGATCACCAGGTGAAAATAAGGGGAAACCTAAAAAAAAAATTATATATATATATATATATATATATATATATATATATATATATATATATATATATATATATATATATATATATGCAGCCACCACATCTAAGAGTTGGTAAGCAATGTGCTTTTTGTTTTTGGATAAAGCCACTTGCCGTCAGTTTAAGTACTGCGGCAAGGTGGTACTACTGTGCCAGAACACGTACTAGGTATGTGATCCAGTGTATGGTTCTTGGGGCGTGATAAGACACAGTGGGAGCCAATATGCGCGTACCGTGGACTCAACGTCTGCCGGCACCCGCCGATCATTAGGCAAAGAGCCAGAATGGCAATCTGCCTATGTAAACAAGGTAGATTGACGTTCTGTCAGTACAGAAGGGATGGATCCTGTGTTCCTGTAAAGCAGGAACATGTATCCAAGGCCTTCCCATAGTAAAAACACCTCCCACAAACTCCACAAACACTAGTTAGGCAAACAGTTAACCCTTTGATCGCTCCTCATATTTAATCCCTTCTTTGCCAGTGTCATTAGTACAGTGACAGTGTATATTTTTAGCACCGATTACTGTATTAGTGTCACTGGTCCCCAAAAAGTGTCAGTGTCCCGACTGTCCGACAACAATACCGCTATACGTCGCTGATCACCATTACTAGTAAAAAATAAATAAATAAAAACATCCCATAGTTTGTAGATACTAACATTTGCGAAAATCAATATATGCTTATTGGAGATTATTTTACCAAAAATATGTAGCAGAATACATATTGGCCTAAATTGATGAAGAAATTTGTTTTTGTTCATTTTTTTCTATTGGAAAGGTTTTATAGCAGAAAGTTAAAATAATAAAAAACCGCAGAGGTGATCATATACCACCAAAAGAAGGCTATATTTGTGGTGAAAAAAGGACATACATTTTGTTTATGAGTAGCAAACTGCACAAATGTCAGTTAAAAAGTAACGCAGTACCGTATCGCAAAAAATGGTATGAAGGGGGTAAATCTTCCGGAGGTCAAGTGGTTACTACCACATTAATGTAACCATACATGGCTAGATTTTTCTCATTCAGTATAGATGGAAGAATCTAAACTGTCGGCTATTGTATTCAAGCACCTGTGGCCGCTTGAATACCTGGTTAGATGTGATCACTGTTTGGTCAACAATTTTCCACCCACCTCCTTGATTTTTCACTTGTTTTATGAAGCAGTGCACTGCCGACAGGATCATTAACAGCTGGAAATTAGCCAAAAGTTAAGTTGTCTATGGTCAGTTTTAGTGGTTGGCAAGAAATACACCCCAGATGGTAGTAGCAGTGATTAACTTATTAGCTCTCTAATTTGGATGGGTGGTGATATTGAGAAGTGTAATAACAGCCAGGCAACCAAGTGTCATCCCAGGTCCATGGCTACATAACCTCATGAATCTGATGTCTCAAATTAGAAAAGTCAAAAAAAAAGATACTCAAAAGAACAAACCATTTGAAAGGACATGTATGTAGCAACGTACAAAAGCACAGTCTCATTTATGCCTCTCTGCAGGTGTAATATTAAAATAATTAGAACGCTATAAAATAATTGTCATACTGACAAACTCAGTTCATGTTAAATGGTAATACAGTTGACTGTTTTGCTTACCTCCTCTACCAGTACCATCATATCTTTCATCTTTATACCTATCCTCATCGGGCATGCTGCTGTCAGAACCTTTCCTCTTGTTTAAACGGGCGTTACGGTGCTGATTCTGTTTTGTGGAGCTCTGAGGGTTCATCACGGGTCTGGGACTATTCGCTTGTGCACGTGTATAATGACCCTACAAATAACATTCTACTGGTTAGAGCAGACTTTCAAGGATCACAGACAATCAATAAGCTCAACTAGTTAAAGCAGAAGAAACAATCGTATCCATTAGCTGAAACCAACTGAATGCAGCAAACAAAATCAGAATCAAAACTGGTTAAAAATAAAACATCAAAAATACCTACATGAATTGTGTTGCTATTCTGATTGGAGCGCGACCTGCGGCGGGACGTGATGCCAATATTTTCACCTTTTAACAACGAGTATACAACATCATCTAGAAAGGTCATCTGAACCATAGAAGGATCAACATTCTGTGGCTCTAGAACCTGGGATAAAACACAAAGTTTTGCTTATTATTTTGATCGCAAATAACAGGAAAGCTACAAAAAGAAAGTGTCCATTACAGAATGGAAACAATATCAAAACAACAGAATGGGGCTGATTAAAGAAATTTGGAACAAAGAAATCAAGTACAAAAAGCCCATGGCAATACAATTTTTTTTTATTTCATGTGACAGAAGAGGGTCGCAGGGGCCAACAGCTAAAGTACTGCTCCAAGACTGTCAGAAACTATTGTTTATTCTACAAAATGAACCAGTTTAATAAAGCAAGTCTGAACAGCCATCCAGAAACATTACCAATATGTGCTTTGAGCAGGAGCTTTTATTTCTATTGTTCTGCCCTAATGGCAGAACCTTGCAGTAAAATCCCACCTTTGTTTCCACTAGTTTCCTTATACTCTAAGGGGCTCATTCACAATTCCTATTAGCTCAGCATTGTTTGAACACACGTGAATATGCGTTGTGTTAAGGAAGCCAAATTATATATATATATATATATATATATATATATATATATATATATATATATATATACACACACACACACACACACACACACACACACACACACACACAGTAATAGTATACAGTTCGTCCAAACCCAGCAGGCTGAATGAAAAAAAAAAAACAAACAAACAAAAAAAAAAAACAACAAAGCTCAGGTCGGGGCCGCTGTACTAACAATCCAATGTTAGTACAACGATCTCCCCTGCTGTTTCATTGTGCTCAGACAGGGGAACAGCCCCCCACCTGAACACTCCAGTCAGCGCTCTCGGCCATTGGAGAGAGTTGATTGGGAGCCGGTCAGCAGACCTTTTTCCGTCAGGCCCCTTCGACAGAAACCAGCCCAGCGACTGTACACCTAGGCCGAATGTCAGCCGGTTTCTATTGAACCGAGCAATGCCACCTGATATTCGGCTGGTGTGTATGGGGATTTAGTCCCCTACTAACGAACAAGTCCTGTTACAGAAGCTCGTTTGTAAGTCCAACAAAGATCAGTGCTTGCAGACAAAGGCTGTGAGCACTGATCAGTGTGTTCTGGCGGAAGGAGTCCCCCTGTCAGAACACAATAGCACAGCAGGGGAGATTGCTGCACCAACATTCCTTGTGTTGGTATGGCGATCAGTTTTTGTTTTTTTTTGTTCCGCCTGCTGGCGAAAAAAACAACTGAGCAAAAATATTTTTGCATCTTTAAAAATTTGCAAGTTGAACACTTGTATGTAGGGGACTTACTGTATCTGTTGAGAGCTGTACAATGTCCTCTGCACAATACTTGTGTTATCTCAAAGAGGCTATTTAGCCCTCCAAGTTCTTATCATGCATTAGAGAATGATAAGGTCCGACAAAGACTTTGCAGATTTCTTTCCTGCAACCATGGGTTCCCTTAACAGACAGTGCTGACAGTGGAACTCCTCCTGCCGAGTAACTGTCTGTTCCCAGCAGGAGCGAGCGGGGGAAGCCGTGCCCCCCTGGAAAAGACAGTGATTAATCCTAGTGGCTATAGCAGCGATAACTGCCAGAGAATCAGTCAGGATGGCTGTGCCCAAGTTGATCGATCAGCTCGGTACATTCAGCTTGCCCACAACCGAATCCTCGAACCGTCTATGGCCGGCCTTAGACTTTATGTTGTAGAGATCTGAGAGCGGGAGTGGTTGAGTCATTTAGTAAAAAAAATACTAAGCAGGGTTTACTACAATCCAGTAGTAAGCTGTGAGTAAGAAAAAAAAAGTTCTATCAGTCCACAACAGGGTGTAAGGTATTAGTTCTTTCCAGGCAGATCCATGGGTATTTTTTTTAGTACTTGTGGGAGTGTGCATGCATTGCCGTTACCCATTCAACTGAAAAGGACCGTGTTGTAACAGTGTGAAATGCATGCAGACGCAGTGTGGGTTTTTAGGGGTTAAAAATGATGAGGTGATGTATTGTCTCTTCACTGCCTGTCAATCGATGAGGATCACTCTTCAGAAGGCAACACTTGTGTAAATTACCCCCTTAAGAAGTCTGTTAAGATCAAAATATGTAAACGCCCATCGCTGACCTGTTTTTAAACGTCCCGTGCTGCACGACTGTAATCCTTTTCCTTGCGGCACTACTTACTAAGTCAGTGAACCAGAACTAACAATGCAGGTCAGGTGTGGAGACTCTTCACTGGTTGAACATTTGACACTGGATCATTAATTCACTAAGTGGTGAAGAGAGCATAAACCTGTCACATTACATTCTAGAGTCCATCCAACCATTGAAGTACACATGTCAACAAGCTGGGACATGTAGCACCGCAACAGCTTGAGCAATTCAGTTTCCCAACCTTGCTGAAACCATTGACATTTCCAAAATGTATCATTTAGCCATGCAGCCTACACTGATGAGACCAATAAATCAACTCACCTGGTCATTCATAACAATCATAGTGCGGGTGAAAAGGTCATGGTGAGTTATTATACCAGTGAACCACTGGGTGGCAGAGTCTTGTCTGTAGACCCTCACTCGATAGCCGTTTAAGGAATAAGGACCTATGAAGAGAACAATGACACATTTAGCTACTCGGAAATCCATGGCAGGTCCCTTGATCTCAGGCCAGCTATTACATCACCCAGGGCATTGGTTCCAGATACCGAGATACTTGGAGCGGACACGCAAACAAATCCCCAGTCATCGAGTTTCAGATGTTTATGGTGTCGCCTTCAAATAAATATTTTTTTACGGTTTCCATTTCCAGACTAGAACTCCATTTACACAACCAAATATTACTGAGTATTTTACAGTATATGGCACAAATTACCATCACTGGGCTGGAATATGGCTTTGTATTTTATTTGAAAATATTACAGTGTGAGCCAACGATAAGCTAACTTCGCAGCCTGTGCAGTATTTTCTGCAGACACCACCTATGGTGGAAAATCAGATCATCTACGGCCTGCTTAAACTTTTAAGAGATGAAAGGGCATTTTTATGACAAAGAGGTACTCAAAAATGTAACAAGATTTGGTAATGCAGTCATGTGTTTATACAATAAGGAGTAATTCTTTATCTAAGATTATTTACACCACTAGATGGAAAAACACATAAGGCCCCTTTCACACGACAAGCCTGCTCTGATCCGCCTGTCCATTTTTCAGGCAGATCCGAGCGGGCAATCCATTGACTCCTATGGAGAGATGGATGTCACGGAGATGTGTCCACTGACACCCGTCTGCCATCCGATCAAGACAGACGTATGGCGATACGTTTGCCATCCGTCTTCGCAGATCGAATGAGATTTGATGAAAACGGACACTGCTGTGCATTTTTGTCCCATCTCTTCATAGGAATCGGCGGCGCTCTGACAAGTCACTCCCCAGTCAGTGAGCAGAGATGGACCTGTCATCTACCGGCTCAGCGGAGATCAACGGAGCGATCTCCCGCTGAGCTGGTGGACTCCGCCTCATGTGGAAGGGGCCTAAGCATGCAAACCGCTTACAGCAGGCTCAATATGCTTTATTAAAACCTGCAGAAAGTTCTCAGCATGCAAGACAGATTACAAACAGCTCCAAATTGTAACATGTAATTTAGTGCAATTGCTCCTGCCATGGCATGTATTCAAAAACCAAAAAGGGGGAATATTACAGTGGACATTTCTGTTCAAAGAAACATTTGACAATAACAGCATATTTCAGCTTTTTTCTTGTCTGTGGCATGCATTGCTAGCCAAGACACAACCGACCGGTAATCTCACCCCATATGACTTTATGGAGGCCATCAGCCAGATCTAACGTAGCTAATACTTGGTACTGTAAAGTGTCTTGCTCTAATACACAATTTCTTAATGTCAAGTTGTGGCATATGTACATATATTTCAGACAAATATCACAAATCTGACATGTCTCAGGCCCTGAAGACCCTTTAAGACACCTCCAACATAAGTAGTGTGTGCATAACCCACTTAGGAAGCCCCAGAGTTCAACTTCCCCATTTGATTAAACCCACATCCGCAGTACAACAAATAATCACAAACATTAATGTGAAAAATAAAAAGCCAACTAGCTGTGCAGTAATATATGCAAAGTACTTTCCATTTTCTAAATGTGAAGGTTTTCTATGTTCGATATTGGACTTCCAGAATAAGTAAAGATCATATTGAAGGAGCAAGTCCAGACTTTCAACTGGCAACAGGGCTTAAAGTTGTTCTTAACGCAAAGGTTTCCTACAGAATGGGGACTGAAATTGGTTGTTTACTGTTCCCCTAAAAACCTATGATGGGTTTAATAAATGTCAGGCAAGGAGTGCTGAAAGCAAGATTACTGTATGAACTGAATGCCCAGAGCTTATACTATATGCACGAACCCTCTGAGTTCCACTTTCTTGGTCAAGACATGATTAATGTTATAATGGAAATCCCCTTCAAGGATTGCTTAATGTAGTTCCCCTTCCTGCAGCTCCCAGGTTGCTTTACTGCATGTTCTAATCAACCACACAGACTTGTGAGCACCACCCTGCATGAATGGTCAGACCTCCATGTACTGCAAAAGAAAAGGGTGCCGCAGGAGGTGGAGACAACTGCTACATAGGCAGGGGATTTCTACTGAAACTGAACGACTATCAGAATTCCCCTCCAGACAATACAGATATGATACAAAAACATACCACCAAGTTTCTATACACAAAGCACCTGGATCATTTATTACAGTTATTACAATTTTCACCATGTGCTAAAAGGAGACATATTGCAGTCCAGTTAGTAATGCACAGGTCTTCTTAGAAGTATAAAGTGAAAAATATTATACTTAGCGCTGCTCTAAATCCAATAAAGTCTATGGAACAATGCATATATAAAGTGCTAGTGCAAATTTATGGTGCAATCATAAATTCAATAAAGGCTATCCAACAATACTTATATAAAGTGCTTAGTGCAATTATATAAAGTCCATCCATATGTATGGTGTGCTGAACATGTGTAACTTTTGCTGTGCAGATTCCAGTGACACTCCGTGCTCCCCTCCTTGGGTCTCCACTCACCAACAGTAATCTTTCAAACAACCGTCACTAGGTCTCCTCTGCGTGTTCAAGCGGGGACACGCAGAAGAGACCCAGTGACGGTTGTTTGTACACCAAGGTGGCGAATTTTGCAAGTTTAAACCTTTTTGATGTAAGTGTATTGATAGTTGATTTTAATAATAAACCTAGCAGTATCACACTATACAGTACATCTTTCTCTCTTCATTGGTATTTCATATTAACACGTCCTTACCATGGAAACCTGATCACTGGAGGAGCAGGAAGGAGATATCCTAACCCACATACATGATAAACCTGGCGATTTGAAAGATTACTGTTGGTGAGTGGGGACCCAGGAGCACCAAGTGTCACTGGAATCTTCACAGCAAAAGTTACACATGTTCAGCACACCATATATATGGATGGACTTTACATAATCGCACTATATGTTTGCACTAAACACTTTAAGTATTGTTGGATAGCCTTTATTGAATTTATGATTGCACCATAAATTTGCACTAACACTTTATGCATTCTTTGATAGACTTTATTGGATTTAGAGCAGCGCTCTAAATTTTGCACTTTTTTCTTTAGGGGTTTCTTACCTTACACTACAGCATCAGCGCTAAGAGTTATTTTTCATCACTAATTTGTTTCCATAGCGTGAGTATTTACTATCACGTCTTAGAAGTATACTAGATGGAAGCCACAATCTTCCTTACAAATAAGGATCTTTGTATATATTACCAGTCAGCTTGTTAGATTGAATGATTCTAATGTCCTAACCGAACATCTGGTTTGAATTAAACACAAAGCAAGTTACTGCATAAATAAAAAAGTCAATATACATCTGTGCAGCAAGGCAAAAAAATCCTACAATGTGTTCAATGATCATACGCATGCTTAAACAAGATTTAAAACCAACTCAAGATAAAGCTGGCCATGGACTTTTCAAACTGAACGCCGCCCAAAACAGAGAAATGATTTCAGCTCAACCTAACCAAACTACCAGAGCTACCTTTGTCACCAGCCTGTAAGTTCCTTTATTGTCACAGAAGAGGATACAAGACAGTGTTTCTGTGTTCAGTGCTATATAAGATCTTACAGGCTGATGACAAAGGTATCTCAGCTCCGGCTGTAGTGGTATAGTTAGGTTATCTAACCTGTGACAATCTCTGTGGGACTATATATGGCCAACTAAAGCCATACTGGAGATGTGCTGGAATCTTCCCAATGGAATCCTTGACAGTAAAGAAGGCCCACAAGTGGTTCAAACACTGCACTATCCCCCCCAGGATGAATCTGCTTCGAGTGGAGGAACACTCTAATATACGATTACCGAATCATCATTTAAGCAAGAGCTTCACTGGTAGAGGAAACCCAGATCAAATATGCAGACAGACTTAATCGCTCTCTTTTTGAAAATCCTTACCTGGATGTTATGTTGTATGAATGGCTTCAAAGCTTGAGCATAGGCTGGCACTGGTCATCTGATTGAAATGCTAACTTCCCATCTGTCTTGCTGACCTCTAACTTTAATACTTTGGGGTTGATTTACTAAAACTGGAGTGTGCAAATTCTGGTGCAGCTGTGCACAGAGACCAATCAGCTTCCAGGTTTTATTGTCAAAGTTTAAATTAACAAGTTAAAGTTAGAAGCTGATTGGCTGCCATGTACAGCTGCACCAGATTTTGCTCTCTCCAATTTTAGTTAATCAACCCCTTAGAGTCAATGACCCAAAACAAGATCAAGAGTTCTTCACTTACTTTATGATTGATGAAGCTCTCATATGCAGCAAATACTGAAACAGAGACGGCCAGGCAACTTGTATATTCAAAGACAGAAGCAACAGGCTACAAGACTGAAATGCCCAACCAAACCTGGGGCACTGACCCTATATAGCAGTGCCATGGAGGCACACTTGACTGGTCATGTTGAAATTATAGGCATTGCTTGATAGTCTACAGCCACCCTAAAACTAAAGACGGTTAAAAAAAAAAAAAAAAAAGGCTAGCAAAGTAGAACCAAGTAGAACTCCTGCAGTTATCTCATTTCACTGCAAGCTATAAATTTAGGCTATCCACAGGCATTTCTGTCAATGCGTCCCTGAATTAACATATGGGCTGCACAGAGAGGTCTATGCAGCAGATTCGTACAGGCGGGGAATCTTATTTTTGTCCTCGCTGTAAATTTATTTTTCTCTGAGTTCATCGATGGGCACAACTCTTTCTTCACAATTGGATTAAACTGCCATCTGTAGTAGTAGGACACCAGATACAAAACAAAATGCCAGTCTACAGACAGCCCCCTGCTGGTGGACACACTCATCCTCAGCAGAGTAGAGCACAGTTTTCGCCATCAGATGCTCATAGGCTGAACTTTGGATTTGTGCACCATGTCCTAAAAATCTCCTGAACTTTGTGTTTTTTAACCCAGGCTTTCACCTCCTCGTGAAGCTGGGGGTTGTCCCTGAGAACTGGGTTTAGACTGTCTACTTCACCTTATAAATACAAGAAAACACACTATATTAGTATCAGGATAGCTTCCATGAGTTAAATGCCAAGTCCCCATTTGGATTCTACTCTTCTTCTGTCTACTACCCATCATCAACCGGACAGAAAGTTTGGCTTAATCCACCAAATGGGTCCTAATTCAACATTGCAAGCCAACTGTAAAGACTGAGCTGTTGTCATCAATGAATGACCGTAAAAATGATCTAATAAACCTAAACCCTGCAAGTTGGTGGTTAATGGAAGGGATCATCTCCGATCTGAGGTCTACTGTTTTTAACACTACTAGATGTTGAGGAGACCGTTACTAAATTTTAGCTACATTTTAATACAAAACATTTCATACTGGATGTCATGTTCTGCAGTACACAACAGACATCTGTTAAATGTAAATTCTGTGCGCTGAAGACGACAATGCACTTCAACTACCTTAGGGAACAATACCGTTTTCATGCCTAACCAAAAGCCTACATCCTCATCTTCTGAAGAGCCACATGTTGGAAGAGTGCCTGGTACTGGTAATCTCTCACTCTCTCAGGAACAGAGAGTTGTCAATATTCAAACATGAATATTTTTGGTTTATGCCAATTTGTGTTTTAGGTTTCGATATTCATTAAAACCTGGGAAGCTATACACAGCAACACTCCTCAAAACGAAAACCTCTCTCATCAGGTCTTGTCCAAATTCAGGCGACGTCCTTTTTTAAATTTTAATAACTAGTAAATTATTTGCTCTTTTTCACAAATCTTAACCCGCAAGACAAAAAAAAAAAAACAAAAAACACACAATGCTTCTTAATGTGACATTTCTCATTTATTCTTGCGGCAACTGAAAAAATAGTATTCAAACACTGGCTGCATTTTAGGGGAAAATGCCTAATTGAAGTCTTAAAAGCTCTGAAATGGAAGAATTACACTTCAAGCACAGGAAATGCAGTCATTTTCACACATTATAAAGAAAAAATACACAAATTGTACAGCCACTTACCTTGCATAAAAATCTCCTGAACTTTGTGTTCTTTAACCCAGGCTTTCACCTCCTCGTGAAGCTGGGGGTTGTCCCTGAGAACTGGGTTTAGACTGTCTACTTCATCCTATAAATACAAGAAAACACACTATATTAGTATCAGGGTAGCTTCCAAGAGTACACAAATGCAGATATAAATAAGAAAGGCCAGGAATCCAGCCTCATGTCCAGTCATACAAGCATTGAATTCAGACAGACACCATGTTGGCCTAGAAAGAAAAATGTATTTATTTTTAGTGGGGAGCTTGTGATATCTTTCTCTGTATATAGCACAGTGGCTAGACATGCCATGGAACTAGAACAAAGTTCTAGGAGGATAAAAATTGACTCACAAGCAAGGACAATGCAGGAGCCCAACAGCAAAATCTGAGCAACCTCTCCCCGTTCAGCTTTCTGATGTAGAATAGATGAAACAATATAACCTTGCTTTAGTTATTTTGCACACAGTAGGACCCGCTGCCTGTTTATTAAAAAAATATATCAAGGTGCGGGGGTTAATGCCAACTATTTTTGGTAGTGCAATGTGCTCAGTCAATGATCTGTAAACGGCAAGAGATGGCTGTGGAAGGGACAACTCAGGACATATTGCACAGGTAATCTCAGCACTACTACTTTTATTATTGGGGATAGAGTAGAAATTTGACCTTAAATATTATCTGTCCCCATGCAATATTTGACAGTAAGGTATTAAATGGCAAGTCCCCATTTGGATTATACTCTTCTTCTGTCTTCTACCCATCATCACCTGGACAGAAAATTTGGCTTAATCCGCCAAATGGGACCAAGTGACAAAATCCCAACATAGGTTCTAAATAATCCCTAACGCTACCAAAAAAAAGTGTTTTTATGGTTTTCTTTGACCACACTGGGAAGTTTGCTGGCATCTATCCAGTCCGACAAGCAACAAATACAGTAAAACCTTGAATTGCGATTTCATTTGACACGTGATGGTAAGCTAAAGCACTCTTATATCAAATCAAATTTCCCCATAAGAAATAAATGAAACTCCAATGATTAGTTCCACAACCATTTATTCATAAGTCTTTCAGTCTATAGTCCATATAAAAAGATTATAGCAATGTGACTTCAAGGCAACTTCATGGAATGCATGGGTAATCTTCCTGTACGTTTGGATCCAGTTCACATCAATTTAAGAGGAGGATTTGACTTAGGGCTCATGCACTTGAGCTTTTATTTCAGCTTGAAGAAGCTTGTGCTTTTTAGTGTTCTTGTACGGTTTTTTTTTTTCCACAAACCCTCCTTAAAGTCTATAGGCACAAGTCGGATAAAAGTCGCCTTTTAGTAGTGCAGGAACCTTTTTTAAAGTCGGCGTGACTTCAGTAGCGCTAATGAAGACAGCTCTCATTGACTAAAATGAGACATGACCCTACTGGCATTTCAAGACCTTGTTTATCAATTTAAAATGTATTTTAAAAAATTTGCTTGTCTTGTAAAATCACTCGCAGACCAAGTTACTCACAATCCAAGGTTTTACTGTACTACGTTCAGGAGGATCCAACACCTTTCACTATGCAAAACCAAAAAAACTAACAACAACAAAAAAAAAAGTAATGGATTTGGCTTCCAACCGGGTATCAGAAAGGACCTAAAATGAAACCTGCTTGTAAAGTTATAGCAGCAATTCTGAGAACATTCCATAGGAGGCACGATCGCTAGATTTTTATATAGTGTGTACATACATCGTCATCCGATTCAGACTTTCTAAACAAGAATTTCCAAAAGGGGCAAACTCCGAAATTTTTCTCCCATGGTAACAGAACTAATGATTTTCGTTTAATGTGTACTGTTTTCGTATGCGAAAAATTGAATACAAAAGACTGCGCGTGATCAGAAACAGTTAATCAAACAAAAAAAAAAACCTTTGTCATTTTGAGAATTTCCGTACAATTAGTACCATCCTCGGTTTCGACCTGCTGTGAAACATCCAAGGAAAACCAGACGATTCTTCATTCGTTTTTTTTTTTATAGTGTGTACTGGGCTGTAGTAAGAGCAGGCATACATAGGCTAAAGATCTTCCAACTCTTCTGTGGCCTTGAGGGTTGGAGGGCCAATCATAACCACTCCCCCTACCTTTATTAACTATCAGTTAAAAAAAAAAAAAAAGCCGTTTTCCCTGGCTTTCATATATCATCTACCTGCCATGTCACCATTCAGATTTAACCACAGACCCATGTGGCTTCAGTTACAACAAAATATATCTGAAGCTAGTTCAAGGTAAAGCCACAAGCTTGTGCCTTATGCCATCACAGAACAGTGCACAATAATCATATTTACACACCGTGACATAAAACCCATCAGCAGGTACTTCTATGAGGCTTTTTACCAGAGAGCTCCACATATAAACAGCTACAGTCTTTCAAATTAAGTCTATAAAATACATTAAATCAGTAAGCTCTAGCTGCATAGGAATACGACAATACATCCTTTGATTCCATGCATTCACATGTATACCTAGGGCCCGATTCAAACCTATGCAGCTTGCATATTGCAGGTGCATTTTTCAATACATGCTTTTCAGAAAAAAAATATACAATGTAATTCTGCGCTGCCCTAAAGAAAAAACAGCAGCTAACACGGTCAACAAGATATATGCCAAGTAAAAGGAAAACAAAATAAGTGTAGCGCTAAAAGGTATTAAAATATCCAAGGCTTGGGTGGTGAGTGGCTGTAGATGGCCCGGAGGGGTGATGTTTATGAGATGAACCATAGGTTGCTGTATCACTGTATCACTCATACACACTTGTATGACAAATAGGAAGAAAGGAGGAAAGGCCACATAGTGTAAATCCATAAACAAATGTGGAATTTATTAAAAAAAATAAAGAAATACACTCACATGTAGATCCATTAAAAAACAGCGCTGTAAAGAAGTGGCGGCAGTGGGGTCCTACACGACGCGTTTCGCCCTCTTAGACGTCGAAACGCATCAACGAAACGTGTTGGCTAGGACCCCACTGCCGCCACTTCTTTACAGCGCTGTTTTTGAATGCATCTATTTCTTTATTTTTAATAAATTCCACATTTTTTTACGGATTTACACTATGTGGCCTTTCCTCCTTTCTTCCTAATTGTCATCACCATCACCGGGTTCCTAACATCGTTCTGAGTAATACAGCAACCTATGGTTCATCTCATAAACATCACCCCTCCGGGCCATCTACAGCCACTCACCACCCAAGCCTTGTCTGACCCAACTCGGCGTATGCCCTTTGGGTCCATTAAATCTGGTAAGCCTCTTCATTGTCGGTGGTGGTGTGTCTGTCTTCACTTGAGATGTCATACACCTGTTGATGTGCTCTTTGTTTGAAGTCATACAGCTCCTGAGGACTTCCTATCATTTGGATTAACACATATATGGATCATTTCCTCCCACATTTTACATTTGGAACTGTTGGTTTACTTTTTTATCTTTGACATTGAATATTTTAAATACCTTTTAGCGCTACACTTAATACATGCTTTTCAGCCTTTGAAGTCTGATGTGAACTACATCCATAGAAAACCATACTAAATGGACTGTAGTGTGTTTCTGCAAAGCTGAAAACGCGCTAAAAAAATGCATAGGTGTGAAGCAGGCCTGAAAAGGAAAACACCATTTTTCCTTAAAAACAAGCAGCAATACCAACCCAATACACAAGCCCAGCTTTCGCAAGCCCCTCAAACAAAGTTACCAGTTGGCTTTTGTTATCAATCTGACCTCACAGCTTTCATCAGAGTTCAGCAGCAGAAATTTGGTCAGGACGATGGCATGGCAGTGACACTTTTGGTTAATAATGGTGACACACTTGTCAGAACATGAGCTGGCCATAGCACAAGGCCACAAAAGCCTATGCCCAGACATTACTCATACAATAATATTACAGCCAAGCTTATGCAAAAGGCATTCTAAAAAACGCATTTAGGCTACTTTCACACTGAGGCGTTTTTCAAGCGCTAGAGGGCTAAAAAACAACGCCTGCAAAGCGCCTGAAAAACGCCTCCCCTGCAGCCCCAGTGCTTTCACACTGGAGCAGAGCGCTTGCAGGACGTTAGAAAAGGTCCTGCAAGTAGCATCTTTCGGTGGTGTGGGAGCATTGAATACATCGCTTCTCCACCGCCCCTGCCATTGGAATCAATGGGCAACACTGCCGAAGCACCTGCAAAGCTTTGCGGGTGCTATTAAGCCTTTATTTGGCCGCTAGCGGGTGTTAAAAGAACCCCGCTAGCGGCCGAAAAGTGCAGCTATTAAAGCAGTAAAGCGCTACTAAAAGTACCGGTGCTTTACTGCTAACGCCCCCCGTGTGAAACTAGCCTTATAGATGAACCCATAGAGGAAGTTATCAAAGAAGGTATGGCAATTAAGACCTCACAATAGGGAGCAACATTTATAGAGACAGTATATCATTTCACTGCTGCCTAAAAAGTTAACTAATGGAGGCTGCAAAGCAACCTTACATAAACATGAACCATTTAAATCTCTGTGTAGGTGTGAGCAAGGTTACATATTTATTTATGGTTGTAAGTAGTACAACTGCAGCTATGAAGCGTTTCCAACATCAAATACATAAGAGTAATATTAGGGCATTTTATGGGTTTTAGATAGATCCTCCTGCTACCTGTCCAGTGTATAGAGTGCAAATGACTATGAAAATCAACTTTTTACAAAGAAGATTGTAAAATAACTATCTGTTCGATTATGTTATCAAAGTACAACTGACATGAGAGTGAGTGAGAGACACACATACTTTTTTTGTCAAAATATTGTTTCAGAAAAGGTAGCTCCACCATGCTGAACACACACACACATCTATATATATATATATATATATATATATATATATATATATATATATATATATATATATATATATATATATATATATATATATATACACATACACACACATGTACATACACACACATCTATATATATATATACACATATACATACACACACACATCTATATATATACATATACATACACACACGCGTTCTTTATTCGTATTCATTTACAGCTGCTGTGCCACCTGCCTTTTGATTCGGAGCACACAGTCCTATCATAAAGGGACTTACTACAATGGGTGACTATTCCTTAAACAGGACTGCTTTGTCTAATAAGCCTGGCATTTCCAAGTGAGCAGAGTACTTGTAATGTTCCGCTGCCAGCTTAATTCATTCATTCAACACTTAAGAGACACTGCTTGTTTAGAAGGCTGCCTGGGGAAAGCGGGGAGCATGCGAATTGTAGGCGAGTATAATTAAATATTAAAAAGTGTGAAAAACACCTGCAACACATTTCAACAACACTATACACTATGTATCGAGTACGTGTACAAGTATCTTCCTGTCATATTCTGGAAAGGGTTTACCTTATATCACCATCTAATGAAGCACTTTAAAAAGGAAGCTGTAGTGGTTTCATTCTAAGATATAGACTTGAAAGATGTAAATCTAGCAATGTGAGTTTATGAATCAAAAAAGCTAATTTCCATGTATAGTTTGCAATGATCTATGTAAAGGAAGTCTGCCTGATGCACCTTTCCAATCCTCTAATAATACAGCAGGTCTACCCATCTGGCTGAACTAGAGTTTCTAACAGCAGAAAAAAAAAAAAAAAAAAACCCTCAAACACCGAATGTAGCCAGAGACCACTTTACCCAGGACGGCCTAGGCTTGAAATCAGGGGTACCCAACCTTTTTTTTTTTTTTTTTTTTTTTTTTTTTTAATACTTTAAAATTAATTTTAGGAGACAAATAAAAGTTGCAATATAAAGTCTCTGGGCATACCCCGGCTCAAACAAACAGTACTAGTAAAGACATATAGCTAAACACAGCTACAACCTGGACTGCTCGTGACCATAGCCAGTAGGAAAGAGTGAGGATAATAGTTAAATAAAATGTAAACAACTATCTTCAGAAGTTTCACCATGGGAAAAGATACGTTTTACAAAACAGACTCAGAGGTGCAACAAATAGCTAAACCTCACTGCCCATATATCAGCCTGTCAATTTTGTCCAGCAGGGTGAACTGGACCTCACTGTGTGGCATTAGTTGTGTCAGATTCCAACTAAATGTGTCAAATTTTATCAAACTTGGCTGGGCAGCACCTGGCTAGAGAAGCATCTTTGTAAAGCGGCACTGCAGAGTTGACCAACACCTTCCATGCATTTAGAGAGGGCACCTCTGATTGTTTCCATTTAGAAGCAGCGCCTTTCTGGCATAAAAGAACAGGAGTCCAATTAAAGTGGGGGTCCACCTATCTATCGTTTTTTTTTTTAGTTCATTCACAAACTTTTCTTCTCAGCATTACATACTCACATATTGTGTGTAATATGTCCGCCTGTGTCAGATTTCGTCGGAAAGAATAACTTATATTATTCACTGCAGGCGGTTTCCATCTTCATTGTGGGCATTTGAAGCCCACAAGCATTTATTTCCTGGATGCGGTGAATGCTGTGCTCCCAGCATCCACCGCTCGTTCCCGCACATGCTCAGTGGCATCCTGGGAAGCCTGAGACTAGCTCCCAGGAGTCTGGGAGAGGCTAGAAACAGCCTACTCCCATGGGAGGAGAACCAGGAAGTGCAAAGAAGAATAGAAAAATAAAATGTAATTACGGCGATTTAATTTTTTTTAAACGGCATGTCAGCATCTAGGCAAGGAAGAGAATACATACAGATATTGTTCAAAATTTGGGTGGAACCCCGCTTTAAGGTCCTGGTTGCTCGACGGTGGGCTAAAGAGCCCACTGGTGCCCAACCTTTTAACCTTCCTAGGCCACATTAGAAGAGGAATAGTATTGGGCCACATATAAATACACTAAAATAAGGATAGCTGATCAGCAGTTTCTCCTCTCCGTTATGACAGGTCGTCAGAGACTACACCTTTTCAAGGCTCTCTGCAGATCCACTTATTACCAGAAAACCGCAGGAGGCACTGTCGCCAACATTCGCACTGGCCCTAATCAACGGTGTGGATGGAGTCTATGTATGTGCTGTGTGGGGGTTTGTAGGGATGCAAATGAAATCTGGGAGGGCGTAGCTCATCTCAGCACCCCCCTAAATCCAGCCACGCAGCACTAACTTGCATGGCATCCTTGGCGTACCTCCATTTACTCATGCCCTTTTTTTCTCTCTCTTTTTTTTCAGTTCAGATAGTGTAGTTGCCTGAAATTTGTCTTTTTAAGTTGTCAGTTGAAATACTAATTAGGCTCACAGTAGTGTCTGCTCTCTATGCTTAAAGCTGGTTCATGTGTCGGTCAATTTCTGCTGAATGAGCCAAAACTGTCTCCACAAAAGTTGATTTTGAAGTAGAAAGAACCAGCTGGAAAACTGCACCCTCCTGTTCGGCCACAAGGAAAAATTAGAAATGCCAGGTACCTCTGGTATATGTGAGCATGTGACTTAAGTCAAAGAAAGTTCCGCCCGCATGACAGTTTGGTAAAGATTTCACTGCTTCACAGTAAAGTTTACATACAGATATATTATCTATTGTAACAAAAAGGCATCTGCTCTGCAGCAGAATAATGCACTCCTACCTTTATAGAAGTTTTTTGATGTCCTTGCTATACTGCCATCAGTGAAAGCTCTGTCACATTGTCAACGTAGGTGTTTCTGACTTAAACAGATGCAGCTATTTGCAGAGCAGGCGGTGTGGGCAGCCATGGAAAGTGGAGTAAAATTCACCCACGCCATGCACTCATCTCTATAGTACATATTTCCCCTGTGTGCTCTCAGAACTTCTCAGTGTCTCTCTCATGTCACCACTAAAGCACTCTACAATAACACAATCAATCTATACTGATGATACAATCAGACAAGAAATCCGGAAACAGAAAGTCTGACTCTAGACAGAAGCACAGTGGAAGAAGATGGAGAAGTCTGACCAACTATAGTCTTCCATTAGAATCCCCGATGACAAGGTGGCAGATGGGTTCCCTCTGAAAGGATATATGTCCACACGTTTCAAGCTGCAGACAGTTTTTGCTTCTTCCCATTAGCGAGTCATAAGATATCTATTTCTCCCTCAGTATCATAAAACATATGATCAACAGTTCTACTGACTTGCTGAAAAATCAGCTGCTCTCCCATTACCAATCACAAACTTTGTTAGCCGTGTGAGTGGATGAGACCCACTACGTGGGTCACCAGGATAACTCTGTCACTACTGTCTTTGAGTCCCTGTGACAAACCTAAAAGGAAAACTACAGTGAAATCCCTTTTTTTGCTCATATCGGACAGAACACCTTACATTATAGATTTCAAAGACCAAAGGGGGGGCAAATAAGAGGTGGTCACTGTCCACATACACTTTAACAGTAGTAGCTGCAGCATCAGTAGATCTTAGAAGACAAACCAGCTGACATTCTCATCCTTGGAATCAATAAGGAAAAGTTTCCACCAGAGCACAGGCACTTTACAAACAATGATCTCCCTTGAAAACATTAGTACATTAAGATAGTGATCTGAGAACTTGTGAGAGAACTCCGGATGACAGTGCGTGCAATGCTAATCAGTCACTCACTATTCATTTACAGGGCCTGACCTTTTCCATAGTTCATACTCAAGTCAAGATGAGATAATTAGCACACATTCTCTCTCCACTATCACATGAACAGAGCCAACAAACACTTGTTAGTGGAAATTATATTCTGTAGATAATCGTCAAAAATGCTATGTTTGGAAAGTGGCCCCCAGTTAGAACTTCCTGGCTTCCCCAAATACTGAAGACATAACTCCATATCGCAATATTATTTGAAGCTTGATCTAACAACTCAACACAGTAGCACAAACATGCATGCTCAATTCGGGCAAGCATACCTGTCTATGTTAAAGGAGTAGGAGGGGTCGGGGGTTCTTAAAATGGGGCAGAGGTGAAGCAAATTTTTTTTTTCCAACATCGATTGATTGCCTGACATGTGAATCTACCACAGGCCATCAAATGCCATCCAATGTTCATCAGTCATAGATACAAGAGGACATTGGACACAGCAGTACAGCTGCCATGAATGGACAGATCTGGAGGAGTGTGCATGGAAAAGGTGTCTGTACTGAAATCACATGACCATTTTGGAACATTGGAGCTTTAGGCCCAGTACACACTATAAGAAAATCAGACAATCGATTGTGTGCGGTTGTCCCCGATGTTTCACAGCAGGTCGAAACCAAAGATGGTAGTAATTATAAGAAAATTCTTGGACAAAGGCTTTTTTTTTGTTTGACTATTGTTTATGGTTTCCGATCAAGCACAGCCTTTCGTATCCAATTTCCAACTGTTTGTTCTGTTCAGGTATAACAATTTTGGAGTTTGTCCCTTTGGATATTTTCGTTTGGAAAGTCTGAACCGCATGTCAAAAGTTGTGCACACACTATACCAAAATCGAACAATCGTTTCTCGTACAGACTTTTTCTTTTGATTGTCACATAGTGTGTACCCAACTTTACAAAAGGTAATATCCTCTAAATAGAAAACAGCTGAGACCACATAATGGATTCTGGCAATCATTCCAGCTGACCAGAAAGACCTGAAACCAGGCAAAACAACTTCAAAATGTAGCCAAAACATTGGGAAACTGGAGTATATGATTCTAGCTTCTCTGCAAAACACCGCCCTGTATTTCACCACAACCAGGAGATTCGCACCAATTTCCCTGATTTGTGGAGGCAAGGAGGACTCATTAAAGGTCAGCTGAAGGTCTGGCAATCATCAAATAACATACAACTGTTCTGGCACTTCCTGTGCTTTAGAGTGCAGAACTTTGACTCCTCTCTCCTGATGAACTCGGCTAACCTTGTGCAAATAAATAACACTTCCATGTGTTAACTATGCCTCCGCCAGAACAGATTATCAGAAATCTAACAAAGTAATTGCATGCTAAACTCTTTCATCACCAACTCCAGCAGACCAGCAAAGGCAAGGCATTGAACTATGATCATCTTTTACCTTCATATCCATGCAGGTATAATCCCATGCTTTGGAAGGAAGTTTTTTTTTTTTTTCTTGCATTCCACAGGAAGATATGACTGTAGTAGAGTCATGGCGAGAACCAGGCATACTACAAGAGACTTGTATGAAAGAAAACTTGAATGATAACCCATCTTACTGCATGGTCTCACAAAGTGCTCAAAAGTAGACTTCTATAAAAACCGATATAATGAGCTCATCAAACTCTTCAGATGAGTCCAGCAGGCATGGCTGGTTGTGACATGAAGCAGTAACAATAGGCGAATGGAGTTTCCTGAGTGGGTAGGCACAAGGCCATGCAGTGGATGTGAAGGAGCGAGCATGGTAGCCTGACAATGCTAATATGACAATAGGGGCCTGTGAATAGCATTGTCACCCTATTACAGGGAGAAGCAGAAATTGTCAAGTTCAACAGGTATTTTCCCCAGATGCAGGAGTACATTTGCAAATGAAACGGCAGAATATCATTTGACATGTCCAAAATGAGCTACTGGGAACATTTTAACATATGAACACACAGACTCTCAAGCATTTACCATTCACAAAAGGTTATTTTCCCTCCCTAAGCCTTATTTTATTGCCATCTCAAACCGAACAATCTTCTGCTCCCCACTAAATACACCATAAAGAACCTCACAGTAAATATCACCCAATAGCTGGTGTTAATATGAGGAGAGATAACCCATATGATCATTTGTGTGATTTAACATTTACATAGTCAATATACCAATGTCAAATAATATACTGGGCATGTGATTAATTCGGAGATCCATGTGGTAAAGGGAACCAAAAACATTGAGGCAAAAGTACTAAAAGGAGCCGAGAATCCTCATTCAAGATAAGTGAAAATTCCTGTTTGTGTCTGCAGTTTGCATATCCTCCCTGTGCGGGTTTCCTCCGGGTACTCCGGTTTCCTCCCACACTCTAAAGACATGCTGGTAGATTTATTTGGCTCCTGTCTAAACTAGCCCTAGCATGTGTGTTAGGGACCTTAGATTGTAAGCTCCTTGAGGGCAGGGACTGATGTAAATGTACAACTTATGTGTAAATTGACGGCACTATACAAGTACCAATAATAATATTAATAAGAATGACATCTGCACATGATTGGGTACTCAAAGTGAAATTGTTTGATTGAGGATTCTGAACTTCTTTAGTAAATCGTTAATGGCCCTTTCACACTGATGCGCTTTTGATGCGTTTCCACTGACTTATGATGGAAGGTGCCCTTTTGTTGTGCTTTTGAAAAACTGCGGCAAAGATGCAAGACATTTCAAACCGCAGAGCACCTGCAGTGTGAACAGTTGCATAGGATTTAATAGGGAATAGTTTTCATGCACTTTTGTAGCCCTGGACAAACGAGGCAAAGGGCACCAATGTGAAAGGGGCTACGTAGATTTTTTTTTTTTTTTTACATTCATTGGTTCTGTATAACAGTTTTGGTAATGATCTTTTTTAATTTTAATAAATAAAAAAAGTAAAAATTGTGCTTTCCCCACATCAGTGGCGATTGTAGAAGTTCCCCTTTACATTGGTGGTCAGCGTAGGTAGAAGACCAATTTGCCATTACTCACTGCTCAAGGCACCCCCACTAGCAACCTCAGGAGGAACCGTAGGATTCCATGGAACACTGGTTGAGACAGGCTGAACCAAAGTAATACTTGGGTTAACCGTCTTTACCTGTTGTCTGAGCTCAGCTTTCTGTGACCTGAATTACTAGATGTTATTGGCTGCCATGTAGTTGTTCATTATTGTGTCACATGAAACCCCCAACATAATACTGCGGTGTAGCAGGTCAAAGGCGTACTTGCAATAGAGTCTGCGTGTGTTCTTTGTTCAGGAGGTTATACAGAAATGGTGCTTTAATTATAAAGCCTCAGGTAGTTTCCTCTTCACAGACAGGAAGCGTCGCCCATACCATATTCAGCTCTAGTAATAAAAGAAGCCTATAACAAGCGCGCACACGTCACAATTGGCTGTGGCTTTAGTGGTTAGCAAAACCTGAGGGTGCCCTGCATTCTTCACATAACAGAGTGTTTGCTCTAAACAGGCTGAGCTGACACAATGAACACAACAATAGCGGGAACTAAATTCCTGCAGAAAACACATTCTGCTCTAAGTCCTGAGAATATGAATGGCTATAGGAAAAACATTTGCTGAACAAATAAGAAAAAAAAAATCCTTTAATGCCTTACAACTTCTGGACGTAAAAAGTATAACGGAAAAAATTCATCCACAGCAGATCACAAATTTGAGGGACCCTTTAAGCATTCTAAGTGGACCTGTCAACTACTAAAGGGTCAGATATTTTGAAATCATTACCACACATTAGAACCAGTCTGTATTAAGCTTAAGCGTACGAAAACACATTTAACAATCTTTTAATAAGCCTCAACATAGTCATGTAATTTCAAAAGTTATCTATATTTCAAAGTATGCAGCTTTTCTCATAATACCTAGTGATCCTGCCATGAAGGTCCTTGTTCAGGCACCTCCTGTTATAGGGTGACAGTGTGCTGTCCCTGTCTCTTAGTTATGCTTCTTGTGTGCCAGCAAGCTCTCCCAATGGCGCCAATAGCCAGCCATTCCAAAACACATAAGCAGGCTTCACTGTGCATTGTCCATAGATGACTTTTCTCATCTTCAGTGTAAGCAAACATCTTCATAACCCATCCTGTGGTCTACTCTCTCAAAACCACAATTTCCTGTGCCAGCAACAGTGGTAATTTTGGCAGCAAATCTCAATTTAGTTTTAGATTTAGTCTTAGGACTAAAATGGGATTTTAGTGTTAGTCCCATTTTAGTCTTCTGTAATTTTTTTAGTCTTATTTAATCAACTAAATCTCCAGGACATTTTAGTCGACTAAAATACCCTACATTTTAGTCGACTAAAATCTAATGGGTGTAGTTAAATTGTAATGCATTATTTAAGCATTTCTCTACAATTTCTAAACTCATTATATACTGCTGGGGTGAAAAATTTGAATATGTTATTATTTATGTTATTGAGGTATGAACATGCACTACAGACCAGTGTTAATTTTGACGTCAAATTTAATTTTAGTTTTAGTCTTAGGGCTCTTTCACACGGGCGGATCAGTGATGATCCGCCCCGTGAACACCCGCTGGCTCAGCGGGGATCGCTCCGCCGATCCCCGCTGAGCAGAAAGATGACAGGTCCATCGCTGCACGCTGTGCAGCTACGGACCTGTCAGAGCGCCGCTCTCCCCTATGGGGGATCGGATGATGACGGACCGTAGTGTCCGTCGTCACCCGATCCGATAACGGATGGAAAAGTAGGTTTTTCCTCCGTTACACTTTTCGGATCGGAGCGGCGTCGGATGTCAGCGGACATGTCACCGCTGACATCCGACGCTCCATAGGGATACATGTATGTCCGTTTTTCATCCGAAAACGGAAGGATGAAAAACGGACATACGGATCCCCCGTGTGAAAGAGCCCTTAGTCTTTTGTCTAAAATGGCATTTTAGTTTTAGTCGTATTTTAGTCAACTAAAAGTTAGTCGACTGTTTTAGGCAACAAAATTAACACTGGTCAACAATATTAAATTCCTGCCCTGGAGACCCAGCACTTTTCCCTAGTTTGCCATCGCCTTAGAAACCAGTCCCCTCACTAACCCCCCCCCAAGTAGAACTCATACCGCTCATACCTGTGAGAGAGGACCCCACCACCAATTTAAAGGGCCCATCTCATGCAAGTAGTGACATGGACACGAAAAGAAGGACCCTGCCATATATGTAAACAGATGTTGAAAGAAAGCATGAGATCCAAACGACTGGTGGCAATAAGTAAAAAGGGCATGACTACTATATATAAGGTGTGCTGTCAATTAGCAGGATGTATTGGAAGGGGTGGGCAAAGACACACCACTGTTTAGAGTGGCAAGTCCCGACTCCCAGACTATACAATGGCTTTTTCACCTACTGCAAAGGTCGGTAAAGGCATGAACCGATTTTATTTAGCAACTTTAACAGGTTATTTTACTACAGCATATTCCTTTAGACTGTTCTACTTTAAGCACAGAGCAGTTGTGTACTAAGGTCACAAAGCGCCCATTAGACAGCATATGTTGCAGTAAATAAACAACTGTTGCAAAGATAAAGACCTAGCACATTGCACAACCATTCAGCCTTCTTCAGTTTGATAAAGCACTTTGCTCTATGGCCTTTGTATTGTCACCCACATAGTTACAATATGAACTTACAACTGAGCAATCGTTTATGGCTTCTACAGGTTATTTTGACTGCTAGCAACACAGCTTTGCTCAGAAAATAAAGGGCAATAAAGCAAAAAGAAATTAATCTAACATTCCACTGAGCACAGAGACCATGAAATTTCAGCTAGAATGATTCTAGCAACTGTAAAGGATTGCTTCAGTAGCTAATCGGTTATATACACAGAGAAAGCTTTGTGAATATCAAAACAGCAGCAGGTGTACTGTAAGCCTTCTCAACAAATTGATGGCCTCAAACAACTGTGAAGGCTTCACTGAACCTGTTACCCGCTCAACTGTCAAGAGTATTTTTAACGTATGTTCAACTATGAGATAAGCCAACATAATATGTAACATATGTTGTCTTAACAGTGATGACAGACGACCAAAGCTGTTAATCATAAAAGTAACCTCACACAAAATGGACCTAAAACACAGAAAAACGTATAGGCATGTCTTCAAATTCATAGTAAGTAAACAAATTTGATCAAAAATTAGTTTAAGTGACTGAGTGGAATTCTGACCACTGAACAGATTTTTTAGAGAGACCCCCCAAGATCTGCTTCTGCTGGATGATGTTTGACAGAAAGGCCTAATGAGCTAAGCAATAACTCTATGGGAACACAACAATTTGGGACTAAATGAGGGGAGAGTAAACCTGAAGAACGTGTAAGCTGTATGGGCTCTTCAAACGTTTTTATACTGTGTGTTTTTTTTTTTTCTTTTGGCTTGCCTTGCATGGAGTGATTGCTCAGGTGCTAAAGTTCAGCTCCAGCGTCACCATCTTTCCCTCTTACTCCATTAGGAGCCTGGCTGACTCTTCCAGGTTCAGGCAGCTGGCCCCCCGATGACACATGCCGGCCCACCAACCGCTGTGGGACTCTCTGCTCCTGCAGCCCTCTGGGAAATGTCAAATATAAACAGTGTTCCACTGAAAAGAAAAGTTCATGTTTCAAAAATAAAAAAACAAACATCTATACTCACCTAGGTGGCTGCAGCACCGATCCAAATGCTGCATCTGTCCCCGTCACTTGTACACTGAGAACTGAGTAACCAAACACCGCTGATCGCTCAGTTCTCTTCTCTCCGCAGAGACCGTCAGTCACTAGCTCTCTGCTCTGCCACTACAGAGCTCACTGAAGCGCCAAGATGTGGAGGGTGTTGGGAGTGACTGGTTCAGTCTCCCAGCAGCTCGCTGAGACTGAGCCACAGCTGCTGGTCCAGGCTTCTGGGGGGATTACAACTGTGAAGTCAAGATCGAGCCAGAGCCTGGACCTGCTAAGTGATGTCAGCCAACAGCGGACTTTAGCCCAATGTGGGCTGAAAGCGGGTCACAAGAGTGCAGAGTGAACTGCACTCCATAGGAGAAGTTGGGCCATAAAAAGCTTTGGCCCTACTTCTTGAAATAAGCTCCACAGAATAAACTCCACCCTTTGTGGCACCTACTCCTGCTTTGAGTGCCTCTACTACTTTATATTTAATTACAAACATACACAAAAACAAGGTTTTGTGATACGTTTGCGCAAGCTTAAAAAAAATTATTACAATTTAGCTGAGCTCTTTTCATATATGCCTTAAAAACATTTTTAAAGATGTACCTCTTTAACAATCTATTTATAAGTACGGAGCATTCAAAGAAGGTCATAGTTGGGTAATCACATTCATTGCAAACAGCTGCAAAGTTCTCAAAGACTTTCAGTCTATAGAATACCAAAGCAGACACTGGTATTAATATTTTCACAGCAATGATGCATCAACTGGCTAAAAAAACAAAACAAAAAAACACAACTGTCATGGCAGCTATTTTTTTGCCTACAATTCAGGCAGCACTGCAAATGAAGCTAACAATACCTTACCATTAGGAATGGGCTCCGGTGTGTTCGGGATCCCACCAGGAAGCCGACATCGCTAATCACAGGCAGTGAAACATTTCCCTGGCGGGACCAGGCAGGTGGGATCCCAACTCTACTTTCCATGCATACAGACAGCACCTTTGTACTCTGGACTGCATCGCCATGTGTTTTGTGCTTCTAAAACAGATTTTGTTTAACCAATCTGAATAGCAAAATGTTGACTAATGTGCTCCAAAAATGACACAAGGAGACCTGCATATCAAGGAGGAGGAGCCTGCAATTCATGACCTCTCCTGAAGATGGAGCTGCAGGCTCGTCATGCTGATCCAATGGCTTCAATCTGGAACAAGTGTTCGGATTAGAGGTTACTCTCTAACCTGCGTGAAAAGTACTAGGAGGGAAAGTCAAAGCCAGTCCCCATATTCTTTCCAGTACTCGCCGATCTCCAGGATACACAGTAGTGTCTATATATAGGAGGCATGTGTATTCTTACTTTAATCTCCATGTGATTTGTTTCTTCCTTCCAGATCTGTGCAGTAATCCAGTGTCAAACTTTGCCTTTGTTCAGGAGCATCCTGTACTAACAGACCAATCTCTGACATTCTCCCTCCTTGTGCAGAGTGACTGGTCTTGTCTCCGCCCCCACCTGTAGCAGGTGGGCCTGCTGGGTCCCTCCCACAGGTCCACTCTCTGCACAGGCTATATACAGCACGGAGTGATGATGTACCACTGCTTTTATAAGGTAATATCTGGGTTTGCAAAGGCATTTGGTGCATACAAAGCGGAATGATATCCTCTGTGGCTATTGAGAAATATATACAAAAGAAAGTTCACTGTATGCCGTTGTGACCATCAGAAATAAGCTATTAGGTCCTGCTCTGCACATCGTCATGTAGCTCCCATCTGTCTGTGAAAGTCATTACTATCAGCAGAGCTAACTGCTACAATTATGACTGTGGTTTCCAATCAAGGCTAAATTTGCAGACCCTCCTAGAACATAGTACAGTCTGCACAAATGCTCTAGAGAACACAGATATACAAAAGATTAGGAAACACTAGACAGAAAGCTTTATAAATGCTCATACTGCAAAACATGTTCTGCTTAGATCACCAACAGATCATTCTTTTCTTCTTCCTTTCAGGTGTCGGAAGCCTGCCACATTTCGGGGTTGCATCTTGTTGCGTGACAAGTCACAGAAGGCTTTTATGCGTTACAGTACAGCTTTATTTTTATTTTTTGACAAAGGATGCCAGTAGATTAACCAGTCCGCTCATTAACCAACTGGCACACAAGCAGTGGCATGCAATTATGTCAGTCATTATCTGCTGCAGCTGTCAACAGCTCCAAAATCCAGTTTCATCTTCCAGTAAAAACAAGCTTGCACAAGCAGTTTTGCATAAAAAAAAACAAACAAAAAAAAAACTATGCTATATTGGATTTTTCAACTACTGCAGTTGGCCAGTCAATGATACCACAATTCCTCCTGCTGTCCGAATCACGTGCAGCTTTCCTGCACCACTTGTGTGTGAACCCAGGCTTGTCATATTGATTTCAGCCTGGGTTCACACAGGAGTGGTGCATGTGATTCGGACAGGAATCGCACTGCATTCCTGTGCAAATCGAAAGCGATTCTTTTTTCATTCATTTTATGGGATCAAATCACACTGTGATGGTATCTGTTTCAGGTATCAGAGCATTTTCACAAGTACTAGCGAAAATACTCTGTATTGACAGCGGTGCAACCCTATTATTATGTATTTGTAGTTTCCACCGGAAGCCCACGTGACAACGCTGTAGAGCAGGGATATGCAATTAGTGGACCTCCAGCTGTTGCAGAACTACAAGTCCCATGAGGCATAGCAAGACTGACAGCCACAAGCATGACACCCAGAGGCAGAAGCATGATGGGACTTGTAGTTTTGCAACAGCTGGAGGTCCGCTAATTGCATATCTCTGTTGTAGAGACTACACTCTGTTCCTGTCTCTAACAGGAGGTGCCCGAACAGAACAAGGTTTTATTGATAGGGGTTGAATATCCTTTAAAAGACACACAGCATAGCGGCCTCGTTTTGAAGCACAACTGTACACTATGAATAATACCAGAGCTGTAACACTGATTATTTACATGGGACTTAGGAAAACTGATGTCTTGCACTTTAAGGTTAGAGAAAAGCCTAATAAAATGTTTTTCTCTAGTCAGCCCTCCCTCCTCCCCCCCTCCTTACTGCTTGTTCTAGGAACTGAGCGGTGAGAGGGGTACATAAATAAATGAATACCAACCAGTGTTTTATGAAACGTGACTAGGGCTTGGGTGGAATTACTTGAAGTTCCCAGCAGATGCCTGGCCTGGAATCAGAATTCCAAGCACAAACTTGGAACACTGCAAATGCAGCTACTACACAGATCTATTCCAAATAATTACAACTGCTGGGGGAAGTTCTCACAAAGAACTGCAGGAGAGTGAACACAGGCCCCTTCAACGCTCGGAAACACTTTTTTCTCCTTTTTAATGATATAGTCACACAGGGCTGCCCAAAAATAACATTCTGGTGGGCACCACAAGTTTGCTGCTTTTTTTTCCACCCATCATAAAGACATATTACATGGTATGAATAAAGTTTAAGCTCCAGAAAACCACAATGGTTTTACCTGCCAAGCTAATTGCACAAATTTAAAACAGAATGTAGCAATTAGAAGACCTGCAAGATCAAAAATCTAATTTATCTGTCAATTAATATTTTGCATTAGCAGACACGCTGTAACTTTTTCTTCCAGAGTACCCCCTAGTGTGGACCTTCTCATCTCAAGTATCCCTTGACGCAAGCGACATTCTTTCCAAAACCCCCCTACTTGTGTGTTCCAAACAACCCATATTTTTTCAGTCCAAATAGAGGAGTGAATCCCCTCAATATGGAAATTTGACAGAGGGAAACAATAGGGAACCAAACAAACAAAGGGTCTACAACAGCTGTGATCAGCGCTGCTGATTGAAGTCCCCTCCTTCTTAACCTCCCACTCTCTGCACTACTCCCAGCACCTCCCTCTGAGTTCATCTGCTGGAACTACAGAGGAGGCATCTGGTATCAATGCACGCTGACAGTATTGACTGTCATCGCGCATTGAGAACACGAAACATTGGGAGGTACACATCGGCCACAATGTGGATTTGTGGCAGAACCCTGGGGACCACCAAAATTTTGTCATGGACCATCAGTGGTCCACAGAACACCGGTTGGCGACCCCCAAAAGGATCTTGAACATTGCTGATTGGAGTATTGAGGGGGGTGTGTGTCTGACAGCTGTGCTCTGTGGGTGGTATACATGTGGGGGGGGGGCTATGACATTATTTAAGCAGCAAGGGTTAGTATTGCCCAACATGGCCAGGGACTTCAAGACTGGTGCATGACTGTGTCATAATAATTTGGATCAGATGATCCTCTACAGGGGGAGGTCTCAGGGGTATGATATAAGATTACTTTGTGTATATCACTGCACCTACTACACTGACGCAGAAGAAATATTTGTCATGACTGCAGCCAGTGTACACGAATGATGCAACCCTTAGATTGTTTTTTCATTGTGTACATAGACTAGATATTACTACAATACAGATGGGAAATCTTGCATCACTTCAGCTTTTGGTGATTACTGTAAATTATTTAAGTGGTACACAAAAAGCCAACATAAGTACAAAGCCAGTGTAGTACAATTTCTGAACTTCTCTTTTTATAGACAGAAGCCAATGTTTAGGAAGCAAAGTTGAATAACTATTAACAGCCAAACAAAGTTCCACCCACACACTTCCAGGGACTGTCACACGAGACGGCTCTTATTGAGACATCCATCTCGCTAGCCTTTATCAACATTATGTGGCAGCACCTGTTCTCAGATTTAATTCCACATGACATCAGCCAGTCTATGCCAGGTGGGTGGTATACAATGACGCCACATACCACAGCAGAAAGTATAGTAAGCTTGGCTTAAAGAGCCAGATCTGGATAGGCAGATGAAGAAGGTTGGGTGGGGATTGTTAAAGAGTGATGAAATTACACACATCTTGCTATCTGTGCCCAACAGACTTGCTGTGCTAAGTGAGAATGAACGTGTATATTATTGCCGTCAATACAGTCAGCAGAATTTCAACTACATCCGCCAACAAGAGAATGGCTACAGTGTATTGGGACAATTATGTAAAATATATTGAGTGCTTGCTACAAAGGAGAAGAATCATTTTGATGCGCTTAAAAACGACCCCCCACCCATTTTCTTTAACCACTTAAGGACTAGCCTCGTTTTGGATTTTAGGCGTTTACATGTTTAAAACTGTTTTTTTTGGTAGAAAATTATGTAGAACCCCCAAACATTATATATTGTTTTTTTTCTAACACCCTAGAGAATAAATTGGCGGTCATTGAAATACTTTTTTTTGCACCGTATTTGCGCAGCGGTCTTATTAGCGCACTTTTTTTTGGAAAAAAAATCACTTTTTTGAATAAAAAAATAAGACAACAGTAAAGTTAGCCCATTTTTTTTTTATATTGTGAAATATGTTACGCCAAGTAAATTCATACCCAACATGTCACGCTTCAAAATTGCGCCTGCTCGTGGAATGGCGTCAAACTTTTACCCTTAAAAATCTCCATAGGCGACATTTTAAAAATTCTACAGGTTGCATGTTTTGCGCTACAGAGGAGGTCTAGGGCTAGAATTATTGCGCTCGCTCTACCGGTCGCGACGATACCTCACATGTGTGGTTTGACCACCGTTTTCATATGCGGGCGCTACTCACGTATACGTTCGCTTCTGCGCGCGAGCTCGTCGGAACAGGGCGCTTTAAAAAATTTTTTTTATTATTTTTAATTATTCATTTTATATTGCATTATATTTATTTTTGCACGTTTAAAAAAAAAAAAAATTCTGGATCACTTTTATTCCTATTACAAGGAATGTAAACATCCCTTGTAATAGAAAAAAGCATGACAGGTCCTCTTAAATATGAGATCAAAAAAGTCCTCAGATCTCATATTTGGACTAAAATGGAAAAAAAAAAAAAAGACAAAAAAAAAAACAAAATATGCCTTTAAGACATATGGGAGGAGCTGACGTCATGACGTCGCTGGTATGGAGAAGGGTGGGGGCCATCTTAGCCTCACTCGTCTCCATACCTCAGCAGTGAGAGGTCTCGATCTCCGCCGCTACCGACAGCTCCGGTAAGCGGCCGAGGGCGCGGGAGAGCGGCGAGAGGGGGGGGTGGCACCTCTCCCGCCGCCGATAACGGTGATCTCGTGGCAAACCCGCCACAGAGCCCACCATTATCGTACACAGAACCGGCTCCTGTAAAGATGGATACCTCGGTTGTGGCAGCAGCTGCTGCCGTTACCGAGATATCCATCTTCAAAGTGCCGACGTATATGTACAGGAGCCGGTCGGTAAGTGGTTAAACATTACATTCATTAGCAAAAAGATGCAAGCCCCCAAAGTTTGCATGAGTGGCACTAACCACCAGACAAGATACCCACATCAAGTGGGCTCTAGTCTCACTTGATGATTAATTGTATACAAATCATAAGGATTCCATATTGCAACTTACTGCAATTAAAATCTTTTATTACAATTTACCGACAAAGACAGTGCAATGCTCTAAGGTTTTACTTTCCAAGATAGTCGGCATGTATATTATATAGAGAAAAATAACTGCAGTTTTAACCTAACCGATTGGCCTGAAAGTGAGAAATACCTACTACTGATAGCCCCATATGGGCACCTCCAATTGGAAGAACAAATATTTTTCCCATTATCCTCTCTCTCTGTGTTTTACCCAATGTGTTTCCCAACCCTCGTTATTAAAAAGGAAAACTCAACAGGCAGAAGATAATCCATACCTATTTGCTAATTCAGTAGCTGGATTGTTAACGTCTTTGTAGCTTTAAAAAGTCTAATGCTCTAGAGCAGTGGTCTCCAAACTTCAGCCCTCTGCTTGCCCTTATCCGGCCCTTCAGGCACCATTTCTCCCACCAACAACAAAGAGGCACCATTCCTTGCACGGACACCCCCAACAGTGGAGCTTAATTCCTTTCACTGATATTGATGTTGGGACATTATTCCTTCCTACTGACACCAATATTGGGGCATTATACCTCCCACGGACACCAAAGATGGGATATTATCCATCCTACTGACACCAATGATAAGGCACGTACTTCCACTGACACCAATGATGGGGCGCATCTACAGAAACACCGTCTTTTGCATGTCAATGTTCATGATCCAAATACTTATCTGCCAGTCATGCAAGGAATTACTTGCAGTAGACTCAACTACCCCACACATTGTTGTCAAGAAAATAATTATCATCAATGAGGGAAATTGCTCACTACAGTTTATTGTACAACACAGCAAAAAAAAAAAAGCTTTAAAAATATTTTGCCATATGTAGGTCAAAGAAACCGCTAAACAATTTAGTTGCAATAAACAGTCAGCAGATGGACACAATGTTTTGTTTTTACCAAGATTACCATAGCGTTCGCTGTGAAAAGCACTTTAATGTGAATCATTTATTGAGAATACACATCACCTGCTGTCAGGTATGTGTGATTTCAGCGGGCAACACAGACAGTCTTGTGATTGTCTGAAACCACCAAAGAAGAGCAAAAACAAGCAGGGAGCAAACAAGTGTTACCAGCTAGACAGACTACTCTGGATGGCGTGACGATCACCACGAAAATACTGGCTTACCCCAAATGTTCCCTGCCTCTCCTAGATTTTTTTCTGTTACTGGGCACAGAGCAATTCATTACACATATAGCTAGTTTGGAAAACAGATTTTCTGCCAGGGAAATTAAAATATTCCCTGCAAAACTAAGGTAGTTTTCAGGAATAGACTTTGCTCTTTTCTAGAAGGGCAAAAACCATTAAAAGATAATATTCTTTAAGATCATCACAATGAGAGAATACAAGATCTCTAATAATAATAGAGATAAAAAAAAAAAAAAAAAAAGTGAGATTCACAAAAGCCAGGCATGTATGCAGACGTCTTCAATAAAACAGTGCAAAGTGCATTGACCCTGTAATGGTACAACCTCAGTAACATGAGCTGCAACGGATTGCGGTGTATCGCTACACTTTGCTCAACAGCCATGCATGGATTGTTGCGCAAGGCCTCATGTACACTGCTGCTGGTAAACGGACATTAAGGGCTCCTTCACACGGGACGGATCCGAGATGATCCGCCCCGTGAACATCTGCTTGCTCAGCAAGGATCGCTCCGTGGATCCCCGCTGAACAGGCAGATGACAGGTCCGTCACTGCACACTGTGCAGCGACGGACCTGTCACAGCGCCGCTCTCCCCTATGGGGGATCGGATGACGACGGACCGTAGAGTCCGTCGTCACCCGATCCGATAACAGATGGAAAAGTAGGTTTTTCCTCCGTTACACTTTTTCAGATCGGAGCGGGTATGATGTGAGTGGACATGTCAGCGCTGACATCCGACGATCCATATATGTCTATGGAGGGTCCGTTCAGGTCCGCCTAAAAAACTGACAGGCGGACCTGAACGGATCGTTCATCTGAAAGAGGCCTTAGGAGCAGTTGGGCATTTTTTTCAACTGCTCCTGAACTCTCCTCGATGTTATCTAATCTGTACATGTACACAGAGTCGTTTACAGACGTTTCTAGGCAGTTGAGTTTAGAGGCTTTCTTTGGAACGCAATAAAATGGGTTCAGAAGCTGAGTTTAGAGGCATTTCAAGCGCCAAATCCTTTTAAATGCGGCTAAACGTGGTAACTTGTGTTTAGTCACGTTTTGTTTACAGGTGTTTTTCATTTTGTCTGTTTTGAAAAAAATGTAATTTTTTTTTAAACGCTTCTAAAACGCAATTGTGGCAAAACACCACTAAACGCAGCATGTAAACGCGGTATAAAATGTCATTCATCATACTGGATGCCAGGCTGTGTCTTTAAAACACAAAACTAAAAAGTCTCACCATCCACAGTTAAGCTACAGGCAATTCCCATCAGTCTGAGATCCATCCCGGGTATTGGAACTGTCTAAGAGACAGGGAGGGGGCTGGAGAAAAATGTCCTTGTGAAAGTCTTCCAATCAGCAGATCTCTGACCCCTGAGAAGACAGATCAAACCACTGCGAGTCAGGGGGAGGAGGGGATTTTTCTTTCATCGGCTGAATTCAGGTTCACGGTCATGTGTTACCAGCTGTGTCTGCCAAGTTCTTGTGCAGTCACATGCTATGTAAACTCACACTTTCACCCACTATATTTAGTGCCTTATCCAGTTTAAAAATTAACACATGCTTAGATGTGCGGGCTAGTGTCTTTCTACTGATGAGTGATTATCTACTTATCCTGCAGCCTCTTCTCTCAACCTTTTCAAAGGGAATGCACTCAACCACTTTGCAACAACAAGGAGACAAAATGATTGTACTTCCAGTAAAAAAAAAAAAAGTTATAGAAGTGCTACACAAGATATTTTTTAATTCATCATTACTAAAATTGTTTGCAGAATCTACAAAAAAATAAAATAAAAATTAAGTTCAAATATTGCAATACTGTATCAGCGGGGAGTTCCCTAAACTGAATGAATAGAGATCAGCCCTAGAAAGGCCATTTCCTGCCGATATCATATACAGGTTGCTTTTCCCAGAGGTATACACTAGTAAAAAAACAAAAAAAAAAAAAAAAAAAAAATTCAGGCATCCCTGCAACAGGAGCTCCATTTATTGGCAAAACACTATGGGGTTAGTTCACTTAAAACATGGATTGCAAAATCTGGTGCAGCTCTGCATAGTAACCAGCTTCCATGGTTTCTTGTTAGAGGTTAATTGAACAAACTGAAGTTAGAAGCGGATTGGCTACCATACACAGCTGCACAAGAATTTGCACTCTCCAGTTTTAGTAAATCAACCCCCTTGGGTCACCATACACGCTACACACGTCATATGATGAAATTTAGATTTACCAAAATGATGTCATAAGAGGACTAGGGATGACCTCAGGTGTGTTTGGACACAAGTATGTACCAGCCTGAGCTAACCCACTGGGAAGTTGTCAAAGCTGACAGCCAATCATCATCATCATATGCGGTGAAGGCATTCCGGGTCATACAGGCGTGCATATGTAAGGTGTGTGTATATGTGACAAACCCCTGTCCTCAACAGGTCTACGTCCCCCGTAAATGCTTCCTCTGTCCAGAACCAGCACTATCCATGAGCCCTTAGCTCACCCAGTCACCAGCCGTAACACAGTATAGGGTGAACAACATCAAAAAACTCCTTTATTCAAGCACGTTACAACAGATATACAACTCAGAGACACTTCCCCCCCCCCCCCCCCAATCTTGGATTCAGGGCGGGGTAAACTGTCCAATCACAATAGACACACAGGTCAGGTGTATTCAAATTTTCCATCAGTAAACAGTCTTATCAGCAGGGAGAGCTGTTGGAGGAATTTGCCCCCACCAATCTCACAGCTAATTTACATACACATCCCATAATATCCGAGGCAGACACAATAGAACATTGGAATACGACCCCACCCCAAACGATCACAGCAAAGAGTCCACAACAGCATGAGAACATACAATATATACAACATTCCAGTGTGGCTGTACAGTGTGTCTAAATAGAACAGACCATAGTGGGGTTCTCTGTCACCCTGTGCCCCTAATGGACGCAGGGTGATTTACAGATAAGAGCGGCCAGGGGAGCTGGACATGGAGTCTCCAGAGCTCTCCAAGGTAAGCGAAGTTCCACAAATCACCCACCCAAAGTGACTCCTGTCACAGTATACATGGAGGTATTCCCCTCCCTGCAGCCACATGTATACAAACACCTTGGGAGGGAATACCGTGCTGTAACCCTAGGTATACTAAAGGGGCCAGCACAGCAAAAGACAAAATTGTGTTGAAAAAATGAAAAAGTATGTGCAGCGCTAATCTACATAAAGATACCTGTAAAAGCTACAAGATAATCATAAACGTGAAAACTGAACAATGAAGTCAGTGTACTGTGTATAATCACCGTGTCCATGTGGTGAACATATAAACAGTCTTTATCTTGTAGCTTTACAGGTATCTTTTTCATTTTATACACCCACCTGGCATATGCATGGCTTCATGACGTAGAATGCCTCCGCCACATATGATTGGGTGGAATAGCTCAAGCAGGTTCAGACCCATGCCTGAACAAATTCCTAATGAGGGCCTACCTAATCTATCCAATCAGGTAGGCCCTTGCACAGCGCAGTTGGTAGATCTCATTGAAAACCATTGGCTTGACATGGATGACGTAAGGCAGTTTTTTTTTACCTCCACTTTTTTTTAATAAATTCACATCATTACAATTTTAATAACAGTATTGTGCCTGAAATTGGCAAAATTACATGGCAAAATCTGAA